>NC_057814.1:616174153-616482076 GCF_018294505.1 Triticum aestivum
CTGTCATCCTGGGCGGTGGTGTCAGACGTGCACGGGGTCCGACGGCGTGGCAGCGCTTTCTTCGGTCGGCGGCATGCTGCGGTGCGGCGGCGTTTGGGAGGGTGCTCGGCCGTGTGGCGGCTGGGGTCCGACTTTGGGAATTTGGTGGCTCCCTTCCTGCCCCGTCGTGGGCGCACTGCAGTGCACCTCGGTCAGCGGCGGTTCCGGCGACGACGCAACTCCGGGTGGTGAGGGGGTGGCGGCGCTCTCCCGGCCTAGATCTGGGCCGTTTTGGGCCCCATCTGGGTCTGGGCAGGCCTGGCTCAGATTTGCCTGCGATGGCTCCGGCGGACGGAGGTGCGCCTCGTGCGGGGGGGTTGCGGGGACTGCGACGCGCCCACTGCAGCGAGGCGACGGGAGCTTCACGAGCCCCTTTCGGGCTCAGTCCGGCCTTGGGGCCTGGTGTGCTCCTCTTGCTGCGTCTGGTCGGTGACCGTCGATGGCGGTGGAGGTTGTCCCCTCCCGCGTGGCTGTTGACTCTGCCGCTCCTAGTTCGGGACTATTCCCTCTCAGACCCGTCGGCCCCGCCACTTACCATGGTGAGACGGCGGTGGTGATTCCAAGACCGTGGTGGCGCATGTTGGTGGGCGGCAAGTTTGGTGGAGCGCGACGTATCGACCAGGGTTGTTGGTGTTTGGTGGACGGGAGAAATCCCTGTTGGCTTGGCCGACATCGACGCGGTGACGCCCGTGGGCGCCGCCGTTCCTTCCTGAAGGGTGTCGGGTATTCCCCTTCCGCACGCCCCTCCGCGTACCGGGGGAAACCCTAGGGCCAGTCCGGGCAGTAGTGTCGGCATCCTCGCATTCCTTCCTGAAGGTGTTGCTTGGTATGCGGCGGTCCGAAGTGCTTGGAGCGTCGTGGAAATTCTCCGGAGGGCGCAACGATTGCGGGTCATCATCGTTTTCGTTGATCCGACTCTGTTGTCATCAGTTTATTTTTTCTTTCTCTTTTATTTTTTTTGGGCGTGCTTGTGCTGTTTGCCTTAGTATTGTACTTACAGATGTATCGGGTAGTTGCTATATCTATATAGTTGGGCGAAAGCCTATTTCGAGAGTGGTTACCTTGTGGACTATATGGACAGCAGCGTGCAGAAAAGCTATTCATTGGGTGCCTTCCATAGACCTCTTTTTACACACAATATCGTTCAGTCCAATATATCGGAACTTGAGGAGCTTGCTGAGTTCAGTCGG
Organism: Triticum aestivum; assembly: GCF_018294505.1. Lineage (NCBI taxonomy): Eukaryota > Viridiplantae > Streptophyta > Magnoliopsida > Poales > Poaceae > Triticum > Triticum aestivum. The sequence continues at coordinate 616,175,383 of NC_057814.1, forward strand.
TTCATCGGTAGAGAGCTCTCCCAAGATCAAGATGCCTTCCACGGGAAGACACGGGAAAGTGAACGTGGACATGGCTGTTGCAAGGGATGCAGAAAGAGGCGCCATTGGGATTGTACTTGGGTTCCTCGGCGGTTGTTTTCATGGGCATATGTGATCCAAGTACGCTAGAGTTCCTTGCTTGCATCAAGCAAAGATGCTAGCTGAATATTCGTCGCTCTAACGGCTATGCATCACGTTAAGGTGGTGATCGAGGGCCTCAAGCATGGCACCCTAGGAACTTAGGATGTCATTATTAGTTCAAAGCCATTTTGTGGCCTTTGCTGCATGCAACTTCGCTCATGAGATGCCAAACTACAATTATAAAGCTCACAATCTTGCAAACTATGCTACTTCATTAGGCATAGGGCGCCACCTTTGTGGATGGGCCTTCCGTATGACCCTCTATCTGTACTGAACTACTGATAAGCACTGCTATTGCTCATTAAAACTTAGCGGGATTTTTTGCTTTAAAAAATCGTACCAACATACGGATGGACGGTGCCAAATTCCCATACTACTTTCTTTTCAAGGCGTCAAGGAAGGCTACCGATAACAACCCAGTCACACACACAAAAAAAAATCTTGTACCTAGATTATGATATTTTTTTTTTGGAACGAAGGCTCAAGGGGAGCCCGGCTTTGAATTAACGAAGCCATCAACCGGCCAGGATTACACGAGGCCACCAAGCAACAGCGACCGAAAGGTACAATGGAGCTGAGTGAACAGCTAACAATGCCACACACATTACAGCTGCAAGAAAAAATACATGAAGAGCCCTGCTAGTAATGTCGAAGCCTACTGCACATAGCCAGCAGAGAGAGGAGCAACAGAGAAGCCTCGATGATCAGCCGATAACCAGAGAGAGTTGAGCACTATCTGTAACCAGGGACAAGGGAAGAACATCGCTCCCAACGCCGAAGAGGAACCCTTTTCTCTTGCCTAGGCTCGAAGGCGCCGCACCGTTGGATCGTTGGAGCTCACCCGAGAACTAGAGCAGATGCCAGCCGGATCCCCATCGCAGACAAGAAGCACTACCCTCGCCACGCCGCTGGCACACACCACAGCTGCACGGCCACCTCTCCTGAGCCACCATGAGCCGAAGGATAGCCGTTGGGAGGTCGCCGGAGAAGAAAGCTGCAGAGGCCAAGAGGCGGAGCAAGGGGAGCACCAGGTCCCGTCCCAGTGTCCACAGAGAACACTTGCAGGAACGAGCACCCTCCACAGAAAAAAACGCAATCTTGGCCTCGCAGCCGCCAGGCACCCACCATCCACATCGCCCCACTCCCGAAGAACCAGACACCCCAGACGGCGCCTCCAACCAGGACGCGACGCGCTAGGCGCCACCGCCGGCCAGCCCGAGACGGGCTTTGGGTTTTCACCCGGGGTCTGGGACGGGGGTGAAGAGGAGAGCCCTCAACAACGCCTCCAGGGAAGTACACGACGCGCACACGCGCCGCCGCCGTCGTGGCCGGAGGACCGGCCAAGGGTTTCCCCCGGGCTCAAACCTGAGCACCCGCACCCCACCAGCACCAGATCCGGCGACCAAAGTCGCAGAAGGGCACAACCGGAGGGGAGGAGAGAGCAGGGGAGGGGGACGCCTGACCTTCAGATCTGGGGCAGAGGAAAATCCGCGCCGCGACCACCCACCGAATCCTCGCTGCCCGGGCAGCCGAGGATGTCGGCCACCACTTCCTGCGCGCGCCGCCCGTCGCGGAGGCAGCGCCGCCTCGCCGACCGGGGCCGCCGCCCCGGCTTCCAGGTCCTTCGTGGGGGCACGAAGCGACGCAGCACCTCACCGCCACCGTCATCGACGACCGGCCAGGCTTGCCCGTCGATCCCCTCAAGTGGCGGCGAGGAGGGGCTGAGATGAAGGGGTGGCGGCGCTTGGGGAAACCCTAGTCGCCCCCGGGTCGCCCTCGGGAGGACGACGCGAGGGCTGAGAGGGTGGGGGGTGTGTTACCTAGATTATGATCGATCAATTTATATCTCGCATGCGTACGATCGCTCAAAGGTTCACCATAATATGTAGCATCAGTACAAGAGGTAATTGTAGCAGTACATGACGTCTTGATCTTCTTGCGCATCCACATGATGTGTAGCGGTGGGGGTGCACAACACTAGATAACTAGTACTCCCTCCGTCCGAAAATACTTGTCATCAAAATGGATAAAAAAAGATGTATCTAGAACTAAAATACATCTAGATACAAGTTCTAGATACATCCCCTTTTATTCATTTTAATGACAAGTATTTCCGGACGGAGGGAGTATATGCTTAATGAATAAGAGCATGTGAAAGGCGACTTCAATGCGAGATGCTTAAAGTGCTAACAATGATAGGCTATTGCTACTAAAATATGACTAAGAGTGTCGATCTACGGGTGTAGTTGCTAGAACCTTAATAATCATAATCTTAATAACTCTTATTAATTAGTAAACTAATCATAACTTAGATGGTCAGATTCCTTGTGGTGAAACCTGTCCACCCGGGTTCAAGTCCTATACTTGGTATGGGTGCTCGCACTCTCTTGAATTTGTTTCATGATTTAACACCTTTTTTATTTCAATGGTAAGTGTGCTAGAACCTTGACATTAACATAGGCATCATCCCTATTCAAAGTAACCCATGGACGACCACATTCAAATTAACACATGATGAACATAAAACTAAACCTTATTCACCTAAACCAGTACCTAATTAACCTAACCTAAAACCAACATATGCATGACTCTACTCAAGCATGTCCATATTAGACTTAATAAATGACTAGCCTATATTTAACATATGGGCAAACAAATTAAGCACCTAATTAACCTAAACCTAAACATAATTAACATAACCTAATAAAGTCATTGCACAATTAGCGGAATCTAATTAACCATGGAAACATTAGCACAATCTAGAAAATCATAGGCACAAAGGCCGGTATTATACCTTAACATAGACAGGGGGGGGGGGTTACATGGGGCCTTTATCGTGCGCAGCAGAATCGACCTCCTTGTCCTCCTGGGATGGTGCAACAGGATGTGTTTGCCACCCCTGCTAGTGGAGGGCGCTAGCTGAGGATAGTCGAGCCGGTGGCAGTAACAAGGTCGAGGTCGTGGTCCTCCCAGGACCCAACGGTAGCCACGGGACACCCCTATCGGTGGATGGCCTCGACTTGGAGGAGATGAGACAACATGACAACATTTTCAAGGTAAGGGCCCTCCTTGAAACCAGTGAGAGCTGTGGGACAACCCTATCTATGGATGGCATTTTCTTGGAGGAGAAGAGACAACAGCGGTAACAAATTCGGGGTAGGGGTCCTCCTTGGACAATGCGGGAGCCAACAGCCACCCCTGCCGGTGGAGTGTGTTGCTTCGGGGGAGAATATGTTGAGGTCGGTGGATGTGGGAGGGGTGGTGGGGGTTCAGTGATTGCCATGATACCACAATGATGTGAGGCGGGAGTCCAATGGCGGCGAGTGGTAGTGGCACAAGAGGCATAGGCAGGGGTGATGATGCGACTAAGAAGCGAGGTTAGGGTTTAAACACGGTTTTCTTGTTGTTAGGCCTTCTGCCATGCAATTTTCACATGCATTGGATATAGAAACCACCTGAGATACTATTGCAAGAAACTGCGTGTAATAAGATAATTATTGAGCCGATTTGTTTAATTGGAGAAACCAACTCTCCTAGAAATGTTCCCTCTAAACCACCACTAGTGTCTGCCAAAATTAACCGAAATATATATATAAAGTTAGGATTTACCGTGTACGTTTATTCTTTGAATCGGCCATCTCTGGACTCCCGGGCTTATCGTTTCTTATCATGTACTAAATTTCCCTACGGACCCCCTTAGGACATGTACAGTGGTTGACAAGCCATTTTTATCTTAAATTCAACACGTAATCTAGAGATAGACAATGAAAAATGGTGTCAAATGGATTATATCTTACTCTAATCTCAATTTATCAGATATCCCTGAATATGTGCTACGATAAATTATGCTAAGAAATCATCTCTTAATTATCAAGAGAAGGCAGACCTTTTCTTTTGCTTTCTCTCTTTTTCACCTCAGTATTTATCCTATGTGACACAACTAAGATAGAGCCATTGTGAACTAAAAAAAGAGAAAAGGGATAGAGCCATTGTACATACCCTTACGCGCTAATCTCTCTCCTTAATTGCTTGTACATTCCAATTTCATTAACTAATTTCTTGTAGCCCATAACTGCAATCTATGGAACGTTACCTGCAAAAAAAAAGCAATCTATGGTACGTTCATGTACCATTATACTCTGGTAGGCCTACTCAACTATTCCGATGGTGGTGCATGCGGACCGCTGAGTTTTGTCATGTCGGTCCTTACATGACTTGTATTTTGATTTTTATGATATGAATGAGAGACGTATTACCATGCAAAAAATATTGAAAAGCTAGATACACGTCATACCTTTTAACTAAACTGAATTATCAGTCGACTTAGGCATAGAGAACGACCCGGTTTATTGACGCATAATGTTCACGTGATCTTTCTAAGTACTCCCTTCATTTCTTTTTACTCAATACACGTTTTGTTCCAAGTCAAAATTTGTAATGTTTGATTAAATTTATTTTGAAAAATATGAACATCTACAATACTAAAGAGATTCCATATATGAGAATTAGTGCCATGACGGGTGTAATTAATGATATTGATATGATGTTACAAATGTTGACATTTTTTAATATAAAGCTTTATGAAGTTTGACCATTACAAATCTTATATTCCTTTGTGTTGCACTCTCACTGCTATATATAATGTTCCGGTGGAGAGAAGAGGAGATGCACTCATCTCAAGCCATGGCGCAACAAGAACTAGATGTCACGTACTACTACAATTACCTCTTCATGGCCACCGTCCTGCTACTCCCCATCCTCCTCATGGCCATGTTCAGACCGCCGCGCAAGCACGACGGCGAGAACCTTCCCCCGGGGCCATGGCGGCTGCCGGTCATCGGCAGCATGCACCACCTCGTCGGCGCGCTCCCGCACCACGCCATGCGTGACCTCGCCCGCCGTTACAATGCTCCTCTCATGCTGCTCCGCCTAGGGGAGGTCGACGTCGTTGTGGCCTCGTCCGCCAGCACGGCGAAGGAGATCATGAAGACCCACGACGCAACATTTGCCACGCGGCCGCGGACCGCCACCCTCCGTGCCATCACGAGAGACGACCTCGGCATCTCCCTTGCACCACACGGCGAGCACTGGCGACGCCTCAAAAAGCTCTGTGTCACCGAGCTACTAAGCACGCGGCAAGTCCGATCCCTCCGGGGATGCCGCGAGGCCAATGCCGCCGCCCTAGTCTCCTCCATCGTCTCGTCGCTATCGTCCTCGTCGGAGCCCGTGAACGTCAGCTCCCTCCTCAGCACCCACGTCACCAACTTTGCGGTGCACGCCGTGGTGGGCAACCGGAACGGGGACCTCCGCGATGAGTTCCTGAAGGTCCTCGATGAGGGCGTCAAGCTGGCTGCCGGGTTCAGCCTTGCCGACCTGTTCCCATCGTCGCGCCTCGCACGTGTGTTTAGTGGCTCGACGCGTCGGCTGGAGGAGATAAGCCACGAGTTAAGCCAGGTCATAGACGGCATCATCGAGGACCATCGCACGAGGAGGTCGGCCGGTGCCGGCGACGAGGAAGAAGACCTCGTGGACGTGCTGCTGAGGGTCCAGAATGACGGTAGCCTCCACGTGCCTCTTGACGTTGGAAACATGCGTGCCGTGATTACCGTAAGATTGAAGTCCATGCTATATGATTGCATACATGCACTTACACTTCAGCACTCTCATCTGTGTGCCTCTCATGCATCTCTTTTAATTATATAGATTGTACTGGAGTAGTTCTGAACTCCATACCTTTGGTTTTGATAGCCTATAGAATTTGCATGCATCGGTATGTTATACCCAAAAGCTTAAGCTGATGGGCAAGAGGTGCAATGCCTGTGAATTGGGGCCTGGGGCCAGCCCCAAAAAGCCGTTTACATGCATGGAGATGTTTTTGTTCTTCAACACATGCATCTTTCGACCAAAAACTCTCAAGTTAAGTTCTTTCCTTGTTAGGATATGTTTTCGGGGGGAAGCGAGACCTCGGCGACGACACTCGAGTGGGCGATGGCGGAGCTCATGCGAAGCCCGGTGGCACTACGAAGGGTGCAGGCAGAGGTGCGTGGTGCTCTCATGGGAGAGAGTTGCGTCGGTGAGGATGCGCTGAAGGAGCTGCACTATCTGCATCTAGTAATCAAAGAGACACTTCGACTACACCCGGTGGTGCCACTCCTCCCCCGGGAGTGCCAGGGACCCTGTCGCATCCTCGGCTACGACGTGCCGAAGGGAGCCATGGTGTTTGTCAACGTATGGGCGATCGGGCGGGATTCTGCGAGCTGGGGCACCGATGCGGAGGAGTTCAGGCCGGAGAGGTTCGAGGAGGCTGCTGACGCGGCGGTGGACTTCAGGGGAACGAACTTTGAGCTCGTGCCATTCGGTGCTGGCCGGAGGATGTGCCCTGGGATCACGTTTGGGCTGGCGGTCTTGGAGCTCATGCTAGCGAGCCTGTTGTTCCATTTCGATTGGGAGCTCCCTGGAGGAGGCGCCGGTCGGCTGGACATGGTGGAGGAGCTCGGGATGACGGCGAGGAGGAAGGGCGACCTGTTGCTGCATGCCTCCGTTCGTGTGCCTGCTCCTAATCCATGAATATTCAAACACGGCAATATCTTATAGCCTTTGTTGTCTTTGTAGCTAAATAAAATGAATCAGAGAAAAGAGTACTTAATGTTTTATTATGCAATCCAGGGTCTAAGTTGTTTGTTTAGTGTCTGTGTGTGTTTCACTGTTGTATTATCAGAGCACCATTGTCAGTATTGTCTATCACAGGAACTCGATGCACTCCGGTGCTTTGTCATGTTATCTAAGGTGTATTGTAACGGGAATGAGAAGTCCTTCAAAAAATGAAAAACAATTTCAGTTGAACACAATAAGGACTTTTAGATTTTGATTTTTATTCCCATGGAGTTCTCCTCCTGCATTGGTGACAGGCAACAACTAATCAAGCAAAGCAGGCATTTCTGAGGCGGCTCCTAGGATTGGAGCGTGTTGGTGATGGGTGCTGACTGCTCGGCATGATTATTAGTGAAGACGTGAGGCCACGCCGCGCCCCGCACACACCTCATTCACGTCCTTCATGGGTCGATGGCCCAATACTAAATGGTCAGACGTTGCCATACGAATCACACATTATTTGATTGAATATCCCGTAGATTGTCACTGGTCATGTTCTCTTCTTTATAGCAACTTTTCCCAGCTTATTCCTTGAATATTTTTACCGACAATCCCTCTTAAGTTAGAGCCAATCAGCCATGTACGTTCTGTAATTTAAATATTTTGGCCTCCGCCTATACCATCCACGAATATTTTTCCCCCCACGGCCAAGCTTAAATTAGAGCCAATCAACCATATATGTTCCACACCTCACCTTGTTTATCATAATTATTTTCTTTCCTTCAAAGGGGTTTGTTGATTGTCTACCCACAGACATATATAAATTGGTGAGATTCGGTGTAGGTGGGACTATTGATTAATAAGTGAATCATGTCAAGTGTAAAACAACGAGGTGGGACACGTATAAATTGTTGAGATCTTGGCAAAAATCGCTGTCCACGTGTCAGTTGCTCGTGCGTCTTACTTTGCTGAGTACGTCCGTGTCAGGTCTTGGCAAAGACGACGTCTCGGAACTCTTTGGGCACCACGTGACGCGCTTCGGGCCCTCCGAGTTCACCGGGTCCCTCTAGATGACTCTTGGCAAAGTGGTCTGCCACGTGGCTGCATCCGACTTTTGCCGAGTATACCACTTGGGGATTGACGAAAGGTTTGCCGAGCCCCCAATGCACAACTCTCGGCGAAGTGGTCTTTGCCTAAAAGGTTCAAGCCGAGTACTCTTAGTCGAGAACTACACTCCTGCCGAGTAGGAAACGACTTTCGCCGAGTTTTCCTGGCACTCGGGAAACTCGGAAATTCCAGTAGTGTATGTGTGCAAATATGTAGTTGAAATGTACGATGTAAACTAAAATTAGAAAGTAGGCAATTGTTTTTACTCCAGGGGATACATTAGAAACGACACTTCTTTTTGTCAAAAAAAGAAGATACTTCTTTGGAGGAGTAAATGTACTCCTCTAAAGGATACTCGGCCATTTACCCCTCTAAATTATGTGGGGGCACTTACATATGCTCTAGGATGGTTTTGGACCAAAGTGTATTCAAATTACCAAAGAGTACAAGTTTCGCGACCAGTTCGTTGCCCTTTGAAGTTTATATGTACCAAAATGCTCCCACCGTGCATGTTCGTACCTCTATAATTATATATCCTCCCAAATTCATCAACTAATTTCTTGTAGCTCTTTATGACAATCAACGTACATTTCCTGTAGTACCATTATTATGGGTAGGCTTGCTCAACTACTCCAATAATGGAGGCGCGGAATGCTGTTAATGAAAACTTAGGTGAAAAGGTACAAGCCGCACCTTTCACGTACTCCCTCTGTAAAGAAATATAAAAGCGTTTAGAAGGTGAAAAGGTACAAACCGCACCTTCTACGTACTCCCTTTGTAAAGAAATATAAAAGCGCTTAGAAGGTGAAAAGGTACAAGCCGCACCTTCTACGTACTCCCTCTGTAAAGAAATATAAAAGCGCTTAGAAGGTGAAAAGGTACAAGCCGCACCTTTCACGTACTCCCTCTGTAAAGAAATATAAAAGCGTTTAGATCAAAATTCTAAATGCTTTTATATTTTTTTACGGGGGAGTACTAATTAAACCGAAGTATCTCAGTTTTAACACGTGGTATGCCAATTAAGTACTATGAAGTTGTCATTGTGCTCAGTTAAGATCTTAGAGTTATATGTGATCTTGTTGGTTCTCAATTATTTGGTGAGTTATGTCCGTAACTATATATTGTTGCTCATATATGAATTTTGATTTTGCTAACCACATGTTCCATGTGGTGTTGGCACATATATATCCTGCCAAATTCATCAATTAATATTTTGTAGCTCATAATTGCAATATACGTACGTTTCATGTAGAACAATTATTATGGCTAGGCCTACTCAACTACTCCACTGGTGGTGCGGATTGCGGTTGTTACTTGAGAACCGAGCTATCAGTCGATTTATTTTTCAACCCGGTCTTTATTGACGTATATAATGTTCAACCGAACTAATTCCTAACTATACTAAGCATCTATTTTTTTCTATGCCGGGGTGCGGAGAAGAGAAGACGCACTCCCCGGCCATGTCACAACAAGATCAAGATGTCGTGTGCTACTACAATTACCTCTTCATGGCCACCCTCCTGCTACTCCCCTTCCTCCTCATCGCCATGTTCAAACCGCCGAGAAAGCACAGCGGCGAGAACCTTCCCCCGGGGCCATGGCGGCTGCCGGTCATCGGCAGCATTCACCACCTCATCGGCGCACTCCCGCACCACGCCATGCGTGACCTTGCCCGTCGGTACGACGCCCCGCTCATGTTGCTCCGCCTCGGGGAGCTCAACGTCGTCGTGGCCTCGTCCGCCATCGCGTCGAGGGAGATCATGAAGACCCACGACGCGGCATTCGCGACGCGGCCACGGACCGCCACCCTCCGCGCCATCACGACAGACGACCTCGCCATCTCCCTTGCGCCGCACGGCGAGCAGTGGCGCCGCCTCAAAAAGCTATGCGTCACCGAGGTACTCAACACGCGGCAAGTCCGGTCCCTCCGGGGATGCCGCGAGGCCAACGCCGCCGCCCTAGTCTCCTCCATCGTCTCGTCGCTATCGTCTTCGTCGGAGCCCGTGAACCTCAGCTCCCTCATCACCACCCACGTCACCAACTTGGCGGTGCACGCATTGGTCGGGGAGCGGAACGAGGACCTCCGCGCAGAGTTCCTGGAGTGCCTGGACGAGGGCATCAAGCTGGCCTCGGGGTTCAGCCTCGCTGACCTGTTCCCATCGTCGCGCCTTGCACGTGCGTTTAGTAGCTCAATTCGCCGGATGGAGGCGTTAAACAACCAGATAAGTCAGCTCATCGGCCGGATCATTGAGGAGCATCGCATGAGGAGGTCGGCTGGCGGCGGCGACGAGGAAGAAGACATCGTGGACGTGCTACTGAGGATTCAAAATGACGGTAGCCTCCACATGCCTCTCAACGCCAGAACAATCGGTTCCGTGATTATGGTAAGATCGAACTCGAGACTTCTTCGCTTTGGCTCTAGACTCTAGTATACCATGCACTTTATTACATGCGCCAGAAGTTCACCTAAAGAGCTCAAGTTTTTTTTTCTTGTGTTTGCGGGGAACATAATAGGAAAGGAGTGCAATGCACTTATCTTCATAGTCCTAAATTGTGAGGTATGCCATTTAGCGACAGCTCACGGGAAGCTAGGAAAAGCTATAGTGAAGCTATAATTAATGAAGCTAAGCCCCATTTAGCTTTTTTAATTAAAATATGAAAAAATTAACATAAAATGAGGCATCATATATGATATATCACATATAATTAATTTCAAACATGTTCAAGCATTCTAATTCAATAATAGATGTTTGCATCAGTGCATCATAGGAGTATTCTATATAAAATCAGAAGGAATAATAATAAATTTGAATAGCGCTGTAACGTGATTTCGAAAAGCCTAGAAAATAGTGGCCCAACCGAAGCTTAGTAGCCCTCAATTACTCAAAATTTAACGCTATAGTAGGTATAGCGAGCTATTAGCGTCATTTTTAATTTAGCGCTGGAAGTGCATAGTTTAGTGGGAGGCTGCTCCAAATGCCATAGCGACGCCATTGTGGGCTATTTAAAATATTTTGATACTTGAATGCATGCATCTCGATTGAAAAGAAATTATTTGAGCCAAAGCATCTCAACTAATTAAAGTTTTATTTTTTTGCAGGATATGTTTTCAGGAGGGAGCGAAACCTCGGTTACAACACTCCAATGGGTGATGGCAGAGCTCATGCGGAGTCCTGCGGCTCTGCGGAGGGTGCAGGCAGAGGTGCGCAGCGCTTTCGCCGAGCAGACCTGCATCAAGGAGGATTCCCTGCAGGAGCTGCGTTATTTGCATCTAGTAATCAGGGAGTCGCTTCGGCTACACCCGGTGCTGCCGCTGCTTCTCCCGCGGGAGTGCCAGGAAACGTGTCGTGTCCTTGGCTATGATGTGCCCGAGGGCGCCATGGTGCTCGTCAACGCATGGGCAATCGGGCGGGATATAGCAAGCTGGGGCGCTGATGCTGAGGAGTTCAGGCCAGAGAGGTTTGAGGAGGCTGGTGATGCAGCGGCGGATTTCAGGGGAACCAACTTCGAGCTCGTGCCATTCGGCGCCGGTAGGAGGATGTGTCCTGGGATCACGTTTGGGATTGCAGTCGTGCAGGTCATCCTAGCGAGCCTGTTGTTCCATTTCGATTGGGAGCTCCCTGGAGGAGGCGCCGATGGGCTAGACATGGCGGAGGAGCTCGGGATGACAGCCAGGAGGAAGAACGACCTGTGGCTGCATGCCACCGTTCATGTGCCTGCTCCTAATCCATGAATATTCAAACATGGCAATGTCTTATAGCCCTTTTGTCTTCACAGCTAAATAAAATGAGTCCGAGAAATAAGTACTTATGTTTCATTATGTAATCCGGGGTCTAAGTTTATTGTGTGTGTGTGTGTGTGTGTGTGTGTTGCTGTATTGTCAAATATTTTATATATATATATATATATATATATATATATATATATATATATATATATATATATATATATATATATCAATTGAGCTTTGGAAAACTTGAATGTTCAATATTGTGAAAACATGTTTTTTTTTAACGAAGAAAACTTTGGATCTATTCATCATCTGCCATGGCAGTACAAAGAACACCAGAAGTAACAAAAGTTACAACCATGTTCATAGATCTCTAGCAACGACTATAAGCACTGGAGCGAGCCAAAGGCGCGTCGCCATCATTGGCCCTCCATTAGATTCCCTAGCAACTTTTTATAGTAGACAGTCGGGGGAGTCGTCATGCTAAGGTCTCACATGACCAGTGTACAATAACAACAACTATCACAGATGAAGAGAAGTGTAGATTGGAGGGATCCAATCTATAGACACACAAACGAAGATTGTATCCAAACAGATCCACCGAAGACGAGCACCGACTGAATCCCACAAGACCCCCTGGAGACACACCCCCACCCGCCCTTCGGCCGTGCTAGACGCATTTCCTGGATGTGAGCTAGGTAGTGAGAACCTTATCCATCTTCTGTTGCCGCCGTCTCACCTTTCCGAGCAAGACATAAACCCTAAACGAACTGAAAAACATTTGAAAATAAATCAAGATCCCCCCGACAAGGACCATCAGATTTAAATTAATCAAATTCAAACTTTTTAAAAATAAAAATGATTTAAAAATAAAAAATAATAGAAAAAATATACCGACGGCCACCGTCAGGGCCGTCGAGCGGCATAGAAATGACGGCGTCAACCAGCCGTTAGCAACGCCGACGGCCTGGTTTCTGCTGACCGCTGCCATCGGCATACTTAATTATTTGCCGACAGCTACCGCCAGCATAGGTGCAACGCAGCCACTGGCCAGGCTTTCGCCGACGGCATTTCGTCAGCCATCTGCATATCTGCCGGTATTCCGTTAGCCCCGACTTAAAGCCGTCGGCATATTAGATTATTCCCGCAGTGACTTTACTGAGCAAGCTTTTGAGCCTGGTGGATGTGACTGCCTTAATTTACACATCACTCGATAGTCTTATTTGTTACTCCCCATGTGATGATCTCAAGTTATCTGTCAAGCATTCAATGAGAGTTTTGCACATGGGAGCAGTTTTGGGCACCCAAAAGATATGGTGTCCGCCTTGCCCGTGAGCATCAGCATGTGCGGATGTGCCCTGTTGTTGCATTTGGGCTGTACACATGCGGGCTCAGCTCGACAGCAATGCTGACCATGTCAGAGCACATTACAATGATGTAAAAGTCATTTGCTTGACCATTTAATGAGTTTTGTGTGGGATAGCAGATCTCCATATTGGTAGGGGCCGTCTAGCCCATGGCCACATCTAGGCTGTACAGCAACGCTGACCATGTCAGAGCACATTACAATGATGTAAAAGTCATTTGCTTCCATTCAATGAGTTTTGTGTGGGATATCAGATCTCCATATAGGTAGGAGCCACCTAGCCCGTGGCCACATCTAGGACATACACGTGTGGTTCGGTGCGTGGCGTTGGGGCCGATGGCCATGAGCATCGATCAAAAGCAGTAGATTCGTCCATGTTCCATTTATCCAAAGTTCCATACAAGGGTCTAAGTCCCGTAACTGTCCAGTGTTTTTGCTTGGGCTACCTTGTGAATAATGGCGACCTACAAAGTCAGAACATGCAGTAAGAGGACTGAAAAGAAAGAGAAATGCCCATATGGCATGTGTAGGGAACAGGACCTCCATACTGTTTGCCTTGTGAAAGCTTTGGTCGCTCTGTGTGCAATTTGATGGGAACATGAACTGGAGTTTCAATCACCACGGTAGACCTTACTTTTATTAATAACTATCTTGGCGATTTGGCTCTGATCCCCTAAAAGAAGAATGTATCACCGGAACATGGTTGGGTCAAGATCAGCGTGGATGTAGTGATCGCGCGGAATGGCTAGAAGGGCTCCATATCGGTTGTATGTCATGATGTGACTGGACTCTATTGGGGGGCCTCGGCTGTTGCAATGAATGATATGATTGATCCTGAGATATTAGAGGCGGTGGCTTGCAATGAAGCTCTTTGCCTGTCGTTGGATCTTAATGTTCACAATATTCAGGTGTCGACCGATTGCATTGCTATGGGTAAACACATTGTGGGGAAATATTTGAGGCCAAGTGAGGCTATCATCGATGGAATAAAGATGAAGTTGAGCCTCTCTTTTTTCGGCCACAGTGATACATGAGAAGCATGATCGGAACGTTGAAGCACGTATGCTGGCAAAAGTCTTTCGCTCATAGAAACTCCTGATCTCTACTCCTAAAGGGGAAGTCTGCGGTCGTGATGGTCGGTTTGGTGTCATTTGGTTTTGTTTGTTTGTTCGCCCTCCGCCTGCCATCGATCGAAGCAAGCATCATCCGATTGATTTCTTTCCAAACCCATCGCTGGAAGAACTTTCCCTCCAACCCTCCTCCTGTTTTAACAAGTACAAAAACATCAGAAACCTACGCATGCATGATTCTCGGGATCCTCTGCTCACTACCACGAACTATCCTCTCAGCGCCGCCACCCTCTCACATCTAATCCCTCTCTCGATCTGGAGACGCCGCCAACAGTCCCATCTCCCAGTGCCGCCACCCTCCCCCTCCCCCTCTCACTCTCAGCTGTTCCCTCACCTCCCAAGGTGACTCAGCAGCAGGCGGGGCGGTCGATTTGCAGTGGGGCGGCGTGAGAGCGGCGACCTACCGGAGGTACGCAGGATAGCTGCTACGACGACTGCTGCGGCGGCTAGCAGTTGAGGCAGTGGTACGGTGTCCACTCCCCCCTTTGCATATTTTCTGACAGAGTATAGAGGAGATTCAGATGGGATTGATCACCAGATTTGTTTCCTGTGTGTGCAATGTTTGATTGTGTAGTACTTGGATCCATGATTGTAGGCCATGTAATCATATGATATGCATCTCTATGTCTATTTCTGCAAATAAGCGTTGGTTCATCCGGTTAAAGCCTTATCCTAATTTGACAAATTTTCTGATCAACTCGTATATGGAATGAATGCAAACAGATTTCTTGCCCAATTTCATCCTGTGCAATACTACAGAACGGTTTGTGAGATCATTAAAAGGAACACATCACTCTTCTCAGAGATCAGACGCTTCTATTGGGAAGCCTTACTTCTACAGTGGAGTTATATAAAATGAACTCTAATGGAAAAATAATAGCATCATGGACTAATGAGCAACTCTGGAAAAGTTAGATTTAAAGTTATAGCATCATGGACTAATGAGGAACTTTGGAAAAGTTAGATTTAAAGTTATTTGGATAGCTGCGATGTTCCTATATATGTTAGTACAGTTTGCAAGATATTACATCATTGTGTCTACTTCATGATGTTTTCCTTTTAACTCGGCCAAAAATGTGTTACAGTGTTTACCTAGCAACATGCTATCCACCGGAGACCTTAACCTCTACGGTTGCATGCTCTCATTATCTTTGTCGCATTTGACCATCACTACTGGAGCCACTGTTTTGTTGCACTTGCTCCAGTGTCCATCATTGTTCAGGCTGTAGGTATGGGCCGATGCATGAAAGAGATCGGATCATATTTGATTATCTAAACCAAAAAAATTGGCAATGCGATGTGTTGTGTAAAAATCTCAGATCGGATCGGGTTGTTTTTGTTGCAATGGCCGTCATTGTTAAGCTTTTGGACGATTTGGTATGTGCACTTGACATGTATGGCTGCTTGCTTTTAGATGTGTTGGATGAACTTGCTAGCTTATGATATTGTAGTTGAAATTTGTGTTCTGTTGATGTCATATATATTGTTATGTTGTTTGTCTTGGAAATACAAATGAGATGCTGCCAAATTTTTGAATTTTATGTTGTTCCATTTTCACTTTCTGTGCAGAGTTGACATCATAATTTGGTTTAAATTTCACATCTTTTATTCGCCGTAGGTTACCTTTTGTTTGCTGTAGGGTGCGGCCTCCCCCAGGCTTTGCCTCCTCTGTTCGCCAGCCGGCGCCCCCGCGTCTCCGCAAGTGAAAGTGGCCGCCGGCTGCGGGACCGACAAGGTGTCATTTCGATCCGTAGTGCTTCTCGTGGTATCCCCCTATCCCATGCCTCCTTCTGCAGCTCACAAGCCGACAAGGGGTGGCGCTGGTCATGGCCTAGTAGGATAGGATAAGTTCTTCCTTGTTCTTTTGTGTTTGAATGAGATTTGGTAGTTCTCCATTTTATAGGCATGTGTTGATCTTGGTCTTGTTCTGTATGCAGGGTACTCGGTGTTTCACGATTTGTACTGCAGATTTTCAGAATATTAAGGGCATATCTTGGCTTGGAATGTTGTTGGTTCGACGAACATCATGGAACGTGGCAGATGATTGCTCCTCTTCTCTTTCCCTCTGCTAAAAATCAGTTCCAATTGTCGTACAAGTTCTCCGATTTGGCTTACTGGATTGGAATTTTGCCGCTTGTTTGTTACTGTTTGGCCTACATCTAGAGGTAAATGTTTTTTATGAGATTAGGACCTTGCCGTTGACTACTTGGACAACATATGCAATGCTGAATTCAGTGAGATATCGTGATTCGATTTCACTATCTATGCAGAGTTGAGATCGTAATTTGGTTAAATTTTTGCATCTTTTATAGACATAGATTGATAACATTTAATGATATAATTGGATGTATAATGATTAGAAAAAGACAGACCACATGTTTTATGGATCTAAACTGATACTTGCTCATGCCCTTGTGATGAGAAATGCGTGGTTCATTTATTCAAGTGTCTCAATTTTTCTCATGTAGTAAAAGCAAGAGACATTTAACCTGACAGCCAAAAGATTGACCCAACTCCTCAAACAGTGTAATCCCTTGATGCAGTTACTTTGGTGCACACAATGAATACTCATTCTTCTCATCTTTGTGTTTTGTTTTATTTTGACAAATGGTATTGATGTGTTGTGACAACTTTGTGACACATGAATATGTATATCCATCCAATTGTTGTTCCTCTTCATGCCCGCAGGTCGCGCCGTCAGGAGTTCCGGGATCCAGGTGCGTGTCTCCACATCCCTTTATGATGTGGCATGGTGAGCGAATCGTGTGTTATCAGTGTGTGATTTGCTGGGCACTGGAATCTGGATTGCACAGCTGGACAAATTGGTTTGAGCAGGGAGCAGGTTTAGTATTCGTTAGTGCTCCGACTGTGGCTTCGTGCTATATACCTAGATTGCACAGATTAGATCACTTACCCATACACACATATCTTCCTTGGTGTGGCTAATTTGGACATCCTTCTTTATGACGAAGAATTCACAAGCTAGTAAGCAGTATCCAGACAAATTCAAGTTACTAGACCTCTTCCGTCTGCATACCCTTTTTCTGTTGTTGACCTACATGCTTCTGTCATTCTAGAACATTATTATAGATATTGGGTGTGCCACCTTTGGGTATGCTTATCAAGTTTTATCTTCCTTGTTGCAGTTTGCACAAGCTTTACCAGATATATTTGCCTGCCAGTCTGTACACTGGTTGCATTCTATGCCAGAGGCGCCCAACGTGGGCCTCTCCATGCCCTGCCGGCAGCCTCCCTCCACTCCTTCAGCCACTGGATTCTGTCCACCCGGTGAGCCCCTGGGTTCCGTCCACCCCTATTGTAATTCAGTGTATTCTGAAAACAATCAGCCTTTCATGGTTATTCTGATTCACCTGTCTAATATTTGGCACGAAAACACTCTTTGCGGGGTTGTGATGCCACCGGTCCGTTGTCGAGATTAGACGTCGTTATGTCCTGCATATTACCACGAGGCACCGCTGTCTCATGGTTGGCATTTACCAGCCCCCACCAGTGATTGTGCCACACACAAATCAGGGGAAAGCCAACACCGCCTTGGCTGAATATTTGTGGTATTTATTAGATATTTAATTTAATAAGGGCCTTAGTTTGCATCGAGTGACTGATGGTGCTTGTGACCAGCAGTGAAAACCACTAACACCTTCAAACTCGATGCAAGGCTTCTGACCCAACACGTATTTGCTTGTGTTTTATAAGCATCCTCTACTATTAGCAATAAGTGGCTTGCTTTGTCTCCAAATGATTCTAACAATCACCCTGTCTATTATGCAGGTTTAACATATATCTTGAGATTAACTGCCGAGAGGAGTTGCTGATGATGTAGCTAACTCTAACTTAGCAGTCTTTCATAGCTTATTTAAATTTCAAAAAATACCTTCAACTTTATCAGTTATGCTATATTCACTGGTAGGTGATAATTGGCGTATTTGATTAATTAGTTTGCTCAATAGGAAGTTGGGCAAGTGGAGACTTGTACCAAACTATCATATTCCCACATTGCAACCTGATATGTTTATTCATTGGGCCCCAAGATATCTAATTAGTTCACCACTGATTCTGATTTTTCTTTGTTTTCATGCATAACCTTTTAGTGGAATACTCTTTGAGCTATATAACTGTGATCGGTTATGTATAAAATCATTATGCGATGGTACACCCCCCTAGCTCCCAGTCTGCTCATTGGCTTAGGAAACTTATTAAATGCAAGTGTTGAATCATCACTTGGAGGTGGTAGTACGAGATTTTAAAAATCTGACAGCGTACGAGATATCTAACTCCATGGCAATGTCTGATGGCTATTCTGCGAATTGCTCACAAGCCATGCAAAATTGGGGTTTAACACTGCCTATATTGTCGTACACTCTCATGGTCTAGTGATAGTTGGAATTGCTTACTTGCCGCTCAAATGGATGTATCTAGCACTATTTAAGTGCTAGATAAATAGTACTAGGTACATCCATTTGAGCGGCAAGTATTTGGAACAGAGGGAGGACTATGGACAAGAATTGCTTCAATGACAACATCCCTCTTGAGTGGGTGTTGTATTTTAGCAGACTTGTATTTGAAATAGTTGAGAGCCACTTTTGTTGTTTTTATATGGGTGCACACCAAATTATACCTTCCGAGAATATTAATGTTCTCATGATTTACCTTCCGAAAATGGAAACTTGCAATCCTTCCGCAGGCGTTGAGCTGGAAGCAGGGGACACAAAAGTAACTAAGCAGCCCCAGATTACGATGGCGCAGTGGTGCCTCCTTGTGGCCATCAACACGATTAGCTGATGCAGCTGCAACGTAGGGCGGCAGCGACATCACGACATCAACACGAGTACCGCGAGAAGAACGCGGTAGCTAGGATATAGAGCCAAGTGTTGTGTATGTGTAAGAATTTCATCTACACTTATAGGAGTATTATTTTTCAAGGTCCTAATGAATGCACTGCTCTAATTTCTTCCGGATGCATCGGAACGCACATCTACCAAGTGTAATACTCCTGAAAACCAACGCATATAGTTAGTATTTTTGGGGAATAAAGAAAACTATGGTATAATGAGGACCCTGATCTTCTATGTAAACTAGATACTGATCCTAAATGGAATTTCCATGTAAAAATTACTGACAGAGTGGAGAAGCGCACCACTTCATAGTCCTGAGCCAAAGTACAGCCAGTAAGTTCTTCACTTGGGCTTGTGTTGGATGGTAGAAAGTTTTAACTCAAGTTGTTCTTTGTTCAGTTGGCATGACTACTTGTAAGCGGTGTGGTATTGTTCGTTTCAACATTTTTTCAACTTGGTTGTTTCAGTCTTTGCTTATTAAAGTAGCCTGGCACTGGTACAACGACGTGCTAAACAAACGGTTTTTAACCCCTTTCCGCGACGGCATTTGTAACCGTCGCCAAGTGAGTGTGGGCGATAGGGGGGTCCTTCCCATACGACCCAGAAATCGTCGGGGATAGGCCCTCCTGGGACCTAGGCTGGGGCCGTGTGCGATCGGGCGAGGCATCGAAACCCAATCATTTTCGTAGGTATGTACATCCCACACGGTAATCCGAGAAAATCATTTCCGTAGGTATGTACGTCCCACATGGTGAATCCCAGAAAATCATTTCTATAGGTATGTACATCCCACACGGTGAATCCCAGAAAATCATTTCTGTAGGTATGTACATCCCACATGGTGAATCCTAGAAAAACTTTTCCGTAGGTATGTATATCACACACAGTTCTTTGTGTGGAAACGTTTGTCCAAGGTGGCCTAACGCAAACAGTTCGCTACCGGAAGCCGTGTGTGATTGTTAGTTGATCGAACACGCCTACTTTCTAAAAGCCGCGCGGGTTGTTTGAGTTCATCGCCCACGGTGCTGTCTGAGTAACAGTTTGCACCAGAAAACCCCAATAAGCAGGGTAATTAGCCTATTATTGATAATCCATGTACTAATCAAACTAATATTTCTTATAAAACACGCCTGATATTTCGTAAAAGCAACCAGGATTTCATAATCGAATTACATCAGATAGCTTCGGCACTCAGTTACGCCATTATACAGCAGCACAAAGTTTCACATGCAGCATCAAAAACTTTCGGAAAATAGCATCATACACGGTAAATAGACAGATGAATCTCATCTGGGAAACTGCAGAAGCGGAAGGCAAATGTTGAGCCTTCGGTGATGTTGAATGTCCTTGCAACTTTAGGCCAGTGGCTATGGATAATTGCCCGCCCAACCTTCGTCCTCTTCAGCAAGACTTCAATATTATACCGTGGGTATTGAATGAATACCTTCCTCGCCTCTTGACCATGCAGGTGGTTTGAGAGGTAATCATCGGTGAACTGCTTTGAAAAGTACTGAAAACAAAGCTATGCATAATTCACTGTTGTAAATTTTGAAATGGCGCAAGGGGTAAAAACAAGGTAAAAGAGTTGGTACCATCCTATAGTTGACTGTGTATGATCTTCTTAATTGTGCAAACAAAGATCTTGTTGTTATTCGTCGCAAGTTTCTTCATCCTAACAATCTTTTCGAGTTTCTTGACTTGACTGATATTCATGGACATCTCATTTCCCCATATGCAAAATGGGTCGAACAGTGGGTCTAAGCCTCTGACAGCAGGACCTACATGTGCAAGACCAAATTGTAAGAAACCTAAATATTAGAATGATTCCTGCAACTGCACAATAATGTGTTATTAGCCAAAGGACCCTGCTTGAACAAACCTCGATGGTAAACCGCAGTGTCTCCCATTGTTTCCCTGCAACACACGTAAGAAAGATTCACTACAAGGATACCCCCTGTAAAG
The DNA here is from genome assembly GCF_018294505.1 of Triticum aestivum. Classification (NCBI taxonomy): domain Eukaryota; kingdom Viridiplantae; phylum Streptophyta; class Magnoliopsida; order Poales; family Poaceae; genus Triticum; species Triticum aestivum. The sequence goes on from NC_057814.1 coordinate 616,196,302, forward strand.
CAACACACATTGTACAACAGTTTGGCTATACGCTGTAAAATTCATGATAGATACGCATATTAAAGGTTGCAGATATGCGTTGCAGATTTGCAGCTCTTAATCCAATAATCGCACATATGAAAAAAAAGAAACACATGAAAGGAGATAGGGACTCGCGAGAAACAGAGCCCCCCGATGCCCCCCATTTCTCCTAAATCGCCGGCACCAACCACATCGTCCCCCACCTCCTCCCACCTCGCCGCCGGCCCTCCCCTCCTTTCCTTCTCCTCCCACCTCGCAGCTTCGGAGGCTACCGGATCCGCCGCATCCCCCACCCACCCATCCCTCTCACATCCCATCTCTCCCTCTTGACGCAGCTCTTCGTTGCACCACCTACGGCGGCTCATTCAGGCGATCTCTGTATGGCACTTCTAATGAGTTACTAATCAATGTTTTTGTTGCAACTTCACACTTTTCATGAGTCTGATGGTCAGGATATTTAGGTGGAGGTAGTAGCTTTCTAATGGTGGCCCTCATGTCCAGCTCAAATACTAGACAACATGGACCTGTTGGGAGAAGCACGTACACCTTAGTTTTAGTGAGCAGGTAAATTAGTAATCCACATTGTTTCTTCTATGATGTTGCTTTGATCCTGTTTATATGATTCAGAACACTTGTAAATACTTCTCTCCATTTTGCAACGATACACCTGTTAATGTACTGATTGTGTATGCTCTTACTATTCTACAGAATTTGGATTATATCTTGTCATTGTTGTTGGGATCTATTGGATTCTTGTGGTTGTTACTAGGTAGGAAGCTCTTCTTACTTCAACAGAATCAGGGACCCCTTCTTTCAGATTCAGTTAATCATCTTGTTTGTCATTCATTAAGTAGAGGCTCACTGTCTGTGTGTGTGCAGGTTTCCAAAGAAACAAATACTCAACGCCATTTGGTGGTTTTCAGTGTGCCAATCTCTACATTCATAGTACATCATTGAGTTTTACCTTCAACTAAGAATGTTTCCGTGTGGTGATTATTTGTTCATTCCTTTGTTGCTTAGATTAGCTCTAACCATTTTGCAGCCTTTTTCTGCTCTTATTCAACTACTTATTTATGTACTCCTATCTTGCAAATGGTTTACTTATTATTGTGTGTAATTTAATGTGAGGTGCCGCACTCATTTTCTCCGGCACTATCAAGATGGAGGCCAACATATCATGGATGGCTGGAGCTATGATTAAATTTTTCCAAGATACAGCAGTGTTCCTAGTCATTATTCTGGTAACTGTCTTCGATTTCCATGTGTTAACTGTTTGTGAAGGCGGTAACGATAGTAATGTTCTTCTTAGTGATGCTCTTGACCTTTTGATTCGTACATTGCTAAACTGATCACTGAGCTCTGACCACTTTGATTCACAGATTGCTGAATTACCCACATGCACTCTTGTTGTCACGGTTCGTAAATTACCGAATTTCCCATTAGGCCACAACCACATATGTTGTATTGATTTGTCCTACCAATGTTACATGTGGTAAAGTTTTCGAAACTAAAAGTTCCTGACTACTGTGTGAAATTATCAACATTTGGTTTGCTCCTGTCTCTTGGAATGAGAAGTTTTAGCGCTGTGTATGGAAGAAAAAGTGTTGCGCTCGCTCGGACCTTTGACAATACCATAAGTATTTCTTAAGCACATTTTTTCTCTTCCTGAGAGTGTGGTGCTTAAGACATGATCTATACATGTCAAAATGATGCTTTACTTTTCTCTGGCTCTGTTTATGTCTATTTTGTGACCTGAAGTAGTATATTGAGTTGTAAGGGAATACTTTCAGGTCAAAACTTTTCTTTGTAATAGTCGTAATCTAGCTGGGCAACCAATGTTTCTGAAGTAATGCCCCTTTGTAAGAAGTAATGTTTCTTATTTGCTGGGTAACCCATCACTACTTGCATCATGCCAATGTATTGTGTGTTAACAATTCATTTTGTTATTTTGTTGTAGATTCAGAAGATATATGGATGATTATATGGCTACGTGGCAAGTATACTGCAATGATGATGATGTACTGGATCACCATGATGATGATGGACGCTTTCAGTTTTAGTTAAGTTGTAGCGATATTGTTCTTGTTGGATGATGTTCGTCGGTTAAGTTTTAATTAAGTTGTAGGGATATTGATGGATGCTTGCAGTGAAGTCAAGAAAATATTTAGATTATGCATCACATTTGGATGATGCTCCTCCTGTAATATCAACTATTGTAATCCAACAGTTTTTTTTCAATATATGAACTATTATTCCGCTCATGGGTATGTTTTTTTTTTCCTCACTTGATCATAGTTACCACCATTATGTGGAGCATTAATTTAATTTCTACAACATAATAATATTATTCACATTTTATATGTAAAAAAACATGAAGCATTGCAAATTCTTCGTTAACAAGTAATGAGATTTGGATTCCTGCATATTAATCACCAACGTATACGACTGTTGTAAAATCCGGTTTTATGTGTTGTACTCTTGCAACGGTCCCTTTTACCAACGGAAGCATAAGCGTTGCATTATGCGCCAGCAACACTGGATAAGGCTACGCATCCCAAACCGTTGGTAAAGAGCCTAGCAACGCATATATGGACTTTTAGATACAGAAAAATAGGGGGGGGGTCCTGTTGTAGTGGATCTTGATCACGTTAACTGAGAGTTGCCATACTATCAGTAGAATATGTATTGAGGACATCCAAATTCGATTGGTGTCACATGCATAACAATACAAAATTGTACCCACAGCAAATGAAAATCAAATTGCAGAACTGAACCAAACACTTAAATGGACAACAGACCAAATGAACCAAAATAGTTAACTGAGCACGACATTGCAGAATAGAAACATGTACTATAAGATAAGACAGTTAATAAAACAAAGAATGCTTGAGATAGTACTAGGAAATGTAGCAATTGTTGGACCAAAGTGTTAACTAAACATTACATTTCAGAGGACCAAACTGTTAACTGAACATCAGATTGCATATTAACATTACAGAGGACAAATCACTAGAAGGCACTGGCGATGGCCTCGAGAAAACATCACAAACTGTATTTTAAAGTAGACAACCGCGTGGCAGTGTAGACGGTGGCCTCGAGGACGAGGTGCTCCTCAAAGATCTGGCGGTCGACATGCATGGCAGCCATAGCGACCTCGTTCGTGCGTGCGGCCGTATGCTACTGAGCTCCACGTTATACTGCGTGCAAAATGGCTGTGGGCGGCGCTTAATTGGAGGAGGGGGCAGTGATTTCGGTGGAAGGTGCCGCTCCGTCGGTCGGGGCATGTGGGACGGGAAAGGAGGAGGATGGTGTGGGTGGGGTGTGGATTACCTGACCATATCAACGAGGCCGTGCAGCAAGAAGAAGGGTCGACGGCGAGGAGGCCGCGCAGCAAGAAGTAGGGTCGCCGGCGAGGAGGCGGCGCTACAAGAAGAAGGGTCGCCGGCGAGGAGGCGGCGCTGCAAGAAGAAGTGTAGCCGGCGAGGAGGCGGCGCTGCAAGAAGAAGGGTCGCCGGCGAGGAGTGATGTCTACTACACAACCTTCTTCTTGTCGACATTGTTGGGCCTCCAATTGCAGAGGTTTGTAGGACAGTAGCAAATTTCCCTCAAGTGGATGACCTAAGGTTTATCAATCTGTGGGAAGCGTAGGATGAAGATGGTCTCTCTCAAATAACCCTGCAACCAAATAACAAAGAGTCTCTTGTGTCCCCAACACACCCAATACAATGGTAAATTGTATATGTGCACTAGTTCGGCGAAGAGATGGTGATACAAGTGCAATATGGATGGTAGATAAAGGTTTTTGTAATCTGAAATTATAAAAACAGCAAGGTAACTAATGATAAAAGTGAGCGAAAACGGTATTGCAATGCGTTGAAACAAGGCCTAGGGTTCATACGTTCACTAGTGCAAGTTCTCTCAACAAGGATAACATAATTGGATCATATAACAATCCCTCAACGTGCAACAAAGAGTCACTCCAAAGTCACTAATAGCGGAGAACAAACGAAGAGATCATTGTAGGGTATGAAACCACCTCAAATTTATTATTTCCGATCAATCCATTGGGCTATTCCTATAAGTGTCACAAACAACCCTAGAGTTCGTAGTAAAATAACACCTTAAGAAACAAATCAACCAAAACCCTAATGTCACCTAGATACTCCAATGTCACCTCAAGTATCCGTGGGTATGATTATACGATATGCATCACACAATCTCAGATTCATCTATTCAACCAACACAAAGAACTTCAAAGAGTGCCCCAAAGTTTCTACCGGAGAGTCAAGACGAAAACGTGTGCCAACCCCTATGCATAGATTCCCAAGGTCACGGAACCCGCAAGTTGATCACCAAAACATACATCAAGTGAATCAATAGAATACCCCATTGTCACCACGGGTATCCCACGCAAGACATACATCAAGTGTTCTCAAATCCTTAAAGACTCAATCCGATAAGATAACTTCAAAGGGAAAACTCAATCCATTACAAGAGATAGAGGGGGAGAAACATCATAAGATCCAACTATAATAGCAAAGCCCGCGATACATCAAGATCGTGCCATATCAAGAACACGAGAGAGAGAGAGAGATCAAACACATAGCTACTGGTACATACCCTCAGCCCCGAGGGTGAACTACTCCCTCCTCGTCATGGAGAGCGCCGGGATGATGAAGATGGACACCGGTGATGGATCCCCCCTCCGTCAGGGTGCCAGAACAGGGTCCCGATTGCTTTTTGGTGGCTACAGAGGCTTGCGGTGTTGGAAATATGCCCTAGAGGCAATAATAAAGTGGTTATTATTATATTTCCTTGTTCATGATAATTGTCTATTGTTCATGCTATAATTGTGTTATCCAGAAATCGTAATACATGTGTGAATACATAGACCTCAACGTGTCCCTAGTGAGCCTCTAGTTGACTAGCTCGTTGATCAATAGATGGTTACGGTTTCTTGACCATGGACATTGGATGTCGTTGATAACAGGATCACATCATTAGGAGAATGATGTGATGGATAAGACCCAATCCTAAGCATAGCACAAGATCGTGTAGTTCGTCTACTAAAGCTTTTCTAATGTCAAGTATCTTTTCCTTAGACCATGAGATTGTGCAACTCCCGGATACTGTAGGAATGCTTTGGGTGTGCCAAACGTCACAACGTAACTGGGTGGCTATAAAGGTGCACTAGGGGTATCTCCGAAAGTGTCTGTTGGGTTGGCACGAATCGAGACTGGGATTTGTCACTCCGTGTGATGGAGAGGTATCTCTAGGCCCACTCGGTAGGACATCATCATAATGAGCTCAATGTGACCAAGGAGTTGATCACGGGATGATGTGTTACGGATGAGTAAAGAGACTTGCCGGTAACGAGATTGAACAAGGTATAGGGATACCGACGATCGAATCTCGGGCAAGTATCATACCGGTAGACAAAGGGAATTGTGTACGAGATTGATTGAATCCCCGACATCGTGGTTCATCCGATGAGATCATCGTGGAACATGTGGGAGCCAACATGGGTATCCAGATCCCGCTGTTGGTTATTGGCCGGAGAGATGTCTCAGTCATGTCTACATGGTTCCCGAACCCGTAGGGTCTACACACTTAAGGTTCGGTGATGCTAGAGTTGTTATGGGAAATAGTATGTGGTTAACAAATGTTGTTCGGAGTCCCAGATGAGATCCCGGACATCACGAGGAGTTCCGGAATGGTCCGGAGGTGAAGATTTATATATGGGAAGTCATCATACGGTCACCGGAAGTATTCGGGTGTTTGCCGGTATTGTACCGGGACCACCGAAGGGGTTCCGGGGGTCCACCGGGAGGGTCCACCTACCCTGGAGGGCCCTATGGGCTGTATGTGGAAGGGAACCAGCCCCTAAGTGGGCTGGGCGCCATCCCCCCGAGGGCCCATGTGCCTAGGGTTGGGGGGGGGGAACCCTAAGGGGGGCGCCCCCCTTGGCTTGGGGGGCAAGCCCCCTCCCCTTGGCCGCTGCCCCCCTTCTAGATCTCATCTAGAGGGGCCGTCTCCCTTCCCCCTTCGCCCTATAAATAGAGGGGAGGAGGGAGGGCAGCAGCACCTCATCCAAGGCGCAGCCCTCCCACTATCCAACACCCCTCCTCCTCCATTGAGCTTGGCGAAGCCCTGCCGGAGAACTACAAGCTCCACCACCACGCCGTCGTGCTGCCGGAGTTCTTCCCCAACTTCTCCTTCCCCCTTGCTGGATCAAGAAGGGGGAGACGTCCCCGTGCTGCACGTGTGTTGAACGCGGAGGCGCCGTTGTTCGGCGCTTAGATCGGAATCAACCGCGATCTGAATCACTGCGAGTACGACTCCTTCATGCGCGTTCTTGTAACGCTTCCGTGTCGCGATCTTCAAGGGTATGAAGATGCACTCCCCTCTCTCTCTCTCGTTGCTAGTCTCTCCATAGATTGATCTTGGTGATGCGTAGAAATGTTTTAATTTCTGCAACGATCCCCAACATGCGGCAGCGGAACTCCCGATCTAGGTTATTTTCTGGAGGTTTGGGGATTTATAGGAGAGGTTGGCGTCGAGAACAAGTCAGGGGGCCCCACGAAGAGTCCACAAGGCACAGGGGCGCGCCCCAGGGGGGCGGGCGCGCCCTCCACCCTCGTGGGGCCCACGGGACTCCCCTCCGGTAACTCTTCGTTCCAGTATTTTTTATATTTTCCAGAAAAAATCTCTGTTGATTTTCAGCGCATTCCAGAAAAAATCTCCGTTAGTTCTAATCAAATCATACCAAAATCATGTAGAATATTATAAACATGGCATGAATACATCAAAAATTATAGATACGTTGGAGACGTATCAGCATCCCCAAGCTTAATTCCTGCTCTTCCTCGAGTAGGTAAATGATAAAAACAGAATTTTTGATGTGGAATGCTACCTAACATATTTATCAATGTAATCTTGTTTATTGTGGCAAGAATATCTAGATCCGAAAGATTCAAGACAAAAGTTTAATATTGACATAAAAATAATAATACTTCAAGCATACTAACAAAGCAATCATGTCTTCTCAAAATAACATGGCCATAGAAAGTTCATCCCTACAAAATCACATAGTCTGGCTATGCTCCATCTTCATCACACAAAATATTTAGATCATGCACAACCCCGATGACAAGCCAAGCAATTGTTTCATACTTTAGTATTCTCAAACTTTTTCAACTTTCACGCAATACATGAGTGTGAGCCATGGACATATCACTATAGGTGGAATAGAATGGTGGTTGTGGAGAAGACAAAAAGGAGGAAGATGGTCTCAGATCAACTAGGCGTATTAATGGGCTATGGAGATACCCATCAATAGATATCAATGTGAGTGAGTAGGGATTGCCATGCAACGGATGCACTAGAGCTATAAATGTATGAAACCTCAACAAAAGAAACTAAGTGGGTGTGCATCCAACTTGCTTGCTCACGAAGACCTAGGGCATTTTGAGGAAGCCCATTATTGGAATATACAAGCCAAGTTTTATAACGAAAATTCCCACTAGTATATGAAAGTGACAAAATAAGAGACTCTCTATCATGAAGATCATGGTGCTACTTTGAAGCACAAGTGTGTAAAAAGGATAGTAGCATGGTCCCTTCTCTTTTTTTCTCTCCCTTTTTTTTGTTTGGCTTCTTTGGCCTCCCTTTTTTTCATTGGCTTCTTTGGCCTCTTTTTTTATTTCCTCACACGGGACAATGCTCTAATAATGATGATCATCACACTTCTATTTATTTACAACTCAAGGATTACAACGATACTTAGAACAAAATATGCCTCTATATGAGTGCCACAGGCGGTGTACCGGGATGTGCAATGAATCAAGAGTGACATGTACGAAAAATTAGGAATGGTGGCTTTGACCCTAATACGATGTCAACTACATGATCATGCAAGGCAATATGACAATGATGGAGCGTGTCATAATAGACGGAACGGTGGAAAGTTGCATGGCAATATATCTCGGAATGGCTATGGAAATGCCATAATAGGTAGGTATGGTGGCTGTTTTGAGGAAGATATAAGGAGGCTTATGTGTGATAGAGCGTATCATATCACGGGGTTTTGATGCACCGACGAAGTTTGCACCAACTCTCGAGGTGAGAAAGGGCAATGCACGGTACCGAAGAGGCTAGCAATGATGGAAGGGTGAGAGTGTGTATAATCCATGGACTCAACATTAGTCATAAATAACTCACATACTTATTGCAAAATTCGACAAGTCATCAAAACCAAGCACTACGTGCATGCTCCTAGGGGGATAGATTGGTAGGAAAAGACCATCACTCGTCCCCGACCGCCACTCATAAGGAAGACAATCAAAGAACACCTCATGCTTCAAATTTGTCACACAACAGTTACCATACGTGCATGCTACGGGATTTGCAAACCCCAACACAAGTATTTCTCAATTTCACAATTACTCAACTAGCATGACTCTAATATCACCATCTTTATATCTCAAAACAATTATCAAGTATCCAACTTCTCATAGTATTTAATGCACTCTATATGAAAGTTTTTATTATACCCATCTTGGATGCCTATCATATTAGGACTAATTTTATAGCCAAAGCAAATTACCATGCTGTTCTAAAAGACTATCAAAATAATATAAGTGAAGCATGAGAGATCAATAATTTCTATAAAATAAAACCACCACCGTGCTCTAAAAGGATATAAGTGAAGCACTAGAGCAAATGACAAACTACTCCGAAAGATATAAGTGAAGATCAATGAGTAGTTGAATAATTATGTAACTATGTGAAGACTCTCTAACATTTAAGAATTTCATATCTTGGTATTTTATTCAAACAGCAAGCAAAACAAAAGAAAATAAAATGACGCTCCAAGCAAAACACATATCATGTAGTGAATAAAAATATAGCTTCAAGTAAGGTTACCGATGAACGAAGACGAAAGAGGGGATACCATCCGGGGCATCCCCAAGCTTAGGCTCTTGGTTGTCCTTGAATATTACCTTGGGGTGCCTTGGTCATCCCCAAGCTTAGGCTCTTGCCACTCCTTATTCCATAGTAAATCGAATCTTTACCCAAAACTTGAAAACTTCACAACACAAAACTCAACAGAAAACTCGTAAGCTCCGTTAGTATAAGGAAATAAAATCACCACTTTTGGTATTGTTGTGAACTCATTCTTTTTTTTATATTGGTGTAATATCTACTGTATTCCAACTTCTCTATGGTTCATACCCTCCGATACTACTCATAGATTCATCAAAATAAGCAAACAACACACGAAAAACAGAATATGTCAAAAACGGAACAGTCTGTAGTAAATTCTGAAATAAATTCTGTAATAAATTGGTGGACGTGAGCAATTTTTCTGGAACTCCAAAAATTCTGAAATAAATTGGTGGACGTGAGCAATTTTTCTATTAATCTTCTGCAAAAAGAATCAACTTAAAATCACTCTTCTGTAAAAAAATGACAGCTAATCTCGTGAGCGCAAAGTTTCTGTTTTTTACAGCAAGATCACATTAACCTTCACCCAAGTCTTCCCAAAGGCTCTACTTGGCACTTTATTGAAACAAAAGCTATAAAACATGATTACTACAGTAGCTTAATCATGTGGACACACAAAAACAGTAGGGGTAAATATTGGGTTGTCTCCCAACAAGCGCTTTTCTTTAATGCCTTTCTAGCTAGGCATGATGATTTCAATGATGCTCACATAAAAGATAAGATTTGAAATATAAAGAGAGCATCATGAAGAATATAACTAGCACATTTAAGCCTAACCCACTTCCTATGCATAGGGATTTTGTGAGCAAACAACTTATGGGAACAAGAATCAACTAGCATAGGAAAGCAAAACAAGCATAGCTTCAAGATTTTCAACACATAGAGAGGAAACTTGATATTATTGCAATTCCAACAAGCATATGTTCCTCCTTCATAATAAATTTCAGTAGCATCATGAATGAATTCAACAATATAACTATCACATAAAGCACTATTTTCATGATGCACAAGCATATAAATTTTATTACTCTCCACGTAAGCAAAATTCTTCTCATTCGGAATAGTGGGAGTATCATAAGAAACTCGAATACTATAAATTGTTTCCACATTAAAAGAGTAATGTTCAGAAAAAGGGTAATCATAATCATGACAAGTTTTATAAATATAATCATCACTACTTTTCATAGCATAAGTGTCATCACAATAATCATCATAAGTAGCAACTTTGTTCTCATCATAATCAATTGAAACCTCTTCTAAGATAGTGGAATCATTACTAAATAAAGTCATGACCTCTCCAAATCCACTTTCATAATTGTCACAATGAGATTCAACACCCTCCAAAATAGTGGGATCAGTACTTCCTAAAGTGGACACTCTTCCAAATCCACTTTCATCAATATAATCATCATAAATAGGAGGTATGCTATCATCATAATAAATTTGCATATCAAAACTTGGGAGGTTAAAAGTATCATCTTCATAAAACATTGCATCCCCAAGCTTGGGACAAACATTAATTGCAGCAAATAAATTCTCAAACATGTCATTCTCATCAAACATAGCATCCCCAAGCTTGGGCCTTTGCATATCATAAGCATAATCACTCTCATCATTAATAGTATGGATAGCACCAATAGTATAGCAATTATCATCATCACAATGAGTAATAGGAGCAACATCATTTGGGAGGGATACCTTTTTACCTTTGCTTCTCCGTCTTTTCTTTTTCTTCTTCACATTATGTGTGGGTTTAATCCTCTTTTTGGAGCTCCTTATTAATGAGATTGGTTGAATAGAAAGCTCCTCCTCGTTACCTGATTCATTATAAGAAAGAATAGGAGGATACGGGGAAACCTCTTCCCTTTCATTAGTATTCTCTTCATCTTCTATTTGTTTTCTTGACTTTATGTAATTGGCAATGTAAGGATTTTCAATGCAATTCACCGCACAATACATATAAATTTCCTCTAGATTAAAATCAAGAACTTTATCAAGGACAAACTCTGGAAGATTCTTAGTTAAACGTTTCATTTCTTCATAACCCACATGCAAACTAAGTTCATTATGATGTGCAAGGGAAATCAAGTCATCACAATTTTTGGACACGATACGATCATGAAACAATTTGCATTGGAGATTTAGATGATCACGTTCATTGCAAAGTTCACAAGGATGGCAAAGAAATTTTAAATTTTCAGCACAAGCATCTAGCCTCTCTTGCAACCATTTAGTTTCTAAATACTTATGCCTCTTGCAAAATCTATCTTCCCTATTTGGTGTGTACTTGCAAACTCTATGCACTCCACAAAAATTGACATGCTTATAAGAGACATTTTCATCATGACTAGTGCAATCATCATTAGTAATACGGATATTCAAAGAGTTCATACTAACAACATTGCAATCATGCTCATCATTCAAAGATTGTATGCCAAACATTTTATTGCATTCTTCTTCTTACATTTTGGCACAATTATCGGAATCCTTATTTTCACGAAAGATATTAAAAAGATGAAGCATATGAGGCACCCTCAATTCCATTTTTTGTAGTTTTCTTTTATAAACTAAACTAGTGATAAAACAAGAAACTAAAAGATTTGATTGCAAGATCTAAAGATATACCTTCAAGCACTAACCTTCACTACTAGAATCTGCAGATAGCCGTAGGGCTGAAATGATTCCTTAGAGTTAGAAAGGGCACCCTAAGGACATAAAGTTTCGCTAGGGTTCGAACTGACAACCCAAGGGATTTTATTGTTTCCTTAGGGTTAGCTGCGAGACCCAAGGGATATTCACCGTGTGGGACCGTACTGAAGTCACGTTGGCAACATTCCTTAGGGGTTACTTCCTGAACCCTTAGGAAAGGTCTATGCCTAGGGTCAAGAAATGAAACCGTAGGGAAAGAGAACACAACACTAACGGTTCCCACTGTTCCCTTACTAACACCGTAAACTACCCCCAGGGTTCTGGTCTTAACTCTAGGGAGATCTGCACACACTTGATTTTCAAAGTATGTTTTATACCTAAGAGTTATATTTTAAGTATACACAAAAAAATCTACATGGAAGAAATACATGCGGAAATAACACGAAATATAGGTTGATCGATCACTTTTTCGGAAAAATATAAGTTCTTCAACCTATTTTGTGCACACACACTTAATAGAAAGCTATAACATATAATAGTGAAAATAAGCGCATAATTTCTTTTAAGATTAGATATTAAAAATAGCTTAAGGTAGTTAAGTAGGGCCAAAATGCAGATGTTAATTCAGTATAGCCAAAATTAGTGTACAGCCGCACAGATTTGGTCGTATTACGCACATATTCAGCCCGTCAGATTTTTTTTAGCGAGCGCGCGCACAATTTGTTGTACACGCCAATCCTCCCCTGTACACGCGCCAATCCTCCCCTGTACACGTGCCAAAATTTCCCCTGTACACGCGCGAAGGGTTTCCCCCATCCCCCCACCACTGTACACTTCCCCCAAATCCCACCGCTGTGCCGAGAGCGCCGCCACATTGACCCAAACCAGCGGCGGCGCAGCTCATCCATCGTCCTGCTGCCGGTGCCCTGCTCAAGCCATCGCCACTGCAGTAGGGCGCCGCTGCCGCTGATGCAGACTTGACCTCCCGCGGCTGCCGCCGCCGCCGGCGGCGAGGGCCTTGACGGACCTGCCTCCCTCAACAGCTTCGGACGGAGGAGGCGGAGGGCTCCGTCGCCGCGACCCTCGCCCGACCTTGCCACCCTGGACGGATCCTACCCTGCCTCAATGACCAAGACCAACCCGCCTCAGCTGTAGACGCGTGCTTCAAGTTCAGAAATCAGAACCAAGGTTCAGTTAGGTGAGCTCACATGCCCATGTTCCCTCACTTTCTATATGCATCCATATATACAGTTTAGGGCTCAGATTGCAATTTTGTGGATAATAAATTGTCTATCTGTGTTGTGATTAAGAAAAATGAAGATTTGCACCTTTGCATATAGTTAATTAAAGGAAAGTGAACCTATTGGTAGATATAAATATATGCTAATTTGATAGCATGTGCAGACTACTCAGATCTGATATGTGCTTAACATATTTATGTGGAAAACCATTGCTTTAACCTTCTCTAATGTAATAAAATGAAGGCTTTTGGTCCTTTGACGCCTGCACTGTGCTGCCAGTTTTTCCAGCTATTCAACCATGTCTCTAGAAGAACAACGTAGTTGGATGTACAGTGGGTGGAATGAACAGGGGCGCCATTCAGAAGAGTGGGTGCGCAACACAACAGCTTTTCTTGACCATGTTTTTCAGATTATGCCTAATGCGGACCGATTTGGTGTGAAGTGCCCATGCACAAAGTGTCGTAATGGAGTCAGGCGGAAGAAACAAATAGTCATAGTGCACCTTTGTCAGTATGGTTTCATGCCAAATTAGTTAAACCAATAGTTAGTACAACCAGAATGGAAGAGGATACTCACACTAGTAATGAACCACTAGTTGATATGTTGGCTGACATTATTGGGGCCGAAACACATTTTGATGATGTGGAGACCGAGCCAACAGCATATGCCAAGGAGTTCTACAAGATGTTGTCTACTGCAGAGGAGGTTATTCATGATCACACTCAAGTCTCTCGCCTAGCTGCTGTCACACGTCTAATGGGAATGAAATCACATCATAATTTACCAGCAGATTGTGTGAACAGCATCCTAGGCCTACTTGGGGACGTATTGCCTAAGGGACATAAAATGCCTGCAAGCTTTTATGAGTGCAAGAATATGTTGGGTGTCCTTAAGAGGCCATATGTGAAGATTTATGTGTGCACCAATAATTGCATGTTATATTACAAGGAAGATGAGAAGAAAGAGAAGTGTGATATTTGTGGAGAAAGTCGGTATGAAGTTGTTGAGGGGGAAAGCTCAGATATAAAACATAGCCGTATACCTCGCAAAGTGATGCGCTACCTTCCTATCACAGCGAGGTTGCAGAGGATGTATATGTCGGCTGAGCTTGCGAAGCACATGCGGTGGCACAAAGAAGGAGAACGCTCATACCCGGCAGGAGTAATCGGTCACCCATCTGATGCTGAAGCTTGGAAGGACTTTGATAGGGAGTTTCCAGAGTTTGCAAAAGATGCAAGAAATGTGAGGCTTGTAATAGCTACTGATGGTTTGAACCCTTTTAAGTTTGAAGGATCACAATATTCATGTTGGCCGGTGTTTGTAAGTCCGTTGAACCTCCCAACTGCACTTTGTATGAGTGAGGAGAATATTTTTCTTACTATGGTAATCCCTGGTCCACAGCATCCGGGTAAGAATATCAATGTATTCATGCGTCCTCTTGTTCATGAGTTGTTGCAGTTATGGGCTGGTGTAGATACTTATGACAGTGTAACAAAGGAACCGTTCCGTATGAAGGTTGCTTACCTTTTCTCAGTCCATGACTATCCTGCCTATGGCATGTTCGCTGGATGGTGTACACATGGCGGGTTGGCTTGTGCAGTATGCATGGATGATGTCGATACAACATGGTTACCTAATGGACATAAGTATAGCTGGTTTCACTGTCATCGCCGTTTTCTGCGACCCGATCACCCTTTCCGGATGCAAGAAAATGCATTTATAAAGCGAACTAAGGTGCTTGAGCCACCACCTCGTCGATTAATAGGAGAGGAGGTGGATGCAAGAATTAACCACTTGAAGTCACAGTCATTTGAGGGATATGGAACAACACACAACTGGACACATATTCCTGTCTTGTGGGAATTGCCATACTTCAAGAAACTTCTGATAAGGCATAACATTGATGTCATACACAATGAAAAAAATGTTGCTGAAGCAATTTGGAACACAGTTCTTGACAACGACAAGACGAAGGACAACACCAAAGCTCGTCTTGACCAAGCATTGTTGTGTAAAAGAAAAAACCTAAACCTTGTTCCAAAGCCAAATGACAAGTGGGAGAAGCCGAGGGCACCATATTGTTTGACAAGAGCTCAAGTAAGGGAGATCATGAGGTGGTTCCTGAATCTGAAATTCTCAGATGGATATGCAGCCAACTTGAGGCGAGGGGTCAGTTTAGACCAGCTGAAGATAAATGGACTAAAAAGCCATGACTTCCACATTATAATGGAACGTTTATTACCAGCAATGCTCCGGGGCTTCATTGATGAGGATGTGTGGAATGTGTTGGCTGAAGTAAGCTTCTTCTATAGATCACTTTGTGGGAAAGAAGTTGATCCTGATAAGATGCTTTAGTGGGAAGAGAACATTGCAGTTTTATTATGCAAGCTTGAGAAGATTTTCCCACCTGGATTTTTCAATTCAATGGAGCATCTAATGGTGCACCCCCCCATATGAAGCAAGAGTTGGAGGGCCTATACAATACCGGTGGATGTATAGATATGATAGGTGCAAGCTTTAAGATAGAGTTGTTACTATCAATCTAGTTTTATTATGTTGATCTAATAATCATGTTAATGCAGGTTCATCAAGAAACTTAGGAGGAAAGTCACTAATAAGGCATGTGTTGAAGGATCAATTGTGGAGGCGTATCTTCTGGAAGAAATTACCCACTTCACCTCGCTGTATCTACCTAATCTCATTGCAAACTCACAAAACCGGCCAACCCGTTATGCTCAAGAGGATCAGCCTTCTACAAGTACCCTTGGCATGTTTCAACTCCGGGGATGGAAAAGTGGAAGGGTGTGCCCAGACTTTTAACAACAGAGGAGTACAAGCAAGCCATGATTTATGTGTTAACAAACCTACCAGAAATGGATGAATATGTACAGTAAGTGTGCTTTGCTTTAGTTAAATATCACAGCTTAGATCATTGTGTGTGCTTATGCATTAAAAAACTTTTAGGAAGTTTGAAGATGAGTAGTGGAGGCGTCCTCAACCACCAACTCCAAAGCAATTGGAAAACTTGAGGCTTAATGGTGCCGGTCATGGAAAGCCAAACATGCTGGATTGGTTCAAAGATTATGTAATATCTCACACTTTTGTTTATCTGCTTCATAATAATTTCCTACTGATGGCTTACAAACTTTTTTTACTATTTACACTACAAGAAATATGTCAACTAGTGACCTTCTGTCAGTGACCCTGGAAGAATTGGTCATAGATCTATGACCATTTTAGACCAATTGGTCAAAAGCTGTTCGGGGGGCTCCAAACCCTAAACTATAACGACCATTTTGGTCAGAAAGGTCGTAATTTCCTTACGCAAAATGGTCATAAAGCAGATAGCACTGGTCCGCTGCCTTATTTCTAGCTGATCATGACCAATATAGATGGTCATAACCTTGTAAATTGTGGTGGGTTGCTATAACTAGGCGCCACCTCATCAGTTTTGCCTATGTGTCATGTCCATGTGGCAGTTTTTGCCCTAGGTTGTGAAGCAACCTATATTTCTGTCATTCCCAAAATTCCCAAAAAAATCTCATAAATTCTTTGGGTCATATCTTCGTCAAATATGTAAAAAACCTTCCTTGCGTAGTTCAAAAATAATTCAAAAATATTCATTTTCCTATTCTGTTCAGGAAAACACTTTGTGAAGGAAGTACCACTTTGGCATGTCCAAATGGTATCCATTTTCTACAGTGCTTTCCTCTACCCAAATAACCATCCTCCACCAAATGCCAGCTCAATCCATTCATTATTTTGAGCCCGGCTTCAACATTCGTATTTATGTCCAGTGTGGTACTTTGCAAAGCAAGTACCACCTAGGCTCCTCCTTTTGAGCTGAAAATTTGTGAAGACGGTCTTCTTAGTAATTGATCATCCTCGGCCAAAACTCACACCCATTAGCCATGTGCATTTCCCGTACCGCTAATCAAAAACTTGGCTGCTTATTCATGTTTGAGCATCGATCGGTCTCCTCGTGAGAATCTTATGTTGTGATTTTCTTCCTAGCACCTACCTGGGGAGTGCCCAACCCACTAGACATGCCTAGGCAGCCTAGAACACATGGCAACACCACGGTCACGCGGTGACCACGCGGCGGGCATGCGAGTTTACGCGCTCTAGAGTTGGGGCCCTCGGCCACCGTCCAAACCTCGACGTATCGCCACCAAACCATGTATTGATGATTAAATAGGTACTTATGTAACTAGAAATGATTTTTGGAAAAAATAAATAGCAAACTATGAGGCAGCTGCAGTTCAAATTTGACCCGCTTCCAACTGAATCGGCGGGAATTTGTCTTTTTCACCAGAGGTGGATCAAAACTTTTGACACCCAACCATTTTGTCAATTGTGCATTAAATATGGCCTAGTATTTTATAAAATTGATTTGGTCCAATTTTACAACAAATATATGGTAGGTCCTTCATAAAAAAACTCATTTCAGGCACTCGGAAAATGGAAAATGAATTTTCCGTGCAAAGAAAATGAAAACTTCCTTAGGTAACATTGTTTGCCATTCTAAGATGCACCCTTGTGCACAATATGAGATCATTTGAACAAACTATGCCATGAATGTGGCCATAAGATTGATCATTTGGCTTCAAGCCATGAATCTTCACGCATGATAGATCATTTCTGAGAACACTTTTTTAAAATAATTTCCGTATTACAAGTTTATTATTTTTCCTGGAAACTTGGTCACATATAATGACACAATGCGAAGGTTTTCCAATTTTTTATTTTTTTTGAATTTTTTATGCCCGTTTCAAAATGCGGTCAAAACGGTGGGCTTGACCGTTCCTAGCTAGTGGTTGAATCTTGGAAAACTTTTGATGTTTCTCTGATTAAATATATACTTATGTACCTAGAAATGATTTTTGGAAAAAATAAAGAGCAAACTATGAGGCAGCTGCAGTTCAAATTTGACACGCTTCCAACTGAATCGGCGGAAATTTGTCTTTTTCACCAGAGGTGGATAAAAACTTTTTCCACCCAACCATTTGGTCAATTGTGCATTAACTATGGCCTAGTATTTTATAAAAATTATTTGGTCCAATTTTGCAATAATTATTTGGTAGGTCCTTCACAAAAAAACCTCATTTGGGGCACTCGGAAAATGGAAAATGGCTCTTTTGTGCAATGAAAGTGAAAACTCCCTTAGGCAACATTGTTTGAAATTCCAAGATGCACCCTTGTGCACAATATGAGATCATTTGAACAAATTATGCCATGAATGTGGCCATAAGATTGATCATTTGGCTTGAAAGCCATGAATCTTCGCGCATGATAGCTCGTTTCTGAGAACACTTTTTTAAAATAATTTCCGTATTACAAGTTTATTATTTTTCCTGGAAACTTGGCCACATACAGTGACACAATGCGAAGGTTTTCCAATTTTTTGATTTTTTTTTTGAATTTTTTATGCCCGTTTCAAAATGCGGTCAAAACGGCGGGCTTGACCGTTCCTAGCTAGTGGTTGAATATTGGAATTTTTTGATGTTTCTCTGATTAAATAGATACTTATGTACCTAGAAATGATTTTTTGGAAAAAATAAATAGCAAACTACGAGGCAGCTACAATTCAAATTTGACCCGCTTCCAGCTGAATCGGCGGAAATTTGTCTTTTTCACCAGAGGTGGATAAAAACTTTTGACACCCAACCATTTTGTCAATTATGCATTAAATACGGCCTAGTATTTTATAAAATTGATTTGGTCCAATTTTGCAACAAATATATGGTAGGTCCTTCACAAAAAAAACTCATTTCGGGCACTCGGAAAATGGAAAATGAATTTTCTGTGCAAAGAAATTGAAAACTCCCTTAGGCAACATTGTTTGGAATTCCAAGATGCACCCTTGAGCACAATATGAGATCATTTGAACAAACTATGCCATGAATGTGGCAATAAGATTGATCATTTGGCTTGAAAGCCATGAATCTTCACGCATGATAGCTCGTTTCTGAGAACATTTTTTTAAAAGAATTGCCGTATTACAAGTTTATTATTTTTCCTGTAAACTTGGTCACATATAATGACACAATGTGAAGGTTTTCCAATTTTTTGATTTTTTTTGAATTTCTTATGCCCGTTTGAAAATGCGGTCAAAACAGCGGGCTTGACCGTTCCTAGCTAGTGGTTCAATCTTGGAAAACATTTGATATTTCTCTTATTAAATAGATACTTATGTACCTAGAAATGATTTTTGGAAAAAATAATAGCAAACTATGAGGCAGCTACAGTTAAAATTTGACCCGCTTCCAGCTGGATCAGCGGAAATTTGTCTTTTTTACCAGAGGTGGATAAAATCTTTTGACACCCAACTATTTGGTCATTTGTGCATTAAATATGGCCTAATAGTTTATAAAATTGATTTCATCCAATTTTGCAATAAATATATTGTAGGTCCTTCACAAAAAAAACTCATTTTGGGCACTCGAAAATCGGAAAATGTTTTTTTTTGCAAAAAACTCATTTCCGACGACACCTTTTTAAAGATATTTATCTTATTCCATGTTGTTATTTTTTCTGAAAAACTTGTTCAAATTTTGGTGACACAATGAGAAGGTTTTCCATTTGTTTTAGAATTTCTCAGATCATAAAGTAGCTTAAATGATTTTAACACATTATTTTAAGTCAACTACGACCAATTTAGATGGTCATAAAATCGTACTGCATTCTGATTGGTCCGTGGACATATCCCGCGGATCGTGCATCCAACACCGTCGGATGCTCGGGGATCCAACGGCTGTCCTCGACCCATCCACACCAACCCCGAACCCTAGCTATGTCCTCCGGGTCAATTTCCATCCACCCCCCCGCCTCCTTTCTTTCCCTCGCTCCCCGATCCCCTCCCTTCCTCACCAGCGCAAACCCTAGCTCCTCTCGATCCCGTCCCCTTCCTCCTCGCCAGCTCCACCGATCCTCCCCTCGATCTCGTCGGTGGGGAGCGCCGCGGCGATTCCCCACCCCTCCCCTTCTCTCCCACGGCCGCGGTCGGATCCGCGCTTGTCCCTTCCAGATCGCAGCCGCCACCTCCTCCCTTCCAGATCGCGGCCGCCACCTCCCCCCGGCGGAGCTCCCCGCCGCCCATGGCCTCCCCCACGCCCTCCTCTCTCCCTTCCCCTCTCTCGCGCCGCCACCACCACCACTCCTTCCGAGCGCGTGCCGCCCATCGTCCCTCCTCTCCTCTCCTCCTATCGGGCCGCCCATTCATCCGAGTTGGTGCTGCTGGAAGGGGCGGGGGCGCAGTCGAGGAAGCAGCAGCAGCACCACCACCACCACAAGCTGGAGGTCTACACCGAGGTGCTGGCGCGCCTTCACGCCGCCGAGGAGCGTGCCCCCGGCTTCGACGACGACCTCTGGAGCCACTTCAACCGCCTCCCCGTACGGTAACGTGCCCTGCCCTCCTCCCTGTCCCTCCTGCCGACGGCTGCGACGCGGCGGTACTGATGAGTGATGATTCTCGATTTTGGCGTTTCGGGTTTGTGTGCAGCTACGCGATGGATGTGAACGTGGAGAGGGCGGAGGACGTGCTCACGCACAAGCGCCTCCTCGAGCTGGCTAAGGATCCGGCGCAGCGCCCGACCTTCGCCGTCTGAGCCATGCAGGTGACCCGTTCGTTCCTCCTTCCGACGGGCTTCTTCCCCTTGTGCTCGTGCTCTAGTTTAGGAATGCGATTCGGAGCGCCACTGATGTGATCGACCGCTGTAGATGACTCGAAATTCATCTGTCCGGACTTGTATTATATGGTCTGACTTATGTGCTGAGCATCCCTGGTTGGCTGGTCTCGGTGGGTTGGGGGTTCAGTTTTCCGCCCTTCAGGTTTCCTTTTTATAATCATTCCATCCCATCTTAGATTGCCATTCAGCTATTAGTAACAGTCCATCATGATCCATATAGCTTGTGATCCTGACAAAGACAATACATCTACATTAGATAAGATCTTACTGTGATTGTGTCCAACTGTCCATAGTGGTTCTACGCATTGTCTACATTAAGAGCATATCCAGTAGGAGCCTAAAGGCTTGGATTATTTCATCAAATAACTCAGCTTGTACAATATTTTGTCGTCCAAACATAGATCTAGAAGCTTGCTTTTAATTGCTTCAATGCTTCTTTATACCAAAATACATGGGCTTGCATAAAGATTTCACTTCATTCTGTTGCTGTGCCTGCTTCATGTTATCATCCCCGATTGACATACTTTAGAGATTCTAATTCATGTATGATGGTATCAAAGGGGATCATTGTACTCATAATAATAACTAGTGGAGTTGAGAGGTTTACTTTGCTCTGCATTCTAAAGCAACATATTTCTGATGCCCATATGTTACTTTGCTCTGCACAAAAATATCCTGTTAAATCATTGCATGTATTTCAGGTCTTTAAAGTGGCATTGGATGGTCAATATTAGGTAAACTGCCTGGTTTGGGAGCACGTTTGGCTGCCTGGATGATGATGCTGTTGCTGTCAATTTACTCTTGATCGATTTCTGCCTTGACAGTGTAAGTACATCCATTGTTCGACTGTTTGCCGCGTTCATCAGCTATCCCATTTGGTTTGTTTCCTCCAATTAACTGCTACTCCTGCTGCTGTTACAGCAGGCTTGGTGGCCTTGCGTGCATCTTCTCCACCAGCGTTCTCTTCCAAATCCTGGTAATTAAGCCTAATAACATGTTCACTCACTCACTTGCCTCTAAAATAAGCTCCCACTCCTTTTCTGAATTGAATCAGGTCTCTGAAATTTAAGCTTATAGAACCTACAGTGTCAATCAGGTCTCTGAAATTTAAGCTTATAGAACCTTGATATTTCTGGACTCGAATGTAAAACCTGCTTGATCCTAACTGCCATTGCCATGCACTACAGAGATGTATTTCTCTTGGATTTATGTCTACAGAAGCTGCATGTAGAATTCTGGTCTCTTACCTTTTTCATAGAAAGTAAAAGGGAAAAGGTTAATTTTATCTATTAACATGGCCATACTAGAAGGTTAATTTTTTTGAAACAGATATCAAGGGTAATTTGAGTTATTCGTCATCTCCAAAAGCTAAACTGTTGTAGTTCTGCTGACCAACCTGCGTGTTTAACTTCAGGTGTGAGGAGGAGCCTGTGGCTGAGACTGCATCAGCACAGATGCTGCAACCCATCATAGCGAGTTCCTCGGCCTCTGTTACGGCCGATGCAGCAGTAACTCAGGAGACCATTCATGCCTCGCTGCCACTTCTACATTTTCTTTCTCTGTTCTAGTTACTTATGTGATTTATTCCTGGTACTTGTTGCTGCTGTATTTTGATTACTTGTTGGGACCGGTATTGAGAATTTTTGCTGGTTGCTTTGAGTACATTTAACTTGGAGTTCTCCAGTACTCCTAGATTTGCTACTCAAACAAATTTTGAGTACTTGCACTGGAAAGGATTGAAATACTCCTGGTACTTGCATAGGTTTAAAAATGACTTGCGTAGGTTTAAAAATACTCCTGGTACTTGCATAGGTTTAAAAATGACTTGCGTAGGTTTAAAAATACTCCTGGTACTTGTGATGAAACCAACAAGCAACTTGCTAACCTCTTTCAGTGTTCAATCATCTTTTCATTCTTAATAGTATCTCCTATTAGGTGATCTAATTAGGAAGGGTAAGTACAATGATCTGGTAGGTAATTGGGCTGCTTAAATATTTCCTCTGATTAGTAATTTAATTTACCAATAGGTACTAGCAGCAAAAGAAACTGACATCCAATCAGTCTCAGGGATTGAATGATTTAGTTACCACATTGTGTCAGTTAGTCTGCTCTTTGTTCCAACATGAATGATATATATTACTTAACCATGTGTAATTTTCTTTCCTTTTGCTATGTTGTAAGTGGATGTATAGTTTGCCAGTTTTTATCTCTGTTTAGATGGGTTTTAACCAAAGCTCCTGAGTACTCGCTTGCTTTGTTTTTTTAAGAAACTACAAATTGTATGGGCATTTGAAGTTGTGGCTTATAATTGATCAATATTGTTCTGTAACATGCAGATGCTGATCAGGACAAAGAAGTCGGAGGAAGCATAGTTCTAACATTGCTGTCAACTGTCAAGTTTTGCATTAATGAAGCCCTTTATACTGCTCATGTTTCTTCGTGAAGCATAGTTTGTATGTGTGTATGATGTAGCAGAACTTGTGATTGTACACTTGTGGAGCAGAACTGGCTCATGTGATTGTACACTTGTGGAGCTTGTTATATGATTGTAAACTTGATGCTTATCACATTTGTATGTGTGTTATATGATGTAGCACTTTGATGGTTGATAATATTTGAAGTATTTCGTGTGTTTTCTGTGTGCCAATTTAAATACCAGGTATTTATTTGCGTGAAATAAAAAAATGAAGAATATTGCCCTGACGGCTAGGACCCAGTACTAGAACCTGACAATGGGGACCCACCTGACTAGTGAACCCAATTTAGAAAAAAATAAAAAAATGAAATTGTTGAGACAAAAAGGCCATGGCCCAAAAATAAAAAGGCTGCAATGTTGGGCTTGGTCCATTTAGCTGACAAAAAATTCATAGGAAAAAATATATAAATGGGCTGAATTAATAGGCTCGGCCCATGTAAAACACCGAATTGGACCGGGCTGATTCTTGTGCCACATCAGATTGCCACGTCAGATGCCTACGTGGCCTAGGGAGGCTGCTAGTGACCAAAACAAAACAATAGGCATATTTTGGTTGTAAACGTCTACGACCTTCTCACAGAGAAGGTCGTTAATTTTAGTTTACGATCGTCAGCTTTTGGCCATCTGTTTTGGTCACAAAAAGGTCACAAATGAAAAATAATGACCATTCAGTGACCAATAGTCAAGGTCACAAGTTGACATATTTCTTGTAGTGTTATTACAGTGCATCAAACATACTAGCGTACCTGATGAGTTGCAGATATTGTCAAGAGGATGCCGCTTTAAAGTGAAGTCCTATGATATTTGTGAAGTAAATGGGTACAGGTTTCGCTCAGAGAGTTATGAAAAGAAGAAGAGAAGGCTAAGCACTGTCAACTCTGGTGTGCTCGTTGTTGGTGAAGAGCTAGAGTGCTATGGCATTATAAAAGACATAATAGAGCTGAAGTTTGACGGCAACGAGGACTTTAGCCTTGTATTATTTGAAAGTCACTGGTTCCACCCAATTGATGGAGTTCGACGACGAGATGACATAGGATTGGTGGAAGTTAAACATGAGTCAACCAATCCAGCAAATGAGCCATTTGTGCTTGCTAGCCAAGTAACACAAGTTTATTATCTTCCATATGCATGCAAGTCGGATCCAAATTTAAATAAGTGGTGGATTGCATACAAGGTCAGGCCTCCAGGAAGCTTGCCCATTCCCTCGCTGGATGACTACAATGCTGAAGAAACACCTTCAAATGTTGATGACATCTACGAAGAGGATGCTTTGGATGGTGTTTCCAAGATATCCATTAATATTGGAGATGGCCTGGATAACCTTACCATCAATTAGACTGATGAAATTGTTAACCCAAAAGATCTAGAAGCGATAAAGAAGCGACAAAGTGAAATAACCCCGAAGGCTAAACTGCCTATTTCCGCACCATTTGAGGAGGAAGAAACTGACTCTGATGCAGAATCAAAAGATGGAGAGGACTTGCAATTATCTCATGAAGACATTCTAGTAGTTTTCTTGTTGTTTGAGATGACATTTTCCTCCATGTATTTTTAAATCTGGACATTGATGATTTCTGGTTGTTTCCCTTTGTGTTGAACTTAAAATTCTATCTCTTGTGGTTATATTTGTCTCTAGTTGTTTCTCTTTGTGTTGCACATTTTTCTGCTGCTATACTTATGCCAATTCAGAAATGTGTAATTTTAGTTATGTTTTCTGTGGACCTTACTAATGCATTTCAATTTCGTTTTATAAGATGACAATTTTGCACTGCCGCCGCCGGGGGTCATCCTCTACTAGCAGTGCTACTACAAGTGCAACACCAAGGAAAGAGATGGTTGCATCCCCAGAAATGTCCGCTTGTACAAATGATGATGAGTGGCTTCCACCTCCAAAATTCTTAAGAGGTTCTGCAGAACTTCCACCGCCTATTGGCAATGAGTCTGAACGTCCATTGATTAGACCTGGCGGTGACACATGAGTTATCATTTAATCCATGCATTACATATTGGCACACCTTGAGGTGTTTTATATGTACAAAATGACATACCTTGGGGTGTGTTTAACTTATATCTATTTTCTTGTCCTGGGCACTGGTTAGAATTACCTACACTAAGAAACAATGTGAGAAAGCCAAATGGTGTGCTAACAATCCTTTTAAAGACGCATCATCCTGGTTTGGTTGAGCAAAAAGGAAAACTTGTGTTTGCATCAACTTGGGAACACTATAAGCTAAAGCCCAGTGATGGGGGTCGTCCAAAAGCAGAGGAAATCGAGGAAGAATTTTGGGTAACAAATCTGGGTCCTTTTCGAAGTGTACTGTTGTAGTAAATATAAGTAACAGTTGATTTCTTTTAGAAGTGTACCACTATAGTAAATATAAGTAACAATTGATTTTTTGTGATCTATATTGCAGCTGAGGTTTAGGCATGAGGCTGAGTATGAAGCAAGTGCAAGGCTCCATATTGGCAGGTGTTGCAACCAACTCTTGGATAGTGTTCTGTACTATGCTCCATATTGGCAGGTGTTGCAACCAACTCTTGCAACCAACTTGAGAATCGCAGACTGAAAGAAAAACATGCTGGATGGCGTTATCTTGAAAAACATGAGTACATGGCTGTAAGACCATGGTGGTGCACTGTTGTTTCCTGGGAGGCCTTAGTTGATGAATGGTGTGATGTTAATTGGATTGCGACATCTAAGAAAAATCGTGATAATCGCCTCAACTCTAAGTACAAGGCCCATAGAGGTGGATCTAATTCATTGACGACAATTTGCCAAAAACTGGTACCCTCCTAACTTTTGAATAAATTAAGTATGTTTTTTATGTAGTAACTTAGTTTTTTCTTGTCTTAGTCTGAGAAAGAAGGAAGAGAGGTATCTAAGATTGAAGCATGGATATACACACACAGAGAGGAAAAGATCCAAAGAATCCTGATGCGTTAAATAGCGTTGAAGCCACGGAATTCTTGGTATAATATCCATCCATTACTTGATATACTGAGTTTATGTTTTCTTTTGTGGTACATTATTTTTGAATCATCTTTGCATATTGTTTGTCATCCAAAGGATTTGTACAAAGAGAAGGTTGTAAACATGCATGGGAAGGAATATGATTGGAAGCATTCTCCTATTGAACCACAAGCCCTTTATGAAGCTGGTGGTGGGAAGCCGCACGGAAAGTGGCCGCTATTGAATGGTGATGTGGAGGGTGGAGAGACTCTTAGGGAGGTGCAGATCAATCGCACTTCGTCTTCATCAAAGCGCCAACGACTAGAACATGATAAAAGGATTGCTCAATATAATGAGTTAATGAAAAGACATGCACAAAGTATGGTTGATTGGGGGAAATCTGTCCAGACTACAGTGGAGAGTAGCCTTGGTGGTGTGCACAAGTTTCTTATGGTGGGTATATTTCTTTTGTGTAGTCATTTTGTTTCTATTGTAGCCACTTGACATAACTTTCTATTTTGTCTAAAAAAAATTCAGACCATCGCATCCCTTCAAGGAATTCCAGCGCCTGAGATTCCATGCATTGTTATACCACCACCTCCAGCTTTTCCAACTTTAGCCACTTCGTCTCCGAAATGTTCTCCAGAAGTGGTATGTACCTATGTTTTTTTAAATGCAATAGCACTAAATAGGCCAAATGAGAACAAAAAAGCAATATGTTGTAGTATATCAACAAATGCACAAAAACAAGTGAAAATTTCCTAGAATAGTAGTCGACATATGGTTGCACTTTGTTTTTTGGTTCAAATTTTTGGCCAAATAGTGCTGAATTGGTATTTTAATTTTACTTTTTAATCGGTTTGACAAATATGATTGAAAATTTCGCAGAATAGTAGGCATCATATGGTTGTCCTTCTGTCAAAATTTCATAATTTTCTGGACATTTGTTATTTTGGTTCATTATTTCGCCAAATAGGGGCTGAATTGGTATTTCCATTTTATTTTTTAGTTGGTTAGGAAAATACAACTGAAAATTTCCCAGAATACTAATAATGACATTTGTGCAGCCCTCTGCCGGTGAATCAACAAATGATGTTGAAAATATGGATAATACATTACGTGGAGCGGAAGATGGAGTGTTTGGCGGCTTCTTTGATGCAAATGGTAATGATGTGAATGGTGTTGCTGCTGGAACTTTCTCCCTACCTGTTGATGATTTACCTACATTTTGAGATATATCTCATCATGGTGAAGGAGGTGGTTTGATCTTTTTTTGTTGATTGACTAGAAGCAAATGGACAATTATCATTTTGGCCATGCACTTGGTTATGGTTGTGTTGTTTTGGATCAGTGACTCATATGATGCATGGTGTATGTATTCCAGGCTACTAATTGGCACCTAGGTAGATGACATTTTGTGAGTGCTATGTACTGAGCTAGATGCCATCTTTTGTAAAGAGTGGTACTATTGTGTAAACTCTTTGGTGTTGCCATGTGTAATGATGGTAGTTGAAATATATATTTTATGTGATTGTTTTCTAATTTTTGAAGTGATTATATACAATTATTTTTATAGTTTAATTTGTACGGAACAATACTAATTTGCCTCAATAATGAAATATTTTGAAATAATGATTCCCTAGGCTTTGTAAACCCAAGGGGTCTAAACTGGACTAACATCGGTCACGGTTACACAATATTTCCCTAGGGAAGGAAACTAGCCCAAAGGATATCAACTTTACAGGTCAGCATGCGGGCCACCAGTCGCTTGTGTCCCTAGGGTACAGAACCCAAGGGAAAGAGGACTATACCTAGGGTATTCCTTCCTCACCCTAGGGAAATTGAGATTTCCCCACCATTCGTGCCCTAGGGCGATTTCCCTAGGGGATACACTAGGGAAACCCCTTTCGCCAGCATTTTTACCCGTTTTCTTAGGGTATTCGGCCCTAGGGTTATTTGCAGAATGTAGTAGTCTCCCCGGCAACGGCGCCAGAAAAGAGATTGATGTCTACTACACAACCTTCTTCTTGTAGACATTGTTGGGCCTCCAAGTGTAGAGGTTTGTAGGACAGTAGCAAATTTCCCTCAAGTGGATGACCTAAGGTTTATCAATCCGTGGGAGGCGTAGGTTGAAGATGGTCTCTCTCAAATAACCCTGCAACCAAATAACAAAGAGTCTCTTGTGTCCCCAACACACCCAATACAATGGTAAATTGTATAGGTGCACTAGTTCGGCGAAGAGATGGTGATACAAGTGCAATATGGATGGTAGATAAAGGTTTTTGTAATATGAAATTATAAAAACAGCAAGGTAACTAATGATAAAAGTGAGCGAAAATGGTATTGCAATGCGTTGAAACAAGGCCTAGGGTTCATACTTTCACTAGTGCAAGTTCTCTCAACAAGGATAACATAATTGGGTCATATAACAATCCCTCAACGTGCAACAAAGACACTCCAAAGTCACTAATAGCGGAGAACAAACGAAGAGATTATTGTAGGGTACGAAACCACCTCAAAGTTATTCTTTCCGATCAATCCATTGGGCTATTCCTATAAGTGTCACAAACAGCCCAAGAGTTCGTAGTAAAATAACACCTTAAGACACAAATCAACCAAAACCCTAATGTCACCTAGATACTCCAATGTCACCTCAAGTATCCGTGGGTATGATTATACGATATGCATCACACAATCCTAGATTCATCTATTCAAGCAACACAAAGAACTTCAAAGAGTGCCCCAAAGTTTCTACCGGAGAGTCAAGACGAAAACGTGTGCCAACCCTATGCATAGATTCCCAAGGTCACAGAACCCGCAAGTTGATCACCAAAACATACATCAAGTGAATCAATAGAATACCCCATTTTCACCATGGGTATCCCACGCAAGACATACATCAAGTGTTCTCAAATCCTTAAAGACTCAATCCGATAAGATAACTTCAAAGGGAAAACTCAATCCATTACAAGAGATAGAGGGGGAGAAACATCATAAGATCCAACTATAATAGCAAAGCTCGCGATACATCAAGATCGTGCCATATCAAGAACAAGAGAGAGAGAGAGAGATCAAACACATAGCTACTGGTACATACCCTCAGCCCCGAGGGTGAACTACTCCCTCCTCGTCATGGAGAGAGCCGGGATGATGAAGATGGCCACCGTTGATGGATCCCCCCTCCGGCAGGCTGTCAGAACAGGGCCCCGGTTGGTTTTTGGTGGCTACAGAGGCTTGCGGCAGCGGAACTCCCGATCTAGGTTATTTTCTTGAGGTTTGGGGATTTATAGGAGAGGTTGGCATCGAGAACAAGTCAGGGGGCCCCACAGAGAGTCCACGAGGCACCCGGGCGCGCCCCAGGGGGTGGGCCCCCTCGCCACCCTCGTGGGGCCCACGGGACTCCCCTCCAGTAACTCTTCGTTCCAGTATTTTTTATATTTTCCAGAAAAAATCTCCATTGATTTTCAGCGCATTCCGAGAACTTTTATTTCTGCACAAACACAACACCACGGTAGTTCTGCTGAAAACATCGTCAGTCCGGGTTAGTTCTAATTAAATCATACCAAAATAATGTAGAAATATTATAAACATGGCATGAATACATCAAAAATTATAGATACATTGGAGACGTATCAAGGAGGCTGAGCTGCCAGTAAGCAGCAGTGAAGCTTTGAACTTGGAAAGCAAGGAGGAACAGTGCAAATGTGGCTTTTGGTAGGAGGGAGGGGCGGGGAGATAGATATTTCCGCGGTGGCAAAAAAATTCGGTCGGTGCCATGAGAAACTGGCGCGCAAGTGTGGTTCAAGCGGGGGCGGTGGACTGTAGACGACGAAGCTTCTTGCGTAAGCCAGACAAGACGGTGCGCCAAGATATTTTATATCGCATGCCACACGATCTTTCTAGTAAACTGTTTGTGGTATACCTGATTTTTACATTATGCTTTGAAAGACAAAAATGGTGTTACGGAGGGAAAGGATGGTGTTTGAATTGCTAGAACACTTACG
Source organism: Triticum aestivum (assembly GCF_018294505.1). Taxonomy (NCBI): domain Eukaryota; kingdom Viridiplantae; phylum Streptophyta; class Magnoliopsida; order Poales; family Poaceae; genus Triticum; species Triticum aestivum. The sequence goes on from NC_057814.1 coordinate 616,226,337, forward strand.
TACAGTGAACATGCAACTAGTACATGAGTGTCGTGTTTAAATTTGGAATTATTCCGGGTTTGTTTGGCATTTTTATGCATTAATTGAGTTTCTGAGCATTTAATGTGCATAATTCAAATTTGAACTACAAGCACATGCTCCAATGCACCAAATTAAAGTTTTTTGAAAATTCACATGTGTGCCTTGGGTGAATTTCTAGGTCCCATGCAAGACATGGGAGTGAAATTCAAACATCTGGGTGTCGTGTCTCGCCCGGAAAGATTGAGAAACTTGGTTTTTTATTTCCTGTAAATCCAAAACACGCCTGAAAATCATGAAACTTTGCATGGTTTCATGACATGGCACCAACATGTTGCGGTAATTTTTTTGGCCGAATTGGGACAAGCTTTGGTGTTTAAGCTTCTTGCAAACTGGAGCTTCCCTCAAGAAGGCTCGTGGTTCCGAGAGGGAACGTGCCACCTCCGTGTGCGAAACGACATACGTACACTGCCTTCTTCCGCTTTAATTTTTTTACACAGGCAGATTAGACCAAATAGAAGTATCGTGCTAAATTTTGGAATTATTCCGGGTTTGTTTGGCCCTTTTTATACATTAGTTGAGTTTCTGTGCATTTAATGTGCATAATTCAAATTTGAACTACAAGCACATGCTCGAGTGCACCAAAGTTGTTTGAAAAACCACATGTGTGTCCTTGGGTGAATTTCTAGGTCACATGCAAGAGATGGGAGTGAAATTCAAACATCTGGGCGTCGTGGCTCGCCCGGAAAGTTTGAGAAACTTGGTTTTTTAATTCCTGTAAATCCAAAACACGCCTAAAAATCATGAAACTTGGCATGGTGTCATGACATGGCACCAACATGCTGCGGTAATTTTTTTGGCCAAATTAGGACAAACTTTGGTATAAGCTTCTTGCAAACCAGAGCTTCCCTCAAGAAGGCTCGTGGTTCCGAGAGGGAACGTGCCACCTCCGTGTGTGAAACAACATACGTACACTGCCTTCTCCCGCCTTAATTTTTTTGCACAGGCAGATTAGACCAAATAGAAGTATCGTGCTAAATTTTGGAATTATTCCGAGTTCATTTGGCCTTTTTATACATTAATTGAGTTTCTGCGCATTTAATGTGCATAATGCAAATTTGAACTACAAGCACAAGCTCCAGTGCACCAAAGTTGATTGAAAACCCACATGTGTGTCCTTGGGTGAATTTCTAGATCCTATGCAAGAGATGGGAATGAAATTCAAACATCTGGGCGTCGTGGCTCGGCCGGAAAGATTGAGAAACTTGGTTTTTTAATTCCTGTAAATCCAAAACACGCCTGAAAATCATGAAATTTGGCATGGTGTCATGATATGGCACCAACATGTTGTGATAATTTTTCTGTCCGATTTTCCAAGGCGCACACATTGACAATCAACAAAGTCATTTTGGAACAAGTGATGTCACGTTACAAATCGGAAACACAAGTATTATTAAAACCGTGGGCGTTCTACTTATCAATTACGTGCCGCCATACGTCCCCTTTTTTATTGACTAGGAGGTGCTGTGCGGGGTAGCTATTTGAGTACGGGAGGCGTACGATCAGACCCCTGCGCGTGCTCATCGGGAGGAGAGCCCTTTGACCGCTACCCGCCGCCACCTCCCTCCCAACATCCCCATTAATGGCGCCTGAGCACCTGTTCTACGGCTTGGCTATATGTCTCACTAGACTGAGATTTAAGAGAGAGAAATGAAAATCTGAAAAGAAAGTTTTGCTCGGATCTTGATGTAAGATCCGACAGACCTATATAGCATCAACTGCGACTTATAGCAAGCATGATGAATATAAGGACGATGACAGTGGATAATAATTGTCTTACATATTTAGGAACATAATTAAAAAAAGTCACATGCGGCAACGCCCAAAATACACAAGGGCAAAGAAGAAGGAAGACAACGATCTGGCTCGCTGATCTCTACTTTTTGATGCATTGCTGCAGGCCACGGGAACTAGTCTCCGCGGCGAGCGGCGATGAGCTCTTTCTTGTCCTCAAGATGCTGCTTGAGAGCATCCACGGATTCCTCCACCAGCCTTCTGTGCTCGATGCGCAGCATGACATTCTTGTCCATAAGTTTCTTGACGATGACGCCTGTCCTCTTCAACAAGGCAGTGGTCTGCTCCTGCTACTCCGCACTTCCGACGATCTTCGCCCTCAGTAGGTCGCGCTCGGCCTGGAGCTTCGCATTGCTCTCATGTAGTTGCCGGATGACGCCGGTAGACTGTTCAAACGAGGCTTTCAGGTCATCCTGCAACCTCGCCCACCTAGAGATCGGACCCAACTGCCCAAGGACGAGGGCACGCATGCGCCTGTAAGAGTCCTCGCATGCCCGTGAGATATTTTCCCAGGCCGCTGCGGCGCGGGAGGACATCTCTGCTACATTCGCGGCGCGGCAGGACATCTCTTCTGCTTCCGCGGTGCGGCCGGACCAGTCCGCTGCATCGACGGCGCGGCGGGACCTCTCTGCTGCTACGGCCGCGCGGCGGGACATGTTGGCTGCTTTCGCGGCGAGGCGGGACATCTCTCGTGCTTCCGCTTCCAGGCTCGCCTCTCCCTGGTGGCAATCTCTCGGCCCAGAACTCACGCTGGCCATGGCAGACACAAGGGAACGATGATGAATGACTTGTTTGTTTTTGTGGATGAGGAGTTGAGGAGGAATGTGCAGTCATCTTGGAGTAGTAGTATTTATAACAGAGTAGTAATAAGCTCCTAAGTGGGAAACCATTTAGGTTTTGATCGGTGTGAACAGGTTTGCAATTCGAAATGTGACGGGACGCGGCCTCCCTGTTCTTCTAAACAAAATTGTGACGGGACGGTTATAAGTGCGTCACTATTCCCGGAAGGCGTAACGTGGGCACGGACGCCTTCTCGGCCGCGTACGTGGCGTTTGCACCATAGGGTGCACCGCAATAGGCAATGTCAGCACACGTGTTGTTCCAACAACCGTGCGCGCTCGTTATTACCATCGCGCACGCTTCTTTTAATTAGAATGTGTGTGCCCGTCTAGCGCACACACGTTGATCTATCTAATTGTTTCAGTTTGTTGTGGCTAATCGCAAACAGTTCATCCATGTGAAGTGTATGCCATCAATTGCAGACACTTTGATCTGGCTGACCCGTTTCTGTTCTGTTGCCTAATCGCAAACAGTTAATCCTTCTGAAGCGTATGCCCTCAATCACACACAACTTCATCTGGGTGCCCGTTTCTTTTGTGTTGCCTAATCACAAACAGTTCATCCGAGTGACCCGTATGCTGTGTATCGCATACGCCTTCATCTGGCTGCCCATTTCTTTTGTTCCTCCTCATCACAAACAGTTCATTGAACTGAACCGTATGCCCTTAATCGCACACACAACTAAAACCTGAACCGTGTTTGATGCATCCGTCATCGCAAACGTTTTATACATTTCTGACGGTTTTCATACACCACCGTTTGCGATTATTCCATCGCACACAGTTTCTTGAAGGGTCTCTGATCGTAGTGTCGCGTTAACAGCATCCTGCGGTAGTGTGGCTAGGTAGTGTTCACATCGTAGTACCTAATACTTCACATATGAGTAATATTAATTTACACAAGATACAAGAATTTAGTTTTACTATATTCAAGATAATATTAATTTATTCAATTATAGGGATGTCTCTGACTATTTCGTTTCTTATTTTATGCTCTCGTGGAATGGTAAAGAACTGGCTTGTTCAATTTGCACAGAGAGTAATCTCCATTGCACATTTTTAGACCTTCCATGTGGAATATTCGTGTTAATTAACTACATATATTGCATGTGAATGATGGTTATGTGTTGAGAAAGAAGTTTTTATTATACTTGCTCAAATATTATGCGAATGAAGCTAAAGACAACTGATATTGCGCGAGAATATCTTAAGCGCATCAAGTAGATCTTAATTCCTAACAGATTATTAGTTGGATCAGCTCTCTATGTATACATTGTCAAATTACCTTTTTTATCGACCTACATTGCAAGTGAAGTGGTTTAAAATTATTACTGGATATCTTTTCTATATATGTGAAATTTAACATGCACTATGTTTATATATAACTCCAACAAAATATTTCAGATGCCCGTGGCAACGCACGGGCATTCTACGAGTATTAGGGGTATCCAAGTGACTTTGAATTTTAATAAAAAGCAGCATTTGCCCCTAAAAACAAATGTGACGCTCTAAGTGTACTAAAAAAATGTCATTCTCCCATCGAGAGGTTATGATACAGGAAGAGTCCTATTCTTCTCCTCTTGATCCTACCTTGGGTTATGTTTGACTAGGATGGTCAGTGAACTTCTATTAGTTTCGAAGGAGGATAGAGATCAATTGGTGAGAGCATCGATCTTTCGCACAAGACGCTCAGGTGGGCTGGCCCATTTACCGCTTAGCGACACAGTGAGCGATCCTCAAGTTTTATTTGATTTTTTTCTATTTTGTTAGCTTTTCGGTGGTTTTATTTTGGTGTTCAATAAAAACACAAAATTAAAATATTTATAGACACGAACAATTTTTGAAAACATAGATTTTTTGAAAAAATAGATTGTTTTCAACATTAGTGAAAGTTTTTCAGGGTTCGAACTTTTTTGAAAATTTGATGAATGATTTTGAAATTCAATGTTTTTCTCCAAATCGATGTACTTTCTTTTTTCCAATTCGAACTTTTTTCTAACTTTGATAAAAAATTCAAAATTCGATGAACCTTTTCCAAATTCGATGAAATTTTTAAAAATGCTTGAGCTTATTTGCATCTTTGGTGAACCTTTTTCAAAATCGATGAACTATTTTCTCAAATTCATGAACTTTTTTTGAGTTGGTGAACATTTTTTCAAATTCCGTGAATATTTTTTAATTCATATTTTTTTCTTCTATTTATATATTTTTCAAATGTCAACGGTTAACCGGTCAACCGTGACCTGTCAAACGTGATCAAACCCGCAAAACAAAAAGCAATCGAGCAACCAGGGCACCAGGACCCTGTTCGGGCGCTTTTTGACGCTAGGTCCCGTCAAGACCATCCTACGAAGTCCTTTCTCTCGTACTGCCGTTTATAATTACGTTCATTGTTATGCATTTTTTTCTACAGCTAGTTGCACAACATTTTTATGCTGCCTACTAAAACCATTTGACTTTAGCTACATTTCAGTCAACTGACATTTCATTTTGTGGTAAGTCGATTTTCTATTAGTAGGATCGTGCTTTGAGATCTGTGTTGTTTTCATTTTTTTCTGTTTAATTTTTTGTTGGGCTGGGCTGCAAGGAATCGATTGCCGCGTTGTTTTGGTCAGTCGAATCGGTACCGCGCAGATTTCTTTGTCTCGGTTGCGCCCATTTAATTCTGCGTTGCATATTTCTTTTTCCTTTTCTATTTCCTTTATTGGTTATAATTTTGTTTTTGTGGGATTTTGGCTGGGTGTAATTATATACATACAAATACTATATAGTATGTGCCAAAATTTCATGATTATATGATTATTTTTGCATATTATGAGAAAATGTAATTTTGGTGCAAAGTTGTGCGTAAGTTTTTGTTATAAATTTTATTTCTTCTTAAAGAAAATACCAATGCCAATAATTCTTTCTTAAAAATAATAATATTGTTTTAGTCTTTACTTCATTTTCATTCTACTTTAGGGTTAATACCAATGCCACTATTCATTTATTCTTAGATTTTGTTTTTGCTAAAGTTTCACTTTTATATGATTATTCTTGCATACTGTAAAGAAGTGCAATTTATTTTAGATTCTTTTTCCCATTTATTTGTTCTTAAATCGTAATACCTATGCCGCTCATTTGTTCTTCCTTAGGAAATTTAATTCTTTCTTTTATGGATTTTTTTTGCTTCATTTTTTTTTGTTTCTATGCATTTTTTCCTTTTTCCTTTTTCCATCCTTTATTGGTTTTTTGTGGGTTTTTAGCTGAGTGTAATTATATACAAAGAAATACTATATAATGAGTGCCAAAATTTAATGATTAAATAATTATTTTACATATTACGATAACGTGCAATTTCGGTGAAAAGTTGTGCGTAAGTTTTTTTAATCTTCTTCTTGAAGGAAATACATTATTTCAGTGACACTATGTGTAAATTATAGTAGAATGCGAAAATGCATTATTATATGCTTATTCTTTGCATATTTGAAAAAGTGCAATTTCAGTGCAAATTGTGTGCAAGTTTTGAAAGTTTTTTCTTCTTCATTTTGTTTCTTCTTAAAGAGTTTCATTCTTTCTTAGAAAACTTCATTATTTTGATTTTTTTATTTTTTTTCTGAAAGGGTAATTCCAATGCCACGAATTCATTCTTTCATAGAAAACTTCATTTTTTATTCTTTTATTCTTTTATTTCAATTTTTATTTTGTTTTAGTTTTCACCATTATATATTTATTCTTGCATATTATAAAAAAATGCAATTTCTGTGTAAGTTGTGTGAATTTTTTTCATCATTTGTTTAATTTATTTTTCATTTTCTTTCTTTTCGAATGATAGTACCAATGCCAATATTTTTTGCAAATTTAATTCGTTTCTCAATTTAAAAGTTCTTTTAATTTTGTATTAGTTTTAGTATTAATTATGCTCCATCCGCACGATGAAAAAGCTAATGATGAGTGTCTGTGGTGTATGTGTGTGTATGCATGTGGGCGAGTCTGCATGCTTATGTGCGCGTCGTGCCTACATGTACGTGTTGTTGCGTCACAGGCTAGCATAGTTTTGGCAGCCAAAGCCCATGGTTTTTATGCATGCTTTGACATGAGTTGGGCATGTGGGGCTACAAGGTGGTTCAGAAAAAAAAGTGACTGATCCTAAAATAAAGTTCAGTCGAGTGGGCTATAGCCAGTCCATTTTGTGACCGTCCAATTCTGCTTTGATATTTGTGTTGCTTTTTTTTTTCTGTGTCATTTTGGTGGTGAGTTGGGCGGTATGGAATCGATTGACCCCTATTTTGGGTTAGTCGAATTGCTTCCTGGGCTCGTTTTTATTCTTCTGGTTCATTTTTCTTTTTCTTTTTCTATTTCCTTTATTATTATTTCTTGTTTTGTGGGTTTTTGGCTGAGTGTAATTATATACATACAAATACTATATAATATGTGCCAAAATTTCATGATTATATGATTTTTGCGTATTACGATAAACGGCAATTTCGGTGCCCAGTTGTGCGCAACTTTTGTTATAAATCTTCTTTCTTCTTAAAGGAAATACCAATGCCACTAATTCATTATTTTTCATAAAAAGACATTATTTTGATATTGCTTTAGTCTTTACTTCATTTCCATTCTACGTTAAGGTTAATACCAATGCCACTATTCATTTATTCTTAGATTTTGCTTTTGCAAAAGGTCCACTTTTATATGCTTATTCTTGCATATCTTTTAAAAGCGTAATTTTTATGTATATTTCTATTTCGTGCAAAATTTGTCAGTGTCTGTTTTAGATTCTTTTTCCCATTTTTTTGTTCTTAAATGGTAATACCAATGCCACTAATTCATTCTTCCTAAGGAAATTTAATTCTTTCTTTCGTGGGTATTTTTGCTTCATTTTTTATTTCTATTTTATGTTTCTATGTGTTTTTTTCCTTTTTTCTTTCCTTTATTGCTTTTTTGTGGTTTTTTTGCTGAGTGTAATTATATACAAACAAATAGTATATAATATTTTTCAAAATTTCATGATTATATGATTATTTTTTCATATTACAATAAAGTGCAATTTCGTTGCAAAGTTGTGCGCAAGTTTTTTATTTATTTTCTGACTTCTTAAAGGAAATACATTATTTCAGTTACACTATGTGTAAACTATAGTAGAATGTGAAAATGCACTATTATATGCTTATTATTTGCATTTTAAAAAATTGCAATTTCAGTGCAAATTGTGTGTAAGTTTTGAAAGTTTTTCCTTTTTCATTTTATTTCTTCTTAAAGGGTTTCATTCTTTCTTAGAAAACTTCATTATTTTGACTTTGTTTTAGTTTTTTCTAAAAGAGTAATACCAGTGCCAGGAATTCATTCTTCCATAGGAAACTTTTTTTTTTATTTTGTTTTAGTTTTCTTTTCTTTTTCTTTTGTAAGGGTAATACCCCTGTCATTAATCCATTACTTTTTAGAAAGCACTTTTGTTTAAGGAAATCTCACTATAATATGCTCAATTTTGCATAGTAATAATATATTTTCTAAATATATGTATGCATAAAAATAAATATGTGTGAGAGTGCTATTCAATGGTGAGATTGCACATGTATAAAGCATGGCTCAATTCAAGCATGGCTTTAAATTAACAAAGCCATCAACCAACCAGGATCGCATTGCAGCATACAAACAAGCAAAGTGAAGAAGACAAAGTGCAAGTTTATTAGGAATTTTAAGTAGGAATAGCATTTTTGGCAAATGAAAAAAGAGAAGAAACGCAGCCTGAATCACCGAGCTCCAAAGGGAAGGCGAAGATACGAGGAGGGATACCAACTGCGGAAGAACACTTCATTGCCCGCTTCCAGAAGGTAGAAACCGAACCTTTTTTATTAACTAATTTGGCGGCACGGGCACTCACGCCACGGGGACAAGCACGAGGTCGTTGCGCCGGCGCACGGTGACGCCCATCTCCTCCGCCATGTCCAGCTCCCCGCCTTCCGCTCCGCCCGGCAACTCCCAGTCGAAGTGGTACAGCAGCCCAGCGAGGGCGAGCTCCACGTTGGCCAGCCCGAACGCCATCCCGGGGCACATCCGCCGGCCGGCCCCGAACGGTGTGTACTCCATGTCCGCGCCTTTGAAGTCGGCGGCCTCGCCGCACTCGAACCTCTCCGGCACGAACTCCTCCGCGGCCTCCCAGTAGACCGGGTCCCTGCTGATGGCCCAGGCGTTGACGAGCACCATGGTCCCCTTGGGCACGTCGTAGCCCAGGACCCGGCAGCCGTCGCTCCGGCACTCCCGTGGCAGCAGCAGGGGCGCTGGCGGGTGCAGCCGGAGCGTCTCCTTACCACCAGGCGCAGGTAGTTTAGATCGGGTAGGGAGTCCTCGGTCACCATGTGTCAGGACCCAAGCCAAGGAGATACTGAAGAATCGACAACCAAGTAGGATTCAGACAAGCAACGGTCGAGATGAGCGCATACCTCTTTGGGAGATATCTACGGTCTAGATCGACTAGAAAGATTTACCAATCGCATCAAAAGATGCCACTGTGTAACCGCTTTACCTTTACTGTACTTTGCTGTAAAATGAGCTGGCTCGGACATATAAGCCTCGCTAGGGGATCGTGGCTGGTAGGTAGAAAATTTCCCAAATATCTAGTCTAGCATAGAACCCTAGTTCTTGTACTCAAGACGGGCCCTTTGAGCTCCTGATCTATCAATTTACCATGTTACCTGAGACAATTACCCATGATTTTGGTGTGGATAGAGTAGCTCTTGCGATTGCAAGTACTTTGATCCTCACACCATGGGCTGCCCGGCGAGCGCGAGTCGGACCTCGTCTTGTGCCGTCAGCATCGTTCTCGGGTTCCTAACCAGCTCAGACATGGCCCACTGCAGCGTCGTCGCCGCCGTCTCGCTACCCCCGGCGAACATGTCCTGCATAACAAATTGACAAACACACCAACAATTTTTCTCATGGTCAATGCGACTCTGTCTGATGGATGGAGATGATTTTCTGATGGATCCAGTGAAGTTTCGTGCTTACGCCAACGGCCGACTTGATGTTGTCGGTAGACAAGGGGAACTGCAGGTCGCCTTCCCGCTGGATCCTCAGGAGCACGTCGAGGAGGTCCTCCTCCTCCTCGTCAGCCCGGCGGACCTCCTGGTGCTCCCGGACAATAGCGTCCCTGAACGCAGCCAATTCCTGCCGGTGCTGCCTCATCCGGCCTGGCGTCCGGCTGAGAAGCATGGCCACACGCGACGACGGATAGAGGTCCGGCAAGCTCATCCCGGCGAATAGCTTGGTCCCGCGCCGGAGCAACGCCAGGAACGCGCCCCGATCCTTGAATCTGCTCCCGATGACAGCGCGCACTGATGAGTCGGCGGTGTACACCGACAGCAGCTCGCTGAGGTTCGCAGTTCCCCGCGATGCAGACAGCGCCACCGCACGGAGTAGCCGGCCGGCCTCCTCCTCGCGCACGGGGCGGAAGGAGCGCACGCGCCGGGCGCTGAGAAGCTCGACGGTGCAGATCTTGCGGAGCTGGCGCCAGTCGTCGCCGTAGGACGCGAAGATGATCCCTTCGGCGCCCAGCGGGATGGACAGGCGCACCATGCGCGGCTCATGTGCCGGGAGGCGAAGTCGACGTCGCGGGACACCATGACCTCGCGCGCGGCGTCCGCGGAGGAGGCGGCGACCACGGGCAGCCCGCCGAGGCGGAGCATCACGAGCGGGCCGTGGCGCCGCGCCAGGTCGCCGATGGCGCGATGTGGCAGGTCGCTGGCGAGGTGGTGGAGGTGGCCGAGCACCGGGAGCGCCCACGGCGAAGGGGGCAGACGGAAGTCCGGCGCACTAGGCCGGCGCCGGCGGTTGAGCCAGAGCGGTAGCAACGCCATGGCGAGTGCTCCACGGCCAACGGAAGGGACGCGGAAGAAAGAAGCAACTGCAGCTGCAGGCCGGCAGCTTGGTCGACGGAGCCGTGGTTTTGTCCATGGTGTTGGTGTCTAGCCCTAGCTCTCCTCCTCACCGTAGCACTCTCTCCTCTCTCAGCTGCACTTGAATGACACAAGGAAGAAGAAGACCGGAGGAAGAAGAAGGACACAGTGGACGCGGTGGTTCCGGCGCATGAACGCCTTTTCTTGAGCACAAACTCAACCCCCACACTAGACACATGAGCAGTACATCGTGACTTATAGCCACTCGGCGACGCAGCGCCCACGAAACGAACTCCAGCTAGCTCGACACGCACGTACGCGCCCTCCTGCCGAGTCTTCCGCCCTTGCGCATGGATCCACCAACTCCACCACGTGACTCGGTCTCCACGTCTCGCTCCCGCGCTGCATTCGCCACGCTCAATATACTCCGGCCCACACATAGGACGCGCACGTACGCGCTCCACGCGGGCGAGCTCCAACCGAACGCCACGGCCACCCCGCTACCGCTGCACTACCAACTCACGCGCACACACACCCCATACACAAGTCGGACTACACCCGGACTATGGCCAGACTATACACAAGTCGGACCATGCCCATACAATGGGCAGACTATGCCTAGACTACGACTCACACGCCCAGCTCACGCACACACACTCTGGACGCATCCTGCCGCGGCTTATTCCCAACACATGGCGTTGGACGTAGTACGGTTTGTCGCGAAATACTATGATGGCGGCCTGAAAATCTGTGGCCTCTCAAAGTGTGGAGCGAGCAGACCGCAGACCTTGTGGGCATCAAGGCCTCTTGTGCTCATTGGAGCACAGTTGGAAAATGTATACTACCTCCGTCCCCGTGTATAAGTTATTTGCGTAATTTTAGGTCGACAATTTAACTATCTAAATATATACTAGCAAAGCTCGCGCGGCGGCACGCCACCGCGCCAGTCGATACAATGTGTCTATATGAAGTGAGGGTACATGCAAAGTGGTATCAAGTCAGAAAAGTTGTTGCACATCTTTACTACAATTCTTGTTTGCATTGTAAATTTATTTTGTTGTGTGGTTACCTACTGACGGCGTAAACTGCCATTGCTTTGTTTGTTCTTTTTTTAGTTGTTGATTGTTTTTTGAGGTATCTACCCGCTTATTTCAAGTGGTCTGTTCGTTCCTTCTCTGTATTGTAAGGAGTTTTCTTTTGCCACCTCAAGTGTATAGTAGTTGTTAGAGCATCTCCAGTCGTTGGCCCCCAGGAGGGGCTAAAAATCGCCCCCTGAGGGCGCACCGGCGCTAAACCGCACGCTGGGGGCGTGATGCCCCCCAGTCGCGGTGCCCACGTTTTTTTTAAACTTAAATACGACGCAAACACGGCTCAAATTTAATGCAAACATCGGCGACTTCGTTCAAATTTAAACATATTTTACAAAAAAAAACTACTAGGGGCTGTTCCTCGCCGTCTCCATCGCCGTCTCCCTCGCCGCTCCTCGCCGCCCGCCGCCCGCCCTTGCAGTTCTACATGCCGAGGAGGCTGTAGAACCGCGTGTAGTCTCCGCCGTCGTCGTCGTCGTCGTCGTCGCCACCGCCGCCTCCGCCGCCGCCTTCCCTGCTGCATCCCTCCCCTGGTTGGCGCGGCGGGTTGGACGGTCCGGGGGCGTCCTCGTCGTCGTCGCTGTCGAGGATCACGACGCCGTGCTCGTCCTCGCGCCCACGTTTGTGGGCTTCTATCTCCTCCAGGGCCCGGCGCTGCCGGACCATCTCATCGCGGTAGTAGTCGTCCCGCGGCGAGAAGAGAGTCGAGTCGCTGGCAAGGGGGGCCCGCGACTCTTCGCGCCAAAAATGATTCGCCCGGCGCCCCCGAGCGCCCCCAGCGCGCCGGGTTCGGGTTGGGTCCGCCGGCGCCAATTTCGGCCCGAGCCGGCGAAAACTGGGCCCTTGGGGCGCGACTGGGCCGTTTTTTTGGCGCCGGCGGCCGAAAAATCGCCTGGGGGGCCTTGTTGGGGGCGCGGCTGGAGATGCTCTTATCGTTAATAGTCCAGGTATTTGGGCAGTCGCATCATGTCTGACACCCTTGGGAAGCCCCTGTACGCCTACAATTCGTCCCGACGCCCTTGGGAAACCCATGCACGCCTACAATCACTAGTAGAAAAAGGGTCATTTGTCCCGGTTCATAAGGCCCATCTGTCCCGGTTGGGGAACCGGGACTAAAGGGTCGTTACTAATGCCCTAGGCCTTTAGTCCTAGTTCTTATACTATTCGGGACAGATGGGCCTCCACGTGGCCGCTCCGACGAGCCCAGGCAGGAGGGCCTTTGGTCCCGGTTGGTAGCACCAACCGGGACCAATAAGCTTCCACGCGTCAGCATTTCAGGGGCTGTTTTTTTGAAAGGAGGTGGTTTAGGGGTTTTGGGGGTTAATTTAGGTTGTTATAGGTAGCTAATAGAGAGATGTGTCCTCCCTTATCTTCGTGCTACTGCTACTGTTATGCCTAAACATGACTTAGATTCAAGTGAGGCAACGTGTGGTGCATGTCGAAAGTAATACTAATCCTAACTTGATCAAGTTTGGATTGTACTACTTTCGACATGCACCACATGCATGTTGCCTTCACTTCAATCCAATCCATATTCATTTCACCCACAGATATATAATAACTCTTCATGCTCGCATCATGCATCATCATAATAACAAGTCCTACTAATCATCATCATACAACTTCTACTCGTTATTAATAACAAGTCATACGATCATCATCCTGATAGTCATCGAACCAAACCTACTTAATTGTTCTTAGCACATGATCATCAGTATTAGCCAGGACCTAAATACCCTATTTAAGGTAAAATAGCATAAAACAATATAGACTCTGACTCTCCATTATGGAGAATAGAGATCATCTTGTCTCCAATTCTTGCGTGGCGCTTCCTTTTGCTTCCAAGAACCTCCTTACGACTGTCCATACATTTTTTCCATTCTCTGATTAGCATGTCTCCACTTTTTTTAGAAATCCGGTATGGACAGTTGAGATTCGTAGGATGACCTGGATATATGTTCAAAACACGAAGGCTGCCATTCTGATACATCAAATGAGGCACACAATCCTCTGGGATTCTCTGTTGAAAAACATAGTAATAACTTCATAGTTAGCAATGATGTACTAGTTTTAGAAGTATGCAAAAGATGCACGGATGTCGTAATAGTAAAAAATCTTACCAGGTATCTCCATGGTAGTTACTGTAGTTCAACACGTGCACTAGTGGCACGTATTGACCATAATGTTGAGGAGTTTCATTGTAGATATTGTAATTCTCAAGATCAGTACAAAATCCGACCAGATGATTTTTCTCTTGATAAGTTAACTCGGAGCCATCGGTGTAGTGGGTTTTGTCTACCATGTTCCGCACATTGTTTGAACAATCAAAATAAGCTGTCAATGGAAATAAGCTGTCAACTATTTTGAAATAAACAATATAAATTAGTTAATAATTAACTATGTTTGAGAAACTCACATAGCGGTAGAACTGGAGGCGTATCAACAAGGACCCAAATGTCCATATTGTCTTGGTCGATGTCAGGATGACCCAGATCCATGGTGACAAGCATACCCTCATCAAAACCATACATCTTGCAAAATGCTTCCCAATTTTTGCAACCAAAATGGGTTACGCTCTCAGCATTATACAGATTTACTTCAAAATCCACATCATGGTGGGTCCTTAGGTGAATTTTCTTCGTTTCAAAATTTTCATGGTCTTCAAAATCCATCCTCTCCAAGACATAGCGTCTTGCATGGCATGGGATAAGCTATACTCGAATTGTAAAAGATGAAAATTACACATTGAAATAGTTGAAGTCATGCTTAATTACGAAAAAAACACTTGTCGCCGTTGCGTACCGTTTCAACATCGAAGGCCTTAGGTACACATTAATGTCGTTGTCGGGTTGCTTAGGGCCTTGGATGAGAATTGGCATCATAATGAACTTCCGCTTCATGCACATCCAAGGAGGAAGGTTATACATACATAGAGTCACGGGCCAGGTGCTGTGATTGTTGCTCTGCTCCCTGAAAGGATTAATGCCATGCGCGCTTAAAGCAAACTATACGTTCCTTGGGTCGCTTGCAAACTGAGCCCAGTACTTTCTCTCGATTTTTCTCCACTGCGACCCGTCAGCGGGTGCTCTCAACTTCCTGTCTTTCTTACGGTCCTCACTGTGCCATCGCATCAACTTGGCATGCTCTTTGTTTCTGAACAGTCGTTTCAACCGTGGTATTATAGGAGCATACCACATCACCTTCGCAGGAACCCTCTTCCTGCGGGGCTCGCCCTCAACATCACCAGGGTCATCTCGCCTGATCTTATACCGCAATGCACCGCATACCGGGCATGCGTTCAAATCCTTGTACGCACCGCGGTAGAGGATGCAGTCATTAGGGCATGCATGTATCTTCTCCACCTCCAATCCTAGAGGGCATACGACCTTCTTTGCTGCGTACGTACTGTCGGGCAATTCGTTATCCGTTGGAAGCTTCTTCTTCAATATTTTCAGTAGCTTCTCAAATCCTTTGTCAGGCAAAGCATTCTCTGCCTTCCACTGCAGCAATTCCAGTACGGTACCGAGCTTTGTGTTTCCATCTTCGCAATTGGGGTACAACCCTTTTTTGTGATCCTCTAACATGCAATCGAACTTCAGCTTCTCTTTTTCACTTTCGCACTTTTCCCTTGCATCAACAATGACCCGGCGGAGATAATCATCGGGCACATCATCTGGTTCCTCTTGATCTTCAGCTTCCCCCGTTGCAGCATCACCGTATTCAGGGGGCACATAGTTGTCATCGTCCTCTTCTTCTTCGCTGTCTTCCATCATAACCCCTATTTCTCCGTGCTTCGTCCAAACATTATAGTGTGGCATGAAACACTTATAAAGCAGGTGGGTGTGAAGGATTTTCTTGTCAGAGTAAGACCTCGTGTTCCCACAATTAGGGCATGGACAACACATAAAACCATTCTGCTTGTTTGCCTCAGCTACTTCGAGAAAATTATGCACGCCCTTAATGTACTCGGAGGTGTGTCTGTCACCGTACATCCATTGCCGGTTCATCTGCGTGCATTATATATAATTATGTGTGTCAAAAGTAAGAAAATTAGACAAGTATCTATCTAAAGTAAGATTTTTTTTTTCTTTCAGAAAGAAGATAAGAACAAGAGGCTCACCACGGTGGTGCCGGCGACGAGATCGGCGCGGGCGATCGACGGTGGTGAAGACGAGGACGGGGCGTGGGGACCGCTAAACCTAGACAAATCTCAGAAAAAATGGAGCTCGAAGGTCGAGCTTCGAGAGAAGAAATCTTAACTAGTGTGGCTCGGGCATTTCATCGAACACCTCACATGCATAAGAGGTGAGCTAGAGCACCCAAATGCCCTTCCTCGCCGGCCAGCAAAAAACAGAGCACTGTGGAGTGCTCTGCTCGCCGGCGATGGGGTATATATAGGCAACTCATTTTTCCCGGTTCGTGGCTGGAACCGGAACTAAAGGCCATCCTTCTGTCCCGGTTCCTGTCACGAATCGGGACCAATGGTTGTGGGCCAGGAGCGAGGCCCATTGGTCCCGGTTCGTGCCAAGAGTTGGGACAAATGGGCCCAGACGAACCGGGACCAATGCCCACGAGGCCCCGGCCGGCGCCCTAGGCTCACGAACCGGGACAAATGCCTCCATTAGTCCCGGTTCGTGGCAGAACCGGGCCCGAACGAAAGCCCCTTTTTTCTACTAGTGAATTCAAACGGAGGGAGTAGCAGGAACCAAATCCTCATATATAAGGCCCGCGATCTCTCTAGATGCAAATCAAGTGGATATGAGGAAGCCGCGAGGCAACACCACGCCCACACCAATTAGCAACCCGTGCATGTAAGAAAAAAATAAACCGCCTGACACTGAACATCACCCAACCCATGCATGCGCTGTAGAAGAATAAAGATCATAGCCGCTAAACAGACATGCAATGAGTCCCCCAAAACATATCCCAGTTGATCGAGAAAATAAATCGCCAAAAAATATGCTAATGGCATGAGCGAGCATCCCCGACCAAATCCCCAAGTGGTACACGTGTTCTTCACCTATTAGCTAACATAACATAGAGGCAATATATTGTGCATGTAAGTTTTTGATGACCATAGATAAATGTCACAAGAAGGAAAAATAATTACCAAGTACACAAAAGAGCATACTTAGAAATATTATCTTGCCACAAACCTGCAGGAAAAAATATATTTCCAAGAATGCAACAGGTACATCATAGTCAAATATGAAAGCATCAGATTCTTAAAGTTAAAATATGCAAAATGCAAAAAGGATTTTGCTTAATGGAGGTAAAAGAAAAGTTTGAAGCAGAATAAAGGGTACAATATTCACTTACTGTTTAACCCAAATTATTGTTGGAGTCATTCAGCAGGACTAAAGCTTGCTTCCATTTGTTGAAACTTACTATTATCATTACATAAAAAGCATCCTAGGATGTCCATCATCTGCCGCACACACAAATGAAGACCAAATACCAACGCCAGGTGCATGGAAAAGATAGAGCAAACAAAAAAGGCCGGCTGCCATAATTCATGTAATCTATCAAAAAGGAAGACAGAACCAATTAGGCATATATTTTTTGTACTATATGCACACCCTTCAAATATGAACTAACAATTGATATCCTTATTGCCCGAAGCTCAAAACTACCAAGGGAGAACTAAAACTGCAATGGTGCATTTATGTATTACAATGAAGAAATCAGAAGACTCTCCCTTCCATAAGATTTGTTTACTGAAGGGGTATAAATATCAATTTATGAAATATAAATTATTATCTTTTTTAGCGGTACGTAAATTATTATGTAAGCATGTAAATCTGAGTGTGAGACGTCCTTAAGCTTATTTCCAGCCACGCACATATAATTGCACTTGTCTCTTGCGGTTGTCTCTCCAAGCATGTACTCGGACCAAAGTGAAAAGAGAGCAAAATGAGACGGTCCATCTCCAATAGATATGCCGGATGGAGGGATGGACTATTCGTCATCCTGGATGAGGAATAGTTATTCGTAAAAAAATATAATCGTCGTAAAATTTATTTTATGTTATGTAAAATTACAAACGTAAAATACACATAAACTGCAAATTTTCTTGCCTTATGACCTATATTTTTATTTTTTATGCCAAATTTTACGTAGTGAATCAATAGGACTATAACTATTTGAATTTCAAATATAATTTAATTATGAAATGATCGTAAGATTACCTCGAGTGAAGAATAACTTATTCTGGACCCTGGATGATGAATAGTATCACTATATATAGATCGGCGACCTGGACCGCCGGTCCGTCCTACACGGCGAGGAAGTGTGCGGGGAGACGAAAGGAGGAGCTGTCGAGGCCGTCGACCGCATCCAGAGCTGGAAGCGTTAGAAGGTGTAGCTCTTCTCACCGTTCCTGGCGTCGGAGGAAAGCAGTGCGACTTCCGTGTGCTCCTGGCTGTCGGCCTTCCCATCGAGGAAGCGCAACATGGTGATCTACATGCCGGGGTGCTCGGCGCCTCGGCCATCTTCCTGGCGAGCTCGAGGGCCTCCAGGTCGTCCGCCCAGCAGAAGAAGACGACGAACATGTCGTGCATGACCTGCTGGCCATCGCAGCGGCCGCGGTCCATGCGGACGGCCACGGCGTTGCCTCACACGGCAGCGAAGATCGAGTCGACGGATTGCACTCCCGTGCGCCATGGCGTTCTGCTGGTGAATCCTAGTACGATCCAGCACATACGTATTTATAGTATTCCCAAGCCACCAGAACAGTGATCGAAGCGGGGTCGAGAACCATCAAGTAAGAAGCAACGACAGGTCTCCAGATTGAACGATGGAGGCGGCACCGATTAAGGAAAGCGGTGGCTCTAGAGGGCACGGTAAAAGCGGCAGCGATTGCCGACCCGCACGCACACTCACGTGGATCGCGAAGGGAGTAACAACCTGCATGCACACGAGGTCAACACGGCAAGACGGCCCACAAACAGCACAAAAACGATATGCGCACCAACAGTGACGGAAAGAACATTGAGAAAATTTGAAAGGAATGCATAGAGTCACAAGTAAATCGTACATCCCAGAAACCCAAACAAATAAGTGTGGCGATGCACAGTTAATTGGTGAGGAGCTTTCACCCAAGTGGGTGGATCTGGGGAGCAAAACGTCCCAGACATAGGGGTTTGGTGATTATATATGACAAAAAAATATATATTTAGAAACTACATCCGTGTAAAAATCTAGTGATATACTTTTCATGACATATACCACATATTTAATTCCTCAAATCGATGACGTAGAACTACGCGAATGACTTATACACTGAGACGGAGGTAGTACTAAAAATATACAATGTATATGAAAATAGTTGATCATGTATTTAAAAAATATTAATCAATAGCTCAAAATTGTTAATTAGTCACTGAAAAAATGTTAGCTAATACTCTCTCTGTCCCAAAAAAAGTGTCTCAACCTTAGTACAATTTTGTACTAAAGTTAGTACAAATTTGAGACACATATTTTGGGACGGAGGGAGTAGGTCAAAAAATGTTGACCATATATTTAAAAAATTCAATTCTGTATTTAAAAAATATTAACCATGTACTGAAAGATGTTCCTAATGTATATGAAAAATATACATTGTGTGTGAAAAATTTTTAATTGCCATTAAAATATATTCATCATGTATTTGAAAAAATTTGTACATGTATTCAAAATAGTTTTCAAAACTTGTATTAAAAGAATGTACTTCGTGTGTTTAAGAAAAAATGAACAAATAAACGAAACAAAGAAAACCAAAGAAAGAAAGAAAAAAAGTGAAAATCGAGAAAGAAACAAAAAGACAAAGGAAACCAACAAAAACAAAAAAATGAAAGAAAAGCAAACAAATCATTGAAAACCGTGAAAGAAACAAAGAAAAATCAGTGAAACGCGTGAAAAGAAACAAAGAAAATTGGTGAAAAAATACAGGCATTTTGAAAATCAAAGAAAACCGATGAAAAAACAAAAACAATGGAAGGAAAATGAACAAGTAAAAATAATAAAAAATGAAGAAACCATTACCTGGACCACCGCGTCTTGATCGAAATCGAGAAGAAGTTGGCTTGCTCACATGGAGAAGAAAATGGGCCGGCCCAGTAGCTACACATGGGAAAAAACTTTAGACGAGACTGACTGTGCACTCACTATAAGCGAAATATAGGTTTTGCGCCGGTGCGACTATGTCTCACTTGTAGCGAGACGCAAGGCACTGTCACCTGAAGCAGAGCCCAGAATCGACCGGCTCAGCAGGGACCGCAAGCATTGAGCGTTTTTTTCTAGCATTTTTTTCACATTTTTGCATTTGCTTATATTTTGAAATATTATAAATATATCTACTAAAAACATAAATTTACATACAGAATTGAAAAAAGATCAATCGTGCATTTGAAATTATTTAAACATGTATTGAAAATATTTCTAATGTATACTAAAAATGTACAATCTGTATGCAAAAAATTAGACATCGAAACATATATATTAAAAATGTTTATTATGTACAGAAAAAATATAATCTCTCTCTCTTGCTCTCTCTCTCTCTCTCTATATATATATATATATAATAACCATATATTTAAATAATGTTAAACATGTATAATAAAATGTTCCACATGTATGCAAAAAATGTACAATTTCTTATGCAAAAAGGTAGACATAAAAAATACAAGTTTGAAAAGTTGTTAATCATGTATTTACAAATGTTGAACGTGTCTATAAAAATTATTCGTGATGTATACAAGAAATGCACAACGTGTATGCCAAAAAGTAGATATTAAAAATATATGTAAAGGCCATCCGACGTGATACGTGGGAGCTAACGCTTTAGGATTCGTGTGTGGTATCCGACGTGCCTGAGGGTGTTAGTTCGGATTGCTTAAAAATCTGGCGTCAGTTCTATAGCATTTAGGAAGTTATATCATCCGAAGTCATTTCAGGTCGTACGAGTCTTATGAGTGGTCCAACCCAATACTTGAAAACTAAGATTATTGAACAAAATGTGACCAGGGAGACACACCTTACAAGGCAGACTGCTAAACCGCCGCTTCTTCATTGGATCACAGTGAAAACAAATACCAAGAGAACTGAAATCTAAGAATCACAATCACAACCACCACAACCCTGATAGTCAAGGCACCGGCCGGACAACTCAGTAGACAAGCGTCCATCTAAGGAACGAATACACCACTGGCTGGGTGACTTCTATCCCATTCGGCTTTGCCTCCAACAATGAGAGCATCAACTCTGTTCTCCAAGCATCGACCCTACGTTCTCCTCCCCTCACCTCTCCTTTCCAGATGCAAGGGGAACCCACAGTAAAAATAAAAATGGATCTTTATTTGTCTTGGGTCCCGAGACACATATCTTATTTTCAGTTGATGCTTCTTAACCCTTGAACCCAGACTAAAGCTACCAATCTCTACGTCGCCATCATGAATATCGACACTTGATTCAACTTTCAGTCTGAAAAACAAACTGAAAGGAAAACATGCGATTACAAAGGAATTGTTTGACACGACTAACGAAATATATATCATATGTGACAAAAAAATATACATTTAAAAACTTCATCCATGATAGCTGACAGTTGGTCCTAATAACCTCTAAACCAAGTTAACTCCGTCATGCTGGGTGAAAGATCGACATAGTAATAAGCTAGCGAGGCTTCTAGTAGTACTCTTCTTCACAGTTCTTCATGCCTGTCCACCATCTATACCCCGTGGCCCGCTTGGCCTGCATATAGGGATCCCACCCACGCCACTCGTCCTCCTTAATGCCGTCATCCATTGCAACAAGGTGCTTGGCCAAGACGTCCTTGCCCTCCATGCACTTGCGCAGCGCGGCCGTCGCCTTGGCGCACGAGACGACATCGTCTCCGGGCTTCCCGTCGGCCATGGATCTGAGCCGTTCCCGTTCGCGGCGGCACTGGTCCCTCGCCGCCCGGAACTCCTCATGGCAACCACCGACGCGCATGTCGTGAACGACGCGCACAATTTCAGGGACTTTGGCGAACGCGTTTCTGACCGTCTTCCACCACCCCCCTTCCATGGAGATACTCATCGTTAGGGCTATTATGGTTTCGCTGGTTGGCGCTGGAGGCTTTGATAGCTTGATTCCATCGTCGGTGTTGGGTAGAGATTAATATATGTGGTGGATAGCATGCCTTACCGTGTCCGAATTAGCATGAGCTTTGTGAATCGATCGGCTTCAGTTTCCGTCTCAAACTCTTATTCCCGCACGCGTCCGTTTGCTTCTCCTAATTAGTCACTGCAAACTAGCATGCATCATCGATCAGTTGAGCAGGATTAAAATAAAATTCCTATGTACCATGGATCTACGTACGCGGCTGCATGCTGGCATGCAAGCATAATCGTGCGGGTGACGAGACGAGAAAAGGGGCTTATATGAAGAGTATCAAAGCTGTTAGCAAGAGAAGGAGCATTGTCTCGGGAACATCTAGGGTTCAGTGGTTGACGTAGGTGTGACGACCCGTGTCATTATTATTATAGATAATGACACTAGTCCTTGGATTATTTCTTGACAAAATCTTGCAACAGGGAATAGCTAGAGATGGTCATTTATATTACAGTACCATGCCACGCAGGGCTAAAAGTCTTAGGTAGGCTTCTCACATGTTCACCAAATTATTACATCTCCTAACACCGGAGCTTCAACTAGTAATACTACATAGATGGTGATAAAATGGTTCCTGGATTACATAGCTAGGTCATCAATTATTCATCCCAACCCCCATATGTAGCATCCATATCGTACATAGCACTAGATGGATCCACATCTAGGTCCCCTGTGTAGTTGTAGCCATCACCATTGGTCTCCTCACTTGGTCCAGTAGGATTCTCATACAAGCTTTGCTCTAAGAAAAAGATGATTAATAGCAAGAGTGAGTACAAAGTACTCAGCAAGCTCAAATAGCAGAATGCAACACTCACGATAGCTCAATATAGATCAACAAGTCCTACCTCAACTCACACCTTTCAAAATAAATATTTGTTGCAGAAGTTCATTTCAATTTATAAAAGCTATCAAACACTCGTATTGCGAGATAGACCACCAATAGGTCCCCGTAGTCCCCAATCCAAGAGACTGGCATGAATTCATGTTTTTCTTTAACTCTGCAGAGTTTGTATCACTTTACCCATAGAGCTCGAAACCGTAATTGCCATCTGCATTTCGTTAGATGCGAGACATGGTTCAGAACCTAAGCTTTTTCCCATTTGTATATTATATCTCCACCCGGCTAATGGTCACTAGCCGTTGTGTCAGGTTTCGGAACCCGCACTCCACCAACCCTTAATATATAGCGCTTGCTAATGCACCCATCCGGCATTAGCGTGGGAACTCATCGCCCATCCTACTACTACTTACCCATGTGGAGAGTATAATAACTTGATGGTATTGGGCTAAACTCGTCTTAGACGAGACCATGGTTGATACAGTTGTAGTACGACGCATAAAACGAGTGAAAGTTATTTAATCTTAATATACTAGCCATATGTAGAGGGCCCCACCTTCCCGTATGTCCATCCAGGGCACCCTCTACCCACCGAATAATTATAAAAATAAATAAATCAATGGATTAGCTGCTCCATCAGCTAACCCAACTACTTGTCAACAGTCACTCCACACAATTTATTACCCAAAACATTTTATGCAAGTTGATGATAAGATGCAGCAGAGAATAGTGTTTTTCAAAAGTAGCTCTACTCAGCATGATCAATGAGAGCTTGCCTGAGTTCTCGTACTCAGACCCGAACTCAGTTTGCTTCTGTAGCGCCTCCTTCTCCTGACTGTACTCGCTTCCTGCAGTTCGGCAATTATATATTTCGAGACTAAGTCAAGTGAATACTAAGGAAATAAAAATATACGCCGGTGCAGTGTGGTCATCCTACAGTCAAATATTACTCTTTTTTCTTCTAATGTCTTTTTACTAAGCTTGCATTAGTACGTGTACCAGGTCCAGGTGTGCACCTGGGTATGTTACTAAGCTAATTTATCCTCCACGTGCCCTCTCCCTTTCTCTAAACTAAACCTATCTCTCTCTTTCCTGTACTAGTTCTGTACTAGTAGTTATCAACCGAACAGAGCACCCACTAGTACTATTAGTCCAGGAAGAACACAAGTAATAGTACAGACTGATGCTCCTCTGCTCCTTGCCTAGATCGGCGCCGCCGCCAGCGACGGGAAAGATGCCGCTGCTAGATCCTCCACACTCTCTCTCCCCTGATGTGACTCCCCATATTATCCCCATGAATTTCAGCCTCAACTCTTTAATCCCCCTCTGTGTGTGTGTTCTTTTTGGCTTGCAGGTCAAACCCTATTGGGGATGTGATTTCCCTGCTCCAGATTGAAGTGGTCGGTGTTGGGCGTCGCCGTGATGCTGGATGGTGCAGGTTAGAGCTCCAGTGCGTGGCCATGGAGCAGATCGAACATATGTGCAGGTTAGTGATGCCTTGTTCCCCTCCCTAATTTTTTTTTACGTTCAAGTTCTCAGATTTAGTAAATTAAATTGGCTCACATGTGTGTGTTGAACAAGTTCATCACTCCCTGTTCAAGATTATGGTGTGCTGATACTGTACAATAACCTGATCCCTTTTATTTGAGTTATTTGAGGCTGTATCCCCTTTCTTCCTCATACTTTTATTTGCTAAACTGAGATGTGATGCTACTATGATGGCTTATCTTTTATGTGCATCTGTGAAAATCCATTGAGGAATACTGTGTGTGCATCTGGGTTAGGCCTCTTTGTGTATGTGAGTACTAAGAACTGGCAGAAGAGGAAGAACTCACCTTTCTTCTTCTGTTCTCTCTGTTGGCCCTACTCTTGCTGCTCCTACGCTCCAGACCCCAGTCCAGTAGGCTAGTTTCTTGCTCTAGCCTGTCCCCTTCAGTCTACTGATGATTTCTCATGTCACCATCTTCACTTATTGTTCTTGGATCTTTGTTGGTTTTGGACAGGGGAATGCTAGTGTTGCTGGGAAGAAGAGGGCTTGGTCTGGCTATTTTGGGTAGAGCTGAGACGAGTGAAACTTGGCAGTTGCTTACTCTGCTCTCCTTGCCATCTAATATCTGATATCCACCTCCCTTGGCTGGTATGGCTGCCCATCCTCTTCTCCATTGTTCTCACAGGCGCTAGCTTCTAATTGGCTGAAGGTTGAAGCCCATACATAGACTATACTGTTGACCAATTGACTATTAATATGGTGCACGTGAGGGTGGTGGTCCATGTGTCTTGCTGTTCTGGTTGACCCAGAGATATTTTTGTGTTGGTCCAACTGTATAGCTTAGCATAGCATGGTCTCCCTAAATTTTTTTCCAAAGATTTGTAATACACTTTTACAGCTATACTGTCTGAGGTTTATGAATATAAATATATATACTTGAGTGGTTATGATGCTTGTTGAAGAAATCTGATATGTATTTGCTTAATGGATTCTACTTAATTATCTAGTTAAGAGTGGAATTACTATGTGAAAAAATACGGGTCGTTACAGTAGGGTAGCTGCAACACCGCCTTTTTTTATGCCGGGGCGAAGGAGCGTGCAGACATATACAAGTGGCATTGGGACACGGCGTCGCTTGTGCCAGCTTAGGCTGGTCATAATGGAAAGTAACTTATACTAATGTCATGCATATGACACTAATCTAAATTACTATCTTCATTGTGAAAAGTAACATAGTAGTAATGTCATAGAGGACTTTATTAATTAGCTTGAAGACTCATATTGTCTTGGGAAACGCTATGTTACCGTAACATATTATGTTACCACTTCTTGTTAACTACATGCCACATAAGCAAAAATTTCTCGAATTGCGCTATGTTACTAGCTAAGTTACTCCCACTATGACACTACCAGAATAACTGGCGATGCCGACGGCCGAACCTATGCCGACGGCCCCCATCGGCATAGATTGGCCTATCTCGACGGCCCAGCCCAAGCCGTCGGCATAGAAAAGTCGTCGGCGTATATCCATCTATGCCGACGGCCCCCGTCGGCAAAGCTCAGCCGTCGGCGTCGCGAGAAATATGCCTACGGCGGCTGTCGACATAGATATGCCCGTCGGCATAGAACGTGGGCCCGGCTACCCGGGCGGAAACGGCCTTTTGACGGCGTCAGTCTACGCCGACGGGCTAACGGCGGCCGTCGGCATAGATTTGCCACCCCACGGACCGGCGATGGCGGGCGACGCGGGTCGATGACGTGGGTGTTGCCACGTCATCGATGCCCGCCCTTTGCCACGTCATCGATCGGTGGCCGTGTGCGCAGGTATGCCGACGGCCTTGCCGTCGGCCGTCGGCATACCTCTATTTTTTATTTTTTTTATTTTTTATTTATATTATTTACTTTTCCCTTTTTTTCACAACATAAATGTGCCTTATCTAACAAAAAAAACATACCCCGATGGTATATCGATTGCCCCCCTCACGGATGTTGCTGCCGCCGTGCCCCACAGCGACGCCGGTGAGGGGGGGCACACCTCGGAGCTGCGTGCCGGGTGCCTGCGCCAGCCACCACGCTTCCACAACCGTAGGAGGGCCCAAAACAACACCTAGCGGCATTGCTACCCCCCCAGGTACACCGTCCCGTCTAACCGGGCCCTCATACATGCGAGGCGGTGTGGTGCCATGTCTGAAGAGGCGGGACGGGGCCCTGGGGGGATAGCAATACCACCGGAGCGTCGCACCGGGCCCTCATACATGCGGGGTGGTGTGGTGCCATGTCCAAAGAGGAGGCGCGCATCTCCGGGGTGTGCCCCCCTTACGGACGGCAGTGCCGCCGGCACCTGGAGGGGGGAAACGGACGCGTCGGGTCTATACGGAGGGGATCTTGCTATGGGTCTGGCCCGGATGTTGCTCCAAAGTGTTCCTATGGGCTGACCTAACACAACCGGGTGGAGAGTTCCACTGGTCAAAGCCCGTCCGTGTAAAGTCAAAGGGCTAGATCTCGTGGTCTAACGCTACATGGTTAGGCGGGACGGGGCCCCTGGGGGGTAGCAATGCCACCGGAGCGTCGCACCGGGCCCTCATATATACATGCAGGGTGGTGTCGTGGCATGTCCGAAGAGGCGGCACGCGTCTCCGGGGTGTGCCCCCTCTCACGGACGGCGCCGCCGCCGGCACCTGGAGGGGGGAAACGGACGCGTCGGGTCTACACGGAGGGGATCTTACTGTGGCTTTTGCCCGGATGTTGCTCCAAAGTGTTCCTATTGGCTGACCTAACACGACCGGGTGGAGAGTTCCACTGGTCAAAGCCCGTCCGTGCAAAGTCAAAGGGCTAGATCACGTGCTCAAACGCTACAGGGTTAGGCGGGACGGGGGCCCTGGGGAGAGACGGTGTGGGGAGGAAGAATGAGTGGAGGGGGTGGGACGCGTAGGGTCTCCACGGAGGGGATCTTGCTGTGGGTATGGCCCGGATGTTGCTCCAAAGTGTTCCTATGGGCTGACCTAACACAACCGGGTGGAGAGTTCCACTCGTCAAGGCCCGTCCGTGTAAAGTCAAAGGGCTAGATCTCGTGGTCTAACGCTACATGGTTAGGCGGGACGGGGCCCCTGGGGGTAGCAATGCCACCGGAGCGTCGCACCGGGCCCTCATATATACATGCAGGGTGGTGTCGTGGCATGTCCGAAGAGGCGGCACGCGTCTCCGGGGTGTGGCCCCCCTCACAGACGGCGCCGCCGCCGGCACCTGGAGGGGTGAAACAGACGCGTAGGGTCTCCACGGAGGGGATCTTGTTGTGGGTATGGCCCGGATGTTGCTCCAAAGTGTACCTATGGGCTGACCTAGCACAACCGGGGGGAGAGTTCCACTGGTCAAAGCCCGTCCGTGTAAAGTCAAAGGGCTAGATCTCGTGGTCTAACGCTACAGGGTTAGGTGGGACGGGGCCCTGGGGGGTAGCAATGCCACCGGAGCGTCGCACCGGGACCTCATACATGCGGGGTGGTGTGGTGGCATGTACGAAGAGGCGGCACGCGTCTCCGGGGTGTGGCCCCCCTAACGAACGGCATTGCTACCCCCCCCCCCCCCCCCCCCGCCCACAGGTACCCCGTCCTGTCTAACCCTGACACAGACGACCGCTGGGTCTAGCCCTTTGACTTTCGCCGGACGTGGCATGTCCATCTATGCTGACGGCTAAGCCGTCGGCATAGGCTCACCTTATCCACAGCCGCGCCCCACCCCCTCCACTCATTCTTCCTCCCCGCACCGTCTCTCCCCAGGGCCCCCGTCCCGCCTAACCCTGTAGCGTTTGAGCACGTGATCTAGCCCTTTGACTTTGCACGGACGGGCTTTGACCAGTGGAACTCTCCACCCGGTCGTGTTAGGTCAGCCCATAGGAACACTTTGGAGCAACATCCAGGCAAAAGCCACAGTAAGATCCCCTCCGTGTAGACCCGACGCGTCCGTTTCCCCCCTCCAGGTGCCGGCGGCGGCGCCGTCCGTGCGATGGGGCACACCCCGGAGACGCGTGCCGCCTCTTCGGACATGCCAGCACACTGTACGGCATGTATGAGGTCCCGGTGCGACGCTCCAGTGGCATTGCTACCCCCCACGGCCCCCATACCGCCTAACCCCCAGGGTCCCGGTGTCACAGGCGTCGCACCGGGTACCGGGTCCCATACAGACGGTAAACTAAGAATCTAAAAATGTAATAATTGAATTGATTAAAAACTCCGGTATTCATCATTGAAAACGTACTATCACTATGAAACCTTTAGTGCCCGGGCACCGGGCCGGCTGCCCGGGCACTGAAAGTTTCACAGTAATTGTCCGTTTTCTTCATATAAGTCTAATGAATACCGGAGCTTATAACGTATGGATTAGTGAACTATTTAAATAGGTCAAATTGCTTTTCCCTCGGCGAGGTGGGACTATTTTTTCAAAAAAAAAGTAGTTGTCATCTATGCCTACGGCATAGCCGTCGGCATAGGCCTCCTATCTATGCCGGCGGCCTGGCCGTCGGCATAGAGCCACCCTTATTCACTCGATGGCCCTCTCGCTGTCAGGTGGGACCACTCCTATGCCGACGGCCTGCCGTCGGCATAGATCCACCCTTATCCACTCGGGCCACGCCGTGGCCACTCGTTCAACTGCCCCTCCTCAACCACTCCTATTCCGACCCACGCCGCGCCGCCGCCCGACCCCGACCCCCACCCGCGCCGCCGCCGCCACCGGATCCCGACCCGCCGCGCCGCCGTCCACCCCCTCCACCCGCTGCCGCCGTCTGCCCCCTTCCACCCCAGTCCCCCTCCACCCGCCGCCCCGGCCGCCCCCTCCACCCGCCCCCTCCACCCACCGCCCCGGCCCTCCTCTACTGCTGGTGAGCACCGAGGAGGCCTCGGCCGCCCACGCTCCACCGCCCGTCGCCGGCCCCTCAGACACCACCTCCGCCACCACGTCCCCCGCCGCTCCCCTACTACCCCCCTCGGTGAGCTCCCCCGCCACCCTGCCGCTCCCCCCGCTGCTGCCTTGCTCCCCTGCCGCTGCTGCCTTGCTCCCCTGCCGCTGTTGTGTTGCTAGATGAATGGATGGATAGATAGTTAGATAAATAAAAAAAATTGTATGTTTTTTGTTCTTCTTGCTACTGTTTTTAGGTGGATGGATGTATGGATTATTTTTTGTTAGATGGATGCATGGATGTTGTTAGAATCATAGATGGTGGATGGATGGAATGTCGGTGAATTTTTAAAAAAACTTTGTTTGTCATAAATTTAATGTTAGGTCATGTTGATAAATGGATGTTGGTCAAGTTAATGATATATGAATGGATGGATGGATGTTGGACAAAATTTTGACACTTGACTGAGATGTGATGATCTTGCTATTTTTTTTATACTCATAATGATCTTGATAAAATAATTGAAGACAAAATTTTGAAACTTACTAAGATGTGATGATCTTGCTAAAAATGATAGTCATGATGATCTTGCTAAAAGAATAGAAGAAAAAAGTTTGACACTTGACTGAGATGTGATGATGGTGAGACCATTGTCAATGAAAATGACATACTTATGCTAGAAAAGTTAAACGAAGACGCTGACGATGAGGAAGAGCCTCCACCTCCGTCAGACAACGAAGATGATATGATTGATAGTGATGATGAGACGGACCGAGAAAGAGGTTACAACAGTGATGATTCATATGGTTTCTAGCAGATGTACATTTCAAGTCTTTTTTTCTATAGTTTAGGAATATGCCTTTTTATGCATTTTTATTAATGTGTTTATTATCATGCCTTTTCCTTCATTTCATTAATTTACTAATTGCTTATTCTCTTTTCAATGCAGGTTCGTGGAACATGGGCAAGGGGAAGGCCGACGGCGTGGGTTTCCTACGCAAGGTCGTCGGCCTGCCTAGTCGGAGTGGTCGAGCACGTAATCCATCCCCCCGGGCTACTTGACGATGACTCCTCACAGGGAGGTCGAGGGAGAGGTGCCCCTAGAGGAGGAGGGGGCGGGGGAGAGCCCCTAGAGGGCGAGGTGGTGGGGGGAGAGCCACTACAGGGGGTCGCGGCCAGAAAGAGCGCACCCTCACCGACTTAGGGGTGTTGTCTTCGAGGCCATCCTCTAGTGAGGTACCCTCCTCTAGTGAGGTACCCTCCTCTGGTGAGGAGGAGGAGGAGGAGGATGAGGCGGGCGAGGAGGAGGAGGTTCGGGATGGGGCCGAGGAGGAGGTGGAGGAGGAGGACGAGGAGGAGGAGGATGAGGAGGAGGTTGGGGAGGGGGAGGCAGACGAGGAGGAGGGTGGTGGCGGGGAGGGGGTTGACAACAAGGGGTGGCTGCGTGGTAACGCAAAGCTACCAAAGCAAGTTCCTGCTACTGAGGAGCAGAAGTGGCTCATTGAGCCCACGGGGAAAGAGTAAGTGCCACTTTATAATAATTTCATTATTTTGCTTGTCACATGCTCATTCTGGTTGTTATTTATTTTGCTTGTCACATGCTAATAGTTCATTCTTTTGCAGCAACTGGATATATTCTAAAGGGGTCCGTATTCCCAACGGCCTCATCACCGTCTTGCTGAAGTTACACTGGCCGGGGTTGTACTGTCCGGATCCAGTCAGGCACCCGAACCATCGGGTCTTGGCCACGAGCTGGGAGCACTGGGAAGCGGCCCTCCACGCGGACCATGGGACCCATGCCAAGGCCGTGATCACCACTTTCTGGGTGAGTTCTCTTCAGAAGCACAAGTCCATTCTAGTTTCATGAATGATTTAACTCATGGCTTCTTCCATTCTTGTTTCATGCATGATTGTAGAAATTCTATCGAGTTCTCCCGGAGCACAGGGCCAGAGCGGACCAGATCGTGCTGCGCCAATGCAAGAAGAAGGCCCGCCAGATGCAGTACGAGGTGCGCTATGTGGCCATCTCGACATACCATCACGACTATCTTGGTGTGAAGATGACCAAGGAAGACGCGCGGAGGATGGGCATTACCTTGGAGAGGGACGAGTTCTTGAAGGTAAGTATAAAAGATTTTTCATTATGATTTCATTACCTTGTGGTACATTTCACCGTTTCGTGTTGACATGCCATTATGCTTTCATTATGTAGGTGTTACCAAATTGGTGTTATGGAAAAGACGAGTCCTGGGCGGCATTGGTGGATCTTTGGTGTGATGAGGCTGGAGCCTGGGCGGCTATGAGAGTCAAAAACAAGGCTAACCGAGGGAAGGCAGTTAATGTATGACTAACCCCATTAAACATTCTTCTTCTTCTATTTACCATCATTTTCTTATGTATGACTACTCTCTGTTTGGTGGTGCAGGAGGAGAAACTGAAGCGGCCGCTCTCACACATGCAGGCGTGGGAGATCGCCCATACGCGGAAGGACCCCAAGCCTGGCGAGCCCAAGTACTACGACAAGAAGACCGCGCATAGGAAGAAAGCCTACTCCGATGGGTATCTGGCGTTACATCCTGACACACCTGACCCCATTGCGGCGGATCTGGACGAAAGGGTGGTAGTGGGCATGGGGCCGAAGGAGCACGGTCGGGAGGCGGTTCTCGATGCTGTGATCACTCCTACTATCTCCTACACACAGCTCCGTCGGATCGACCCGACCCTGAGCCAGTGTACGAGCACGCCCATGAGCAGTGCACCGTCACAGTCCCTCTTTCAGGAGCAGCAAACTGTAAGTATTTTCCCTTTTATCTTCATTGCTCACTTTATTTTCCGCATTTAGTAGTTTTATGAGTTTCATCATGTCATACTGTAGGCCTACATGGTGTACACACGCCAGGAGACCATGGCGTGGCACGACCGCCTTCATGCATACTATCAGCAGAGGGATCGCCAGATGCGGCACGCTTTTCAGGAAATGGCGGCCGGCAGGTGTCCTCAATGGCCATCAGCAGAGGGTCCTCCAGCACAACCAACGTTGCTGACCTTTGAGGAGTTTGTGGCAGAGAACGCTGGCCCCTCGCCGGTTAGTTCATCCCCAATCTATTCACTCAAAGCATATCATGCCTTTCAACACAGTCATATCCCGTTAATATGTCTTTTCAACATCCAGGGAACCGGTGGATCAACCGTTGGCGGTGGTCTTCGCAGCACTCCCGAGTCACGGAGCCCGACCACTCCGATCCACGGAGGCGGAGGCGGAGGTGGAGGCGGTCTTGGCGGTACCGCTGCCGCTAGCAGTGACGACCTGGGCTTCGGCGGTCTTGGCGGTGACGACCTCCGCGGTGCTCGACGTCCTGGCGCTTAAGCCTTTGGGTCACATTGTGGCGGTTCTCAATGCTAGGATACTTATATGCTTGTGATGTTTCTTATCTTATTGTTTTTGTGAGATTCTTATATGCTTGGTGGTGATGATACTTATATGTTTATGCTTTGCGATGCTTCTTATGATGTGTGATGATGAATTTGTTGTGTGATGCTGCTCCTTATTGTTACGTGATGTTGCTTCTTATATATGCTGTGTATATTCAAATGAATTGAGCCGAAAAGAAACAGAAAAAAAGGAAAAAAAAACTGGACAGAAACTATGCCGACAGCCTGGCCGTCGGCATAGTCCTGGCGTGAGCTCCTAGTGGCCGACACGTGGCAGGTCTATGCCGACGGCCTAGCCGTCGGCATAGTTTCAAACTATGCCGACGGCTAGGCCGTCGGCATAGACCTGTCCCAGGAGCGCCCAGTTTCTGACACGTGGCATGTCTATGCCGACGGCCTAGCCATCGGCATAGTTTCAAACTAAGCCGACGGCTAGGCCGTCGGCTAGGCCGTCGGCATAGACCTGCCCCCAGGAGCAACGGCTTCTCGCCACGTGGTGAGAAGCCATTGGTCAACACTTGACGGCG
Organism: Triticum aestivum; assembly: GCF_018294505.1. Classification (NCBI taxonomy): domain Eukaryota; kingdom Viridiplantae; phylum Streptophyta; class Magnoliopsida; order Poales; family Poaceae; genus Triticum; species Triticum aestivum. The sequence goes on from NC_057814.1 coordinate 616,259,318, forward strand.
GCCGCCGTTAGGCGATGACGTTGCCGACGGCCAGGGCCGTCGGCATAGATGTACGGCCACCGTTGGGATAGGGGCTATGCCGACGGCCTTTCTATGCCGACGGGCATCCTGGCTACGCCGACGGATATGTTGCCGACGACCCTATGCCGACGGGGGCCGTCGGCATAGGCCTGTCCCGACGGCTAGTCAGGGCTATGCCGACGTCCCTGGCCGTCGGCATAGGGTGCGATTCCGGTAGTGTGACTAGCCTCAGCACTAGCGTCATACTAGCGGCGTTGGCATGCGGCGCCACTAAACGATGTTTTTCGAACACGGCTAGTAAGCATTTATGCACTAGTGTTGGTCGATTTCAGAATGATAATATGTTGGACTCCTTATAAATGGCAAATCTGAAGAAACACAAGAGTGCGCAAACACACTCATAGACAAAAAATAAAGCACCAGTAGTTCCTATGTACCGTTTCTGTTGTGCACTTAGGTATGGGACACCTGCCTAACAGGCGCCGACAAGAAGTTTCTTGCTTAGTTCCTTTTGTTTGGGATGATCCTGGCGAGATAGCGCATCAGTTGCTCACAGGAGGAAACCACCACAATGAGAATCCTCTTCTAATCTAGCAAGTACTATTCCTACTTGACTGACGAACATCGTATCTCTAGTATATCTCTTTGTGCACTGTTGGTTATGTTGTATTACTTTTGTGTTTTTTTTTCATATTTTACCAATGGATGTTTATGTTAGGAACTGAGATTTGCTAGCTTTCATATTCCGCTTTAGTTTTTGAATACTGAAAGTGCATGCCAAATTTTTAATAAAGAACGGAATTGGTATTTCCTCCACCCATCTACAAAAAGATGCTCTGTTTCCCATGCAATCAAAATTATCTCACGGATGATTGATGTTGATTTTCTTAACACAACATTTCATTGTGATAACATAACTTTAGTTAGTATGTTTTGCAAAGGTTACCATAGAGCGCGACGACTGCACACGGCAATTGGTGCACCAAGTTTCTACCACGCCACAACATCCCGGATGGGTGTTCTTCAAATGCACAAATGATGGGGTATGTGCTTGTTTTGCTTCATTTTTTCACCGGATTCGGTCCAATTTCGGTAGCTCATTGTTGCTCATCTATGTGGGTAGGATGATGGATGCTCGTTTTTGTATTGGGGAGAAGAATACATCTATCTGTTGATAGCACGAAAATTAATAGATGTTTGTGCACTCGTTGCTAGAATTGAGGCTAAAGATGAGACTAGATGTGAGATTAGAGAAGAAATTAGAGGGGAAGCAACGCCTACTTCTTTAGAATCAAAGAAGAAGAATGAGGTATGCAAGATCGAGAATCCGCCTAGTGAGAGCAGTTATGGAAGTTGGATATCTTCTAAAATGTCTAATTGTGATTCTTGTTTTCGTTAGTCTTGCTCTTCTAGCAAAGAATTGGTGAATTATTATGTAATCCAATGTCGTTGAATGAAATAAAAAAGCAAATAAATGTGTTTCGGTGGCCGAAATTGAAATGCAAATATATTTTTTTACTCCGCTAAATTTAGGGGATTGGCTAGGTCCGGCGAAAACTTAGTGGAGTATATATACTCCACTAAACCTTTTACTCCGTTAACTTATTGGGGATCGGTTAGAGTTGCCCTTAGCACTACCATCATACTAGCGGCATTGCCATGCGGCGCCACTAACAAGGTTTTTGGAACACCGCTAGTAAGCATTTCTGCACTAGTGTTGGTCGATTTTGTAATGACAATATGTTGGAAGCCTTATAAATAGCAACTCTGAAGAGACACAAGAGATATATACATATTCCACCAATTTTGATTGGACAAAATTTGCCACAACTCAAGAACAAAAAAAGAATCTTCTCCCAATTTTCAAAGAAGCAAGGAAATGTGTTACCATTTTAACTGAATTAAAGAACAATATATTCTTTCTTTTTTTCAAAAAGGCCAAAGGCCATGTATTAACTATTAAGTATCACAAACCTTTGCAAAAGCATCCTTATAGAAATTGAAAAATACATCCAAGTCCTTAGGGTTGCCGAAGTCTTCTTCCTCTAACATCCTCGGTAAGAAGAACCTTGCTGAAACATAGGAGCTTTTTGATGCAGTGGCCGGGAAGTCAATGAAAACCAGAGGTCCGGAGTAGGCAACCCGGGCTAATAGTCCGGGAACACAAATCTCACACCCTCCCAGACAAGGCCAAGCTTAGCCAATCTTCATCCATCCGTTAGAATTAGAGCCAGAGGGCCAAGACGTGTAAATATGCTGTCCGCTTCGCAACCCAAATTAACTTGGAAAAGAAAACGCTATATCCGGAAAACCATATAGTAGTTGCCAAACGGAGACAAATCCTAAATTTCTTCGAAACATACCACAATCGGACCGAACTTCTGGAACCCGCCCCTTCCCATCATCGTAGCGACAAATGGAGGAAGAGGGGTGCTACAGTCTCGCCGGTAATAAGGTAGACCATCGGTGGCCTGTGATTGGTTAAGCCTAGCTTGGCTGACAGTTTGAGATGATAAGCTAGAGCCAGGCTTCTAGTAGTACTCTTCTTCACTCTTCTTCATGCCGGTCCACCACCTCCATCTCCCGTCCTCCTCCACCTCCATGTCGGGTTCCAGCGGCCGCCCCTCGTCCTGCTCGACGCCCATGTCCATGGCGACGATGTGCTTGGCCAAGACGTTTTTTCCCTCCATGCACTTGCGCAGCGCCGCCGTGGCCTTGGCGCACGACTCGACGGACACGGGGAAGACCTCTCCGGGCTTCCTGTCGGCCACGCCTTTCCGGTGTTGCAGGTCGCGGTCACACTGCTCCCTCGCCTTGTCGAACTCCTTGATGCAATCGCCGTCCATCACGTCCCTGAGGACGAGCACATGTCCGTGAGTTTGGCGAACCTGGTTCTGATCATCTTCCACCGACCCCCGGCCATGGCTCTATCGTTAGAGTTTCGCTCGTTGGTTGGCTCGTTGCTATGAGGAGGAGGCTTTGTTTCCGTTGTCGTGGGGGTGGAAATTATTATATGGAGGGATAGCAAGCCTTGCCGTATCGGAATTAGCCAGAGTTTTGTAGATCCATCGGCTTCAGCTTCTGTCTCAGCTAGCTCTCAAGTTCTTTCTTCTTCCCGTACTTCTCTTTTTTTTTCTGAGGAAAACGTGTCTGGGACTCTGCAGTGAAACTTCGCCAGGATGTCCATACTGGGCTTCCTAAGCCAGCAGGCCCATTTATTCCATCAGACCAGATCGACTCCCGGAGTTTATTATATAGTACTCCCTTCGTCCAGAAATACTTGTCCAAGAAATGGATGTATTTTACTTCTAGATACATCCATTTTTATCCATTTCTATGACAAGTATTTCTGAACGGAGAGAGTACTTGCTAAAACAAATTGCAGAGCTTATAATTCAGAAGTCCCCCTAAAAAAGTCCAAACATGATTAATTTGACTCTGTTGCTGGTTTGGTGACCAGAGAAATGGCTAGGATCCAGGTGTAAGTGTAATAGATTTTTTTTTCCTTAAAAGACAATGAAAAAGATTAGTTTGATAGCAAATAGGCTTTTGGCAAGCCTATTGGCTAGCTATTTGGCATCAAAAAGTGACAACCCTTTAGAGGTGGGCAATGCAATTTGGTAACCAACCAAATGATCGTTATATTATTTTGGATTTGCTCAAACATTGTCAAGCCAAATTTTAGCATCAAATCAGTCATGCTCTCACTCAAGCACTTGCAATAATAATTATTATTATTATTGATCGTGAGAAAGGTACCGTACACTCTCCACTAAAAAATGTACTGTCTATTATACAAATTAATATGTGAAATAACAATTTTATAATACTACATGGATGCATAAAACTATATTTTCTTTTGTGGTTTTGTAACTCTTTTTTCACACCGCCATATCTTGTGATGTTGTAACTATTAATAAAACTTGCACAATGTCTCACACAATCGCACATTTTACATGCCGTTAAATTATAGGTATATGACACATAATTATACGTTTAAGATTTTTCATGATAAGCTGATAACATGAGTATGTGACAACAAATATAACATGGTTTTGTAATTCCAGTCAATCATGGATTTTTTCCATAGGTTACCCATGGGCAAATAATTAAACTGACAAAGCATATGTCACGTGGGGCCACAAAGATGTATTCGAAATTTAACTATAACCCTAATGTATGAGAGAACATGGCCAGGATTTTATGGAAACTTCCGAGACTAGTAAATCTGACTACCGTGCACATATCCTCGATCACCTACCATGTGGTTTCGACTACACATGGCATAGTCTACCAACACGTGGAAGGTCTGGAGAAATCCTACTTGGGATACATACCATTACAATAGACTTGTTAGCCTTTTCGACTGGTGAATTTCACCGGAAACGCTCCTTCGCGTTCGCTCGTTGGAGCGATCGGATCTATCGAAGCACAACCTCCTCCGACAGCCTCCTCGTATCGCGCTGGGGCCCACCACAGGATCGCAAAGACATGTCAGGACGTGCAAAGCCCATCCATTAATCTTCATATATATAATCTCCCCCTGATTTTCAGGGGGGGCACGGGGCCCACACTAATTACCCCATAAGCCTTTCCCTAATCCTGCTGAACACTTTCCAAATCAGGTCCCACACTAAGGCCCTGTCGGAAATCGAGCATTCGCACGGCCGCCCGCGCATTAGCAACGCTCGAATTTCACATCAAATTTTACCTTCGAAATAGAGTTGATAATTTTATATGGAGCTTGGTCGCAGATTATGGGGATGCCCAAGATGAGCATATTTCCGTTTTCCTTTGGTAATTGGTTTACCTGGCTAAGGATAACCCACGTCCAATGATTATTAGATTGGACTTTATATCCTTGGGTACAAGGAAGAGAAATAGAATGACCGCTTTGACACTCGCTGGCCTTTCTTATTTAATGTTGTTATTGAAAGTTTGAATCCGTGAGAGGCATGAATTTGCTTCCGCAAGAGGCACGGATTTGCTTCTCCGATAGGCTGGGCGTGCCTCACGGAAACGGCTTCCGGAAAGGGGAAAAACCGTGCTCCTGGTTCGGTTTTTCTGTCCGGTTTCTTCATGAAAAAAGTTCGTCAAAACCTATCAACGTGGATCTAGTTTTAAAGATCTCGACGCGAGGAATTCAACGATGAAAACGGTTTGAGATTTCGACGCACGACTTAAAATATAAAACATTTTGAATAAACAGATCTACGAAAAAAGGGAAAACTCCCAGGTTGCGACAAGTGGTGCACATGCACAACGCCACTTATCACAAACTGAGGAGATGGGAGTGATATTTGGAAGGAGTACTTCTGATAGTGATTTTGCTATCTTTACCCAGTATTTCTATGTGGGATGTAGCTGCCTCCTTTGATTTTGATTTAATGAGCTAGCTTCTTGTCACGTTCCAAGCCCATTGTATGATTCAGTCTGAATAATATAATAACCGATGACAACCTGCCGATGCCTGTGAGAAATAAAATGTTGATGCTTTCAAAGAAAATATCCCATGACAACCAGCCGATGCTTCTCCTAAATTATTGGATTATATGTAATAAATTGTTGATATACTCTCTCTCTCTCTCTCTCTCTCTCTCTCTCTCTCTCTCTCTCTCTCTCTCTCTCTCTCTCTCTCTCTCTCTCTCTCTCTCTCTCTCTCTCTCTGGGTTCTCAAGCTTCGGGCTGTCATTTGCATGAGATTCCGCGTGCCCCCTCAGCCTGTCCCTCCTCGACCTGGTGAAGTCAATGTCATAACGAAACAGTAGGAAAAAGTAAGGGTTTGTAGAAAAATAGATGGGGGCTGGTAGATTCACATTCCCCCCAAAATAAATGATCCACATTCGCAGTGTTTGGTACTGGCTATGTGCTGCAGGTGGTGTGAGAGAGCCATTCAAGGTATCAAGAAATCTTTCTTGCTTGCATGAGAAGAAATAGCCAATTCAGTCGTTCCTATTTTTTAGGTGACTATGTACTGGCACGTTTTGAGGTGCTTTGAGCAATATGCTAAGGCGAGACGGGTAGATTGCCCAATAGCTGCAAAGGCGACTGATTGCTCGATAGTAACTTTCATGCAAGCCCACCTATTTTTTTAGGTGAACCAAACAGAACAGGTCATTGCATTGGTGTAACTTATGCAGAGTATCTTGGTAGAAGCCAAACCATTATCTGATCTATCTTGGCAGCAGGTAGGTAGGCGCATCTTGGTGTTCCACACACAAGACGAGATGCAGTACGCAGCATCTTCTTGGTGCCTTGCTCTTGGAGCACGTGAGCCATGTCGTTGGTGGGAGGGTGCTAGGCAAATGCACATGAGACGCACATGCTGGCACACGCGCACATCTTAGGAACTCTAAAAGTAAAGAAATAAGAAAAAGTGACATTGAGATGTCATGCTGATTTTAATTTTTACATGATTTATTCACACCAAAGTTTGTTTGATTACAATACAGAAAAAACAATGAAGCATTTTCCTTTTTTTTTAAAGAGACACTAGGTAAGAAACACCCTTTACTGATTAATCACCACCGATGAACAAAAAAATAACATCGGAGATGCTCCCTCCGTTACCCTTTACTGATTGATCACCACCGATGGACAAAAAAGACCATTGGAGATGCTCCCTCCGTTCCATAACGCCGTGGTTTTAGTTCAATATAACTATCGCTAACGGGCAGCCGATTACCCGTTGGTGGTGGCTCGAACGAACATTTATTTTCAATGCAAAATATACATACATGCATTGTTTTTGTTCTTGTTAGTGGTGGCATCATCACTACTATCGTGCCAGCTCTATTTTCAGGCATGGATTCAACTATCAGTTGTCGCATCCACACCGGCAACAAATTTGGCCTGGTAATATTTGGCCACCCCATGAAACCCAAAATAAGCACAACTCGACCCCTAAGGCATGCGGTGGCGGCACGATCGACCCCCTCCTTGAGTTTTGCTACACCTACGAAGGATTACGAGGGGGGTTATGTGATGATTTGTCGGTGTTTAATTGAGCTTTAGTGGAGGCGCAAAGCCCACCCTGAAACTCAAGGCGATGTTTGGTTAAGGTGTAAGGGACGTTCGTAGGCTACGTAAGAAGTTTACGTAGGTCTAGCATTTTCGCCCTCTTCTCTTCGCTCCCTCCTTCGAGAAAACGGACCACCTCTGGTTGACAAGGCAGCACATGACTAGAATCTCGCAGGTGGTGGCGCAAGGGCCTCCTACTCCTAGTCTCCGGATGGTAGCACAAGAGAGCGGCTAAGAGCATCTACCACCGCGCGCCTCATATCCGTAATAGATGCCCTTTGGACTACCGATGTGTGAATTTGGATGATGACTGACCATTCGAAGCAATGGTACAAACTATATGTTGGGGGCCTTTTTGTGTTCTTACTTTTTATTTGGACGGTGGCCTCCATCATCATATCTATTGGAGATGCTCTGAGATTTGAGTACACAACATTCTTTTTCGAACAGAAGAAATTCAACAAACCAACCGATAGTTAAATGGTTAGGATGACAGTGGTACCCCCAACTCATCAGGGTTCAAGTTCTGGTGCTCACATTATCTTGATTCATTTCAGGATTTCTGACGATGCACGTATTTTTGTACGGTGACTTCATCAATCTTAAGATGATATGGCGGCTCAGTCTTTCGAAGGTGCGCGTAGGATGTGCGTGTGTATTCATAGGACCGGGTGTATGCGCATATATATTATATATGAGGAGAAATTCACGGCCTCATGACCTCGTCTTTTGTCCATTCCTCCACCCGCATCTTTGATTTCATACCTAGGTCGCATGTTCTTTGATGCTCACTGCAAATTACCACGGAGTGTACCGCCCGTCTATATATGAAGCCGCACACTGATCGGTCAATGGCATCACGAAAATGGAGGACGCCGTGTACCTCGTCCTGGCCCTCGCTTCGCTCCTCGTCGTGCTGCTCGCCAGGCGGTGGAGGCGCAGCTCGCCGGACAGCGAGGACAAGCTGCGGCTGCCGCCGGGTCCCTGGACGCTGCCGGTGATCGGCAGCATGCACCACATCGCCGGGGCGCTCCCGCACCAGGCCATGCGCGACCTGGCGCGGCGGCACGGCTGGCCCGTCATGCTGCTCCGGCTCGGCGAGGTGCCCACGCTGGTGGTGTCGTCCCGGGAGGGCGCGCGCGAGGTGATGAAGACCCACGACGCCGCCTTCGCCACGCGCCCGCTGAGCTCCACCGTGCGCGTGCTCACCAACGGTGGCCGGGACATCATCTTCGCGCCCTACGGGGAACACTGGCGCCAGATGCGCAAGATCGCCGTCACGGAGCTCCTCACGGCGCGCCGAGTGCTCTCCTTCCGTGCCATCCGGGAGGAGGAGGTCGGCGCCATGCTCCGGGCCGTCGCGTCGGCCGCCGGGGAGGGGGAGGCGATCGACATGCGCGCGCGGCTGTCGGTGCTCGTGGCGGACACCACCGTGCGCGCCGTCATGGGCGACCGGTGCAAGGACCGCGACGTGTTCGTCCGGGAGCTGGACCGCTCCATCGGCCTGGCCGGCGGGTTTAACCCGGCCGACTTGTGGCCGTCGTCGCGGCTCGCCGTCTGGGCCAGCGGCGCCGTCCGCCGCGCCGAGGAGTGCCGCGACATCGTGTTCGGGATCCTCGACGGCATCATCGCTGAGCACCAGCAGAGGATGGGCACCGTCGACGGCGACGACGAGGACCTCATCGACGTGCTCCTGAGGGTGCAGAACAACGGCAGCCTCCAGCTCCCTCTCGACATGGACTCCATCAAAGCCGTCATCTTCGTAAGCAGCCTCCAACGCGTACATATCGCTCTGCCATGCCATCAGCGTGCACTACACTAACCGTTTCGCGCGCATATAAAAATATACGCAGGACATCTTCGGCGCGGGCAGCGAGACATCGGCGACGACGCTGGAGTGGATAATGGCGGAGCTGGTGAAGAACCCGAAGGTGATGAAGCGGGCGACGGCGGAGGTGCGGCGAGCCTTCGAGGCCGGCGGCAAGGTGGTCGAACAAAAGCTCGGCGAGCTGGTGCCATACCTGCACCTGGTGATCCGGGAGACGTTCCGGCTGCACGCCCCGGTGCCGCTGCTGCTCCCGCGGGAGTGCCGGGAGGAGCCGGCGTGCCGGGTGCTCGGCTACGACGTGCCGCGGGGCACCCAGGTGCTGGTCAACGTCTGGGCGCTGGGCCGCGACGAGCGGTACTGGCCCGACGCACCCGAGGAATTCCGGCCGGAGCGGTTCGAGGCCGAGGGCGGCGGGTCGGCGGCGGGGGTGGACTTCAGGGGCGCGGACTTCGAGCTCCTGCCGTTCGGCGCCGGGAGGAGGATGTGCCCCGGGATGGCGTTCGGGCTGGCCAACGTGGAGCTGGCGCTGGCCAGCCTGCTGCTGCACTTCGACTGGGAGGCGCCCGGCGTGGCTGACCCGGCCAAGTTCGACATGACCGAGGCGTTCGGCATCACCAACAGGCGGAAGGCCGGCCTCCTGCTCCGCCCCGTCCTGCGCGTCCCCGTACCCGGTGTCTAGCTAGTTGATTCACGTGCATCAGTGCTCCTTAAAAAGAGTCTACTTTCAACTTTATTGGAGAATCAAATTATCTTAAAATTTAATCACGTTTATGCAAAAATATATTAATGTTTGTGAAAATAAATAGTTATATAATGAAAATATATTTTACCATAAAGCTAATGCTACTAATTTAGTGGCATAAATGTCGGTGTATTATTGTATAAATACGATCAAACATAAAAAAAAAATTAACAAAATTAAAAGTACACTCTTTAAAAAAGGAGGAAGTATGCGGGAAACAAGCCGTCATCGATGTATTTGATTGGTTCAGTTTGTGGTTGTTGAATCTACTTGACAGTGTGCTGTAAAATAACGGGAGATGGACTTGTTTAAAAAAAGACAAGTATGCTTTTTTTCTAGCAGACCCGGTTTCTACCGGGTAGTGGGATGGTGCATATTTCGTTTGGGGATATGTGCATGTATCGCTCTATTATGGTAATATCATATATTGTCTGACACATATACATCACACTACCTTCTCTCTTCTTCAATCAAGCTAGTTTTTTTATCCATCTTCTATGACATGTGGGACAGCTAGCGAGGAAGCCCCACGATAGAGTGATTAGCGGGTATGTTTGAAGTAAAAAGTAGTATTACATCCCACCAACCAATACTTTTTAGTCCGAACATAGTTTGCAGTATTCCCTCCATTTCTTTTTAGTCTGCATATAAAAATTGGTCAAAGTCAAACTTTGTTAACTTTGACTAAGTTTATAGAAAAAGACATCAAGATTTGCAATATGAAATCAATATTATTAGATGCATCATGAAATTAATTTTCATACCATATAGTTTTACTATTGTAGATGTTGATATTTGTTTCTACAAAGTTGGTCAAACTTTTACAAAGTTTGACTTTGACTAGATCTTATATGTAGATTAAAAAGAAACGGAGGGAGCATGAATTATATGTTTTGAACAAAATATCAGATTGACTAACCGTTTGGATATTAGTATGCATGATATTTAAGTCTTGAAATCAAGATCAATCTTGGACACGGTGGAATATTTTTTTTTTCAAATTCAAATTATTCTCGTTGCATGTTTTCAATGCTTTTTCATTCCGGATATTGGGTACTATCCCATTCAGGTTTCGTTTCTATTGTTGGAGTCTTGAAATAAGTTTTCATATCATTTTGTTAAATTATCTTTCATGATTGGGCTGAGTTCTAAAGGTGGTATTTTCATATTTTTCCTATACAGTTTCATTTCTGTGGCACGGATAGTTTACATTTTTTCATTATTTTTTCATGCATTCTCTTTTGCATGTGTTTTTTCATTGTTTCATTCTATACATCATTAATGTTTCATCTCTGATTTTCATTTTCCATGTATTATACAAAGTTGATTGCATATTTATACAAAAAATGTTCATCATATATTGAAAAATATTCACCCTATATTAACAAAATGTTCAACATATTTTTCTAAATGTTCATTGCATTTTAAAATATTCAGCGTATATAAAAAATATTCAATATGTATTTAAATATTGTTCAGTGTATATCACGAAAATGTTCAATGTGTATATAATATTTGTTCAGCGTATATCACAAAAATGTTCAGTGTGTATTTTAAAAACATTAGCATATTTTACCAAATTGTTCAATATATATTTTAAAAAGAACACGGTGATCAACCAAATTATTACCAGTTTTCCATCGCTGCGTCTAACTTGCTTGTACATGTGCAGGTAACGACATGGTTAACATGCATGGACGCTCCAACTACAAAGATGCTGCCAGCTGCAAAGGTTGACCACCTTAACAATTGGCTAGCTTTTGTCATGTATGCACCAGCTGGTAGCTAAGTACCATCATTAGCATAGTAACATGTCTTTGTCCTCTTTGAGACCTGTTTGAGGCGCCTGACTGGGTCGGAATTTTTGACCGGTCAGTGATCGGTCCGTCCACCTGGACGTTTGAGGTCGGTTTGAGACGGCGTCCGACAGTAGATGCTTTTATATTTAATTAAACAAACTAGTTTATGCCCTAAATCTAAATCTGATCACTTTTCGAGTTCTTGGTTCACTATGAGTGTACCATCGTGTGCACCACCCTCCCAGTAACGACAATGTTGGCATGCATCGACGCTCCAAGAGTATGGCACCAAGGAGATGCTGCCTGCCTGCCAGCTGCAAAGGTTGAACACCTTAACAATTGGCTAGCTTCTGTCATGCATCGGCTGGTAGCTAACTACTATGATTAGCATAATAACATGTTTTTGTCCTCTTTGGGTAAATAATATGGCAGCTAGCACCAAAAAAGTGCGCAAGAATCAACCGAACTCAAACAAGAAATGCGTGTCTCAAATAACAAAAACGGTGTACCAGGTCTGGTGACGGGGATGGTATGATGTGACTTCTGGCCGGCTGCCGGCCTGTATGGGTTCAATTCCATTCTCTTTTCGATCTCTAGTACCAAAGACAAAGACAGCTTACGACATAATAGTGTGTGGAATGTGAAGCGATAAGAAAAACTATTGCTGCTTTGTAAATCTAACATGAAGGGTGTAGATGCTTGAGATAGTCGAGATGACTATCTTTAGTTTTGCTTCTTGTTTTCGTCTCAGCTGGAAACGTTAATCGTCACTTATTCGCCTTGTTCTAGACTTACTGTGCACGTTTTGGTATTGTGATTGATTGTGATAATTTTGCCGGACTATTTTCACAAGTTTATCATTCGGTTAACCAGCCATTTCTTGCCTCTGTGGCTATTTTGTAAATCCTATTGTAATATAAAGTCATCTGTCCCATGATAGCGGTCTTTTGGTTGGCCGCAAGTCCGATTCATTGGCCAGGTGGCAAGGTCACAGAGTTTCCTAGGTGACACACACATTTGTTGCTTCATATTTCTTATCATAGATATAAATTTAATTTTATATCACTCAAGCAAGGTCCCATCCTCAACTTACTCCTTTTGCGGCCACGTTTCTCAGGCACTGGTGCACTTCTGCCATGCCATCGAAATCGGTGAGTCGCGGCAACTCCACCATACTCATCGCCGCACTTCCCACCCACTTGTGGCCGCCACATACACTCTTATAAACTAGGTACTTTCAAGTCATGGTGTCAAACTTTAGTTTTTGCATTTAAATTTTCCTTGAATATCTTTTCAGGGGTGGAGACTTTTCTTCAAGAATAGTGGATTTTAAAAGATTTTCTAACACTGGTCCAAAAAGGAGCGCCTATGTGTCACTTGCTATGAGACAAAAAAGTGCCTCACCTACAGGGCGCTGTGGTGCGCCGGCCCAATAGGACGTGAGTTGTGACGCTGACATCACTCAATTTTTATTCCTTATTTTGTTCTTTTATTTATATTTAAATGCGTATATTTCAAAAACTTAAATCTACTTAAGAAATTCAAATCCAATTTGCAAAATGTTATCTTCGTAAAAAATATATCATTAGCGCAGTTTTTAAAAATGTCGATAACTTTTTTTTCAACCTACTTTCACAACGAAAAAAGGTTCCCTTGTTTAAAAATTTGATGTGGTCTTTTTAAGAAAATATATACATATACAATGTAAAATTGTTCCCGTGTTTAAAAGACTAATATATTTTTTCTAAATTTGTCTACAATGTAAAACATATAATTGTGTAATGTAAAAAAGTGTTTCACACCATTAAAAAATGTATGTGACATTTTATGGAAATATAACCAAACTTTAAAAACCTTTGTGACATTTCGAAAAATTTCATATAAAATGTAAAAAAAATCATTTAGGTTAAAAAATATTTATTTCCATTAAAAAGTGTACGTGATATTTGAAAAAATATTCACATGTTTCCATTAAATATCCTTGAAATTTTCAGAAAGGTTTATTCAATCTGAAATTGTTTCGCATAGTTTAACAAAAGGTTTATTGCCATTAAAAAAATATAACATGTATTTGGAAAATTTAACCATGTAATTGAAAAAGTTTTCAAAACATGTCTTTTAAAACAAAAGCACATTATGTATTTGAATAATAACGAACGTGTACAAACAAATGTTTCACGTTTGCTCCAAAAATGTACATTGCGTACTAAGAAAAAGTAGACATGTGTTGACATAAAGAAAACAGATAAAAACCAGCAAAAAAACAAAATGAAAAGCAATGAAAACAAGAGAACAAATAAAAAACAAAGAAAATAAAAGTATAAGAAATAAAGAAAGATAATCCAGAAAGTCCAATGAGATGACAAATGAAACCAAAGTAAAATGAAAAAACAATAAACAAATAAAACCAAAGAAAAAACTAGAGAAAAAAAGAAAGAAAACCCGTACCAAAGCAAAGCTACAGCGTGATAGGAGCGACTACCAGCAACTGTGCTAATGGGCGGGCCCGCTAGTCGTGGTCCCTAGGCGATTCCTATTAGTAATCTGTGGGGTGCCCTATGTCTCGCGTTCAGCGAGATGGTACGAACCATTGCTGAAAGGCGCGCGTGTTGGGCCGGCCATGCACGTGGGAACAAGTGCCCCGGATTTTTTTCCTTGCATTTTTTTTGCTTTCCATTCTTAAATTTTATCTATAATTCAAAATATTCTAAATAAATATATAACGAAAATCACTTTACATAAAAAAATTAAACAATGTTAACCATGCATTTGAAAAATGTTAAATATGTATAAAGAAATGTTTATCACATATACAAAAAAAGTATATAAAAATTAAAATATGTATGAAAAAATTTGATCATGTATATAAAACACTACTCCCTCCGTCCAGATACATCTATTTCTCTGAAAGTTGCCCTTCAAGACGGGATTCTTCACCGATTTCGCCCCCGTTTGATCCACGGGATCCTTGGCTCGTAAAGAAGAGATCGAGATCCCTTGGATGAAGCCCATCAAGAGAGTAGGCGAAGAGACATGTCAAGGGAAGAAGGAGGAGGCTCCGCCATCATGAGCAAGGCAGGTGCCCTCACGCCTGCACTGGCACCGGCGCCGCCCCCATCTCCATCACCATCGCGCCGCCGTCTCCATCAACACCACCATGTCTCCTCCCTTCACCAGCTTGATGTTGGCTTGTAACTTGAGGATATAGTTGAACCCTATATGATTCTTGATGTGATTCAATATCTTATGTTCATGATTTGAGTTAGTGTTCTCATGAGTGCTGAGAGGAGGCCTCACTCGCACTACTGTCATATAGGTCGTAGAGGAACTACTGTCGTTGTGAAGGGTTTGGGCATTGGGGTAATTAGAGGTGACAGTAAAAGCCTTTGATTCCTCGCCGTCACAATTGATAGGGGAATAACAGAGAACCCTTAGAGAAGCCACGTCCACATGGTAACCCTTAATTATCATTAGTTGTAACCTTGTGGGGGAGACTATGATGGTGGCGTGCGTGGCACGAAGTCTACTTCGAGTAGAACGCGTTATGTACTCGGCTCCGCCCGCTTATGCATTTGACCAGTGAATAGAGGATTCGATAGTTCATATTAGTGGTAGTGATTCCGGAACCATCGAGAACGCTTTATTACTCAAGCACTGTCCTTACTAACTTAGCATCTTTTATTTACTATTTTTACTCCCTTTGTTAATAGTTTAGTTAAATCCCTTTTTATCTAGTTTTCCTAGCAATGATAGAATAGACTATTTCGAAACTCCGGTTTGGGTGCGTACTTGACTGCGTGATAGTGACAACGTAGTTGCGGGGTTTGTGGTGCCTTCCTATAGCTTCCTGTGGGTTCGACACTCTACTTATCACAACGAAAGTGCTACAACAGCCCTGTGCACTTGCGGGTCATTAGCTGGTAGTTCAAAAATATGATATCCCTCATAGAACTATGGTAAGAGTTTAAATACATTATTGAAATCATCTATATTGTGGATTATTACATGACATGCAGTACTGATGTGAGTGTCCTTATTCCATAAGGCCAAAAAGGGCAAGAAGAGAGCATCAAGTTCAGAGTTTTCTGGAAACTCCCACAACATCTAGAAGGATTCCCGTATGAGACAGATTGCAATAGAAGCACATGTAAGTAATTTATAATGTTTCGGGTTCAAAATTATTGTGTGGGTCGTCATAGTGTGGTGTACTAATTTGCACGGACAACGCTTTCAATCATGATGAAAACCACAAAGAGGGCATGTCTACAAGAAGTTCTACCGCAAGTACCAGATTATTGAGGAAAAGAGCTCCTCCGCCACGATACATTCATGCTTTGTCGTCTCATCACATAATTCATCCTCTGAACAATTCATCCATGAGCCAGAAGTGAATATTACATCACAAGCGACAAATACAAAACAGGCAAATGCCACATTTGCAGAAAATCTGAATGTCCTACTTAGTGCACATATGTAGAAAATTGAAGAGCTCAAAAGGAAACAACAACTAGAAATAAAAGTTATCAAGATGGATAAGACAGAAAAAGAGGCTTTAAAGAAAAGCAACAAGAATTGGAGGGAATTCTTAGTCATCTCTTAAGGAATTCTTCGAAGGAGACTATGTCACATCCCATCAATCACTAATAATGGTGCACTACTGTTCGTCATGATGCCATCTCTAGTGTCTTATTTCTAATGCTTGATAATATGTCATTTGGATACTCATTTTAATATGTGGATCACTGCTGTGAGAAATGTCAAGTCCCGTTGTTATTATAATAAAAGTTGTGATGGCAATGTTAAATTTACAAAATTCTCTAATTCAAATTCAAATTGCCTATGGAATCAACCATGCACATTTTGACGCTATAAGAAGACCTGTCAAGGTACTGGTGAAGGAAATTGTAACTATCACCACAGTAGTGTGCCCACTTCTAAGCAACCACATCGGCACCGTCCGGACCCACATGTAAGCAGCCACATCAGCACCGTCTGGTCCTACATGTAAGAAGCCACATCAGCATCTTCCGGTCCCATATGTCAGCACTGTTGACTGGTTAAAACTGACACCGAGTTATTACTGACAGGGTCGTCAGTGATAAAACCCACGGCGGACCCACATGGAAGAAGCCACGTCAACAAACACTGGCCCCACCTGTCTATATCTTTGACCGGTCAACCCCCAGGACCGATCATCGGTGACGGATTATCATCGCGAAAAAGATCTTAGGCGACAGATTGGGCTATCATAGGTGACATTCTGGGCCGTCACAGAAAATGTCCATCAGTAACATTATTTGGTTCGTCACCTAAAATGTGATTTTGCACGATGAAATACGTGGTACCATCAAATTTTTATTGCCTATGACAGCGCTTCAGTGTCGGTCGGAAAACTTCACGCGTATTTTCTGTGACGAAAAATAGTTATACGTGACATAAGTGAAACGTCGCAAATTAATAGAGCAAATTTTGTAGTGCAAGCTGCTGGCGTGATCTCCTGCCCAGTTGCTCGACTGGCAGTATTCAGCCGCATACGAGGATGCGATGACGGTGCTGGCAGGCGTACGAGCCCAGCATCCGAACTTTCCCTTGGCACCCATTTTTCATGGGGAACCCAACCCCCCATCATTAAGGCTTCCTTCTGGGAGGTCAGGACGGAGGCAGAGTATGTTACTGATGCCCGCAAGTTGGAGCAAATCATTAAGCGGTGTTCCGTAGAGGAGGGTGACTCATAGGCCGCATGTATACCGAACAACTGAACTGTAGTTATGTATTTTGGTACATATGGTTGTTGTTTATTGTGTCCCTTGCGTGTGTTGGAGCAACATCAAGTTTAGCTGGCGAGAAATGCGATGCCGTTGTGCTGTGAGCATCAACATTTTTGTGGGAAGCCCCAGCTAGAGCTCGGCAATCGCGGAATGATCATAAATCGTTGCAGGCCAATGGGCTAGGGTAGGATTCTCGGCTGGTTAGGATTGTCTGTGGCAAACTCATTGCGGAGGGGAAGGGATGGCCGAGCCTTGTCAACATGGGAGACCTCCTTGTTAGGATGGCTCAGGTGTGGGTATACGTTGATGTAGCCCCCGAGTAAGATCGAGTGGTCGTTGGATACAGCTCCTACGGGGGCGGCCCGGTACGAAAAACGATGGAGCCCTCGAACCCATTCATAAAAGGATCTCTTCGACTCTCCTAGAAGCTTAAAACCGCGAGATCAATACAAGGTGTTCATGTTGATACGTCTCTAACGTATCTATAATTTTTTATTGTTCCATGCTATTATATTATCTGTTTTGGATGTTTTATACGCATTAATATGCTATTTTATATCATTTTTGGGACTAACCTATTAACCTAGAGCCAGTGCCAGTTTCTGTTTTTTCCTTGTTTTAGAGTTTCGCAGAAAAGGAATACCAAACGGAGTCCAAACGGAATAAAACTTTCGCGATGATTTTTCTTGGACCAGAAGACACCCAGGAGACTTGGAGTGCAAGTCAAAGGAGCCTCGAGGCGGCCACAGGGGTGGAGGGCGCGCCCCCCGACCTTGTGGGCCCCTCGTAGACCCCCTGACCTAGATCTTCCTCCTATATATACTGTTACACCCCAAAAATATCCAGGGGAGCCAACCACTTTTCCACCGCCACAAGCTTCTGTACCCGTGAGATCCCACCTTAGGGCCTTTTCCGGCATCCTGCCGGAGGGGGATTCGATCACGGAGGGCTTCCACATCAACACCATTGCCTCTCCGATGAAAGCGTGAGTAGTTTACTTCAGACTTACGGGTCCATAGCTAGTAGCTAGATGGCTTCTTCTCTCTCTTTGATTCTCAATACAAAGTTCTCCTCGATGTTCTTGGAGATCTATTCGATGTAATACCCTTTTGCGGTGTATTTGTTGAGATCCGATGAATTGTGGATTTATGATCAGCTTATCTATGAATATTATTTGAATCTCCTCTGAATTCTTATATGCATGATTTGATATCTTTGCAAGTCTCTTCGAACTATCGATTTGGTTTGGCCAACTAGATTGGTTTTTCTTGCAACGGGAGAAGTGCTTAGCTTTGGGTTCAATCTTGCGGTGTCCTTTCCCAGTGACAGCAGGCGCAGCAAGGCATGTATTGTATCGTTGCCATTGAGGATAAAAAGATGGGGTTTTCATATTGCTTGAGTTAAATCCTCTACATCATGTCATCTTGCTTAAAGCGTTACTCTGTTCTTTATGAACTTAATACTCTAGATGCATGCTGGATAGCGATCGATGTGTGGAGTAATAGTAGTAGATGCAGAATCGTTTCGGTCTAATTGACACGGACGTGATGCCTATATTCATGATCATTGCCTTAGATATCGTCATAACTTTGCGCTTTTCTATCAATTGCTCGGCAGTAATTTGTTCACCCACCGTAATAAATTCTATCTTGAAAGAAGCCTCTAGTGAAACCTATGGCCCCCAGGTCTATTTTACAACATATTAGTTTCCCATCAACCTGCCAATTTCTGTCGCCGTTCCCTTATTTTGCAATTTTTACTTTCCGTTCCATAAACCAAAAATACCAAAAATATTACTTTACCGTTTATCCATCTCTATCAGATCTCACTTTGTGAATAACCGTGAAGGGATTGGCAACCCCTTTGTCGGTTGGTTGCAAGTTGGTGTTTGTTTGTGCAGGTATTCGGTGGCTTGTCGCGTTGTCTCCTACTGGATTGATACCTTGGTTCTCAAAACTGAGGGAAATACTTATGCTACTTTGCTGCATCACCCTTTCCTCTTCAAGGGAAAAACCAACGCAAGCTCAAGAGGTAGCAAGCAGGATTTCTGGCGCCGCTGTCGGGGGATCTACGCCAAGCCAAGACATACCAAGTACCCATCATAAACTCTCATCCCTCGCATTACATTATTCGCCATTCGCCTCTTGTTTTCCTCTCCCCCACTTCCAAAACGATTTTCGAAAAGATTCGCCTTTTCTTCGCCCCTCTTCCGTTCGTCTTCTTCGCTTACTTTTTGTGTGCTCGTGTGTTCGATTGCTTGCTTTGTCACGATGGCCCAAGATAATACCAAATTGTGTGACTTTTCCAACACCAATAATAATGATTTTATTAGTACTCCGATTGCTCCCAATGCTAATGCGGAATCTTGTGAGATTAATACTGCTTTGCTAAATCTTGTTATGAAAGATCAATTTTCTGGCCTTCCCAATGAAGATGCTGCATCCCATCTTTATAATTTCGTTGATTTGTGTGATATGCAAAAGAAAAAATATGTGGATAATGATATTGTTAAGTTGAAGCTATTTTCGTTCTCGCTTAGGGATCACGCTAAAACTTGGTTTTTATCTTTGCCTAAAAATAGTATTGATTCATGGAATAAGTGTAAAGATGCTTTTATTTCCAAGTATTTCCCTCACGCTAAGATCATCTCCCTTAGGAACGATATTATGAATTTTAAGCAACTTGATCATGAACATGTTGCACAATCTTAGGAGAGGATGAAATTGATGATTAGAAATTGCCCTACTCATGGTTTGAATTTAAGGATGATTATACAAAAAAATTATGCCGGATTGAATTTTGCTTCTAGAAATCTTTTAGATTTGGCCGCGGGAGATACTTTTATGGAAATTACTTTAGGAGAAGCTACCAAACTCCTAGATAATATTATGGTTAATTATTCTCAATGGCATACCGAAAGATCTTCCACTAGTAAAAAAGTGCATGCAATTGAAAAAATAAATATTTTGAGTGGAAAGATGGATGAGCTTATGAAATTGTTTGCTAGTAAGAATGCTCCTATTGATTCTAATGATATGCCTTTGTCTACTTTGATTGAAAACAATAATGAATCTATGGATGTGAATTTTGTTGGTATGAACAATTTTGGTAATAACGCGTATACAAGTAATTTTAATCCTAGGCTGTTTCCTAGTAATTCCTCTAATAATTATGGTAATTCCTACAACAATTCTTATGGAAATTATAATAAGATGACTTCTGAATTTGATAATAGTGTTAAAGAATTTATAAGTTCGCAAAAGAATTTCAATGCTTTGATTGAAGAGAAATTGCTTAAGATTGATGATTTGGCTAGGAATGTGGATAGAATTTCTCTTGATGTTGATTCTTTGAAACTTAGATATATTCCACCTGAGCATGATATCAATGAGTCTCTCAAAGCCATGAGAATTTTCATTGATGAGTGCAAAGAAAGAACCGCTAAGATGCGTGCTAAGAAAGATTGGTCTATAAAAGCGTGTTCTTCTAGTTTCCATGAAAATAATGATGAAGATCTTAAAGTGATTGATGTGACTCCTATTGAATCTTTGTTTTCCAATGTAAATCTTGATAAAGATGGGACTGGAGATGAGTCAACTTTAGTTAGAAGGCATCCCAATGATTCAGATTTTTAGATCTTGATGCAAAAATTGATTAAAGTGTGATTAGAGAGGTCAAAAGTTTAGATAGTAATGAACCCACTATTTTGGATTTCAAGGACTTTAATTATGGTAATTGCTCTTTAATAGATTGTATTTCCTTGTTGCAATCCATATTGAATTCTCCTCATGCTTATAATCAAAACAAAGCTTTTACTAAACATATCGTTGATGCTATGATGCAATCTTATGGAGAAAAGCTTAATTTGGAAGTTTCTATTCCTAGAAAACTTTATGATGAGTGGGAACCCACTATTAAGACTAAGATTAAAGATTATGAATGCTATGCTTCGTGTGATTTGGGTGCTAGTGTTTCCACGATTCTGAAAACTTTATGTGATGTGTTAGGTTTCCGTGAATTTGATGATTGTTCCTTAAATTTGCATCTTGCGGATTCCACTATTAAGAAACCTGTGGGAAGAATTAATGATGTTCTTATTGTTGCAAATAGGAATTATGTGCCTGTAGATTTCATTGTCCTTGATATAGATTGCAATCCTACATGTCCTATTATTCTTGGTAGACCTTTCCTTAGAACGATTGGTGCAATTATTGATATGAAAGAAGGAAACATTAGATTTCAATTTCCCTTAAGGAAAGGCATGGAACACTTTCCAAGAAAGAAAATTAAATTGCCTTATGAATCTATTATGAGAGCCACTTATGGATTGCATGCCAAAGATGATAATATTTAGATCTATTCGTGTTTTATGTCTAGCTAGGGGCGTTAAACAATAGCGCTTGTTGGGAGGCCACCCAATTTTATTTTTGTTCTTTCTTTTTAGGTCCTGTTTTGCTTTGAATAAATCATCTAGCCTCTGGTTAGATGTGGTTTTGTGTTTTAATTAGTGTTTGTGCCAAGTAAGACCTATGGGATAGCCTACGATGATAGTTAATTTGATCTTGCTGAAAAACAGAAACTTTTGCGCTCACAAAAACAATTCTTCTTTTTAGATGGAGAGTGATTCTTAGTTGATTCTTTTTGCATAAGATTAATAAACAAATTATCTAGGACTTCCTATTTTATAAGGATTTTTTGAGTTATATAAGTATTCGAAATATCCAGATTGCTACAGATTGTTCTGTTTTTGACAGATTCTGTTTTCGCGTGTTGTTTGCTTATTTTGATGAATCTGTAGCTAGTATCGGGGGGTATAAACCATGGAAAAGTTGGAATACAGTAGATATTACACCAATATAAATAAAGAATGATTTAACAACATTACCTTATACTAACGGAGCTTACGAGATTTTCTGTTGGAGTTTTGTGTTGTGAAGTTTTCAAGTTTTGGGTAAGGATTTGATGGACTATGGAATAAGGAGTGGCAAGAGCCTAAGCTTGGGGATGCCCACGGCACCCCAACGTACTATTCAAGGATGTCAAAAAGCCTAAGCTTGGGGATGCCCCAGGAAGGCATCCCCTCTTTCGCTTCGTCTATCGGTAAGTTTACTTGAGGCTATATTTTTATTCACCACATGATATGTGTTTTTCTTGGAGCTTCTTGCATGATTTGAGTCTTTGCTTTTTAGTTTGACACAATAATCCTAGCTGTACACACCTTTTGAGAGAGACACGCATGAATCATGATTTATTAGAATGCTCTATGTGCTTCACTTATATCTTTTGAGCTAGGCAATTTTGCTCTAGTGCTTCACTTATATCTTTTTAGAGAACGGCGGTGGCTTTATTTTATAGAATTGATGAACTCTCGCACTTCACTTATATTATTTTGGGAGTCTTTAGAACAGCATGGTAATTTTCTTTGGTTATAAAATTAGTCCTAATATGATAGGCATCCAAGAGGGATATAATAAAAACTTTCATATAAAGTGCATTGAATACTATGAGAAGTTTGATTCCTAATGATTGTTTTGAGATATGAGGATGGTGATATTAGAGCCATGCTAGTGAGTAGTTGTGAATTTGAGAAATACTTGTGTTAAAGTTTGTGAGTCCCGTAGCATGCACGTATGGTGAACCGTTATGTAACGAAGTTGGTGCATGCGATGTTTTTTGATTGTCTTCCTTATGAGTGGCGGTCGGGGACGAGCGATGGTATTTTCTACCAATCTATCCCCCTAGGATCATATGCGTAGTACTTTGTTTCGATGACTAATAGATTTTTGCAATAAGCATGTGAGTTCTTTATGACTAATGTTGAGTCCATGGATTATACGCACTCTCACCTTTCTGCCATTGCTAGCCTCTCTAGTACCGCGTAACTTTCGTTGGTACCATAAACCCACCACATATCCTTCCTCAAAACAGCCACCATACCTACCTATTATGGCATTTCCATAGCCATTCCGAGATATATTGCCATGCAACTTTCCACCGTTCTGTCTATTATGACACGCTCCATCATTGTCATATTGCTTTGCATGATCATGTAGTTGACATCGTATTTGTGGCAAAGCCACCGTTCATCATTTTTTATACATGTCGCTCTTGATTAATTGCACATCCCGGTACACCGCCTGAGGCATTCACATAGAGTCATATTTTTGTTCTAGTATCGAGTTGTAATTCTTGAGTTGTAAGTAAATAGAAGTGTGATGATTTACATTATTAGAGCATTGTCCCATGTGAGGAAATGAAAAAAGGAGAAAGGCCAAAAAAAGAGAAGGCCCAAAAAAATGAGAGAAAAAGAGAGAAGGGACAATGTTTCTATCTTTTTGCCACACTTGTGCTTCAAATTAGCACCATGATCTTCATGATAGAGAGTCTCTTATGTTATCACTTTCAAATACTAGTGGGAATTTTTATTATAGAACTTGGCTTGTATATTCCAACAATGGGCTTCCTCAAAACGCCCTAGGTCTTCATGAGCAAGCAAGTTGGATGCACACCCACTTAGTTTCCTTTTTGAGCTTTCATAAACTTATAGCTCTAGTGCATCCGTTGCATGGCACTCCCTACTCACTCACATTGATATCTATTGATGGACATCTCCATAGCCCGTTGATACGCCTAGTTGATGTGAGACTATCTCCTTCTTTTTGTCTTCTCCACAACCATCGTCTATTCCACCTATAGTGCTATGTCCATGGCTCACGCTCATGTATTGCGTGAAAGTTGAAAAAGTTTGAGAACGTCAAAAGTATGAAACAATTGCCTGGCTTGTCATCGGGGTTGTGCATGATTTGAATATTTTTTGTGATGATGATGGAGCATAGCCGGACTATATGATTTTGTAGGGATAAGCTTTTTTGGCCATGTTATTTTGAGAAGACATAATTATTTTGTTAGTATGCTTGTATTATTGTTTTTATGTCAATATAAACTTTTGTTTTGAATCTTACGGATCTGAACATTCATGCCACAATAAAGAGAATTACATGGACAAATATGTTAGGTAGCATTCCACATCAAAAATTCTGTTTTTATCATTTACCTACTCGAGGACGAGCAGGAATTAAGCTTGGGGATGCTTGATACGTCTCGAACGTATCTATAATTTTTTATTGTTCCATGCTATTGTACTATCTGTTTTGGATGTTTTATATGCATTAATATGCTATTTTATATGATTTTTGGGACTAACCTATTAACCTAGAGCCCAGTGCCAGTTTTTGTTTTTTCCTTGTTTTAGAGTTTTGCAGAAAAGGAATACCAAACGGAATAAAACTTTCGCGGTGATTTTTCTTGGACCAGAAGACACCCACTAGACTTGGAGTGCAAGTCAGAGAGCCTTGAGGCAGCCGCAAGGGTGGAGGGCGCGCATAGGGGGGTAGGGCACGCCCCCCGACCTTGTGGGGCCCTCATAGACCCCCTGACCTAGATCTTCCTCCTATATATACTCCTATACCCCAAAAACAACCAGGGGAGCCACGAAACCACTTTTCCACTGCCGCAACCCTGTACCCGTGAGATCCCATCTTGGGGCCTTTTCCGGCATCCTGCCGGAGGGGGATTCGATCACGGAGGGCTTCTACATCAACACCATTGCCTCTCCGATGAAGTGTGAGTAGTTTACTTCAGACCTACGGGTCCATAGCTAGTAGCTAGATGGCTTCTTCTCTCTCTTTGATTCTCAATACAAAGTTATCCTCGATGT
Source organism: Triticum aestivum (assembly GCF_018294505.1). Taxonomy (NCBI): domain Eukaryota; kingdom Viridiplantae; phylum Streptophyta; class Magnoliopsida; order Poales; family Poaceae; genus Triticum; species Triticum aestivum. The sequence goes on from NC_057814.1 coordinate 616,284,213, forward strand.
TCTTGGAGATCTATTCGATGTAATACTCTTTTGCGGTGTGTTTGCCGAGATCCGATGAATTGTGGATTTATGATCAGCTTATCTATGAATATTATTTGAATCTCCTCTGAATTCTTATATGCATGACGATTTGATATCTTTGCAAGTCACTTCGAACTATCGATTTGGTTTGGCCAACTAGATGGTTTTTCTTGCAATGGGAGAAGTGCTTAGCTTTGGGTTCAATCTTGCGGTGTCTTTTCCCAGTGACAGCAGGGGCAGCAAGGCACGTATTGTATTGTTGCCATCGAGGATAAAAAGATGGGGTTGTCATCGTATTGCTTGAGTTAAATCCTCTACATCATGTCATCTTGCTTAAAGCGTTACTTCTTTCTTTATGAACTTAATACTCTAGATGCATGCTGGATAGTGGTCGATGTGTCGAGTAATAGTAGTAGATGCAGAATCGTTTTGGTCTATTTGACACGGACGTGATGCCTATATTCATGATCATTGCCTTAGATATCGTCATAACTTTGCGCTTTTCTATCAATTGCTCGGCAGTAATTTGTTCACCCACCGTAATAAATTCTATCTTGAGAGAAGCCTCTAGTGAAACCTATGGCCCTCGAGTCTATTTTACAACATATTAGTTTCCCATCAACTTGCCAATTTCTGCCGCAGTTCCCTTATTTTGCAATTTTTACTTTCCGTTCCATAAACCAAAAATACCAAAAATATTACTCTACCGTTTATCCATCTCTATCAGATCTCACTTTGCGAATAACCATGAAGGGATTGACAACCCCTTTGTCGCGTTGGTTACAAGTTGGTGTTTGTTTGTGCAGATATTCAGTGGCTTGTTGCGTTGTCTCCTACTAGATTGATACCTTGGTTCTCAAAACTGAGGGAAATACTTACGCTACTTTGCTGCATCACCCTTTCCTCTTCAAGAGAAAAACCAACGCAAGCTCAAGAGGTAGCACATGTTACCATACGTCATGTATAAAAAGTTTGATTTGATTAAGGTGCTAAGGTGTGGTTATAGAGCCATCACATCAATGCTTGTATAACAAGCCATAGGATAATAGAAGCACTGATTTATTGCCGAAGGCTTGTTCATAAAACAAACCTGATATACTGAATTTTAAAAGAGAAGGAAGGTTGAAGTAGCCTTTTCTTGTTGCCGCATGTGGTGGCCCGATATTCTTTCTGCATGCTTCGGGCTTCTTAACCGCATATGCTTCCCTCATGCCAGTTCAAGCAGGAGGGATCCTCCTGTGGGTCCTGGGCTTGTGGCGGCACGCCGAATTTTTTCTTGTGCTCCATCACATACTACAGTATGAAAACGTACCAGTCAGGTCAAATGATCTGAGTTTTTGAACTTCTGATGGTGTATTTATCTGCCGGACTGCAACTTTTATGCCAACTGGCCTTTTCTTATATGGGTGTAATTTATTTTGTTCCGATACAACAATTGTTCTTAATGGGCAGCCACCGGCTATACAACACAGCAAACCATTTTTGTATAATCCAGGTTTATTGTTAGTTAACGTATTTGGTTTCATCGATCTGCTGGTAGGCAGAAAGCAACGTAGGAGGCCAACGGGCCAAATCACGCCGACCGGCCAAGAGGCATAACTAGTCATAATTGGGCTGGCCCAAAACTGCCTTTAGAACAATTATGGGCCCTAATGGGCCTATATCCCACTGAAAATAACTGGACCAAAATCTATGAAGGCCTCAAAATATCTGGCCATAAACATTGGGCCATAACATGGGCCCATAGTAACAATATGTCGTTAATAGGCCCAAAATAAGATGCAGGACTTATTTGGCCCAAATAGGTCATGGGCCCTTAGCAGGCCAAAACTCAACTCGTGCCTTGATGGGCCATAAGATACCCACCGCTCTTAGTAGGCGGAAAGAAATCTTGGGCCTGAAATGTGCTGAAAGCCCATGGGCCATTAGTAGGCCGAACCCTACCTTAGACCAGTGTCCGCCGAGTTACATGTTGGGTTGTTAACAATCCGAATGTTGATCGGGCCATAAATGTGTTGCCATACTACACAGGCCTTTAATAGGCCGAATGAGAGGGCGGGCCGGAATTGTGACCTGGAGGACATGGGTCACTAATAGGCTGAATGTCACGTCGGACTATAAATGGCCCAAGTGTACTGTCAACCGTTAACAAGGCGAAAGTTACACATGCCAGGAAAATACCCAACTTTTTCACGGGCCGTTAAAAGTCCGAAACATAGACCTGATAGAAAACGGCCCAATTCCAGCATGGGCCATTAACAGGCCGAAAATACCCAACCTTTTAACAGGCCATTAAAAGGCCGAAAGATAGACCTGACAGAAAACGGCCCAATTCCAGCATGTGCCGTTAACAGGCCGAAAAGAGGCGAGGACGTATTTGGTCCGATATACATAGAGGACTGTGATACGTCTCCAACGTATCTATAATTTTTGATTGTTCCATGCTATACTATATTCTGTTTTGGATGTTTAATGGGCTCTATTATACACTTTTATATTATTTTTGGGACTAACCTATTAACCGGAGGCCCAGCCCGAATTGCTGTTTTTTTTGCCTATTTCAGTGTTTCGAAGGAAAAGGATATCAAACGGAGTCCAAATGGAATGAAACCTTCGGGAATGATTTTCGGAACAAGCGTGATCCAGAGGACTTGGAGTCTACGTAAAGCAATCAACGAGGAGAGCACGAGGCAGGGGGGCGCGCCTACCCCCCCCCCCCCAGGCGCGCCCTCCACCATTGTGGGGCCCATGTTGCTCCACCGACGTACTTCTTCCTCCTGTATATACCTACGTACCCCCAAACTATCAGATACGGAGCCAAAACCCTATTTCCACCGCCGCAACCTTCTGTACCCGTGAGATCCCATCTTGGGGGCCTTTTCCGGCGCTCCGTCGGAGGGGGCATTGATCACGGAGGGCTTCTACATCAACACCATAGCCTCTCCGATGATGTGTGAGTAGTTTACCTCAGACCTTCGGGTCCATAGTTATTAGCTAGATGGCTTCTCTCTCTTTGGATCTCAATACAAAGTTCTCCTCGATCTTCTTGGAGATCTATTCGATGTAATCTTCTTTTGCGGTGTGTTTGTCGAGATCCGATGAATTGTGGGTTTATGATCAAGATTATCTATGAACAATATTTGAATCTCCTCTGAATTCTTTTATGTATGATTGGTTATCTTTGCAAGTCTCTTCGAATTATCAGTTTGGTTTGGCCTACTAGATTGATCTTTCTTGCAATGGGAGAAGTGCTTAGCTTTGGGTTCAATCTTGCGGTGCTTGATCCCAGTGACAGAAAGGGAAACGACACGTATTGTATTGTTGCCATCGAGGATAAAAAGATGGGGTTTATATCATATTGCATGAGTTTATCCCTCTACATCATGTCATCTTACTTAAAGCATTACTCTGTTCTTATGAACTTAATACTCTAGATGCATGCTAGATAGCGGTCGATGTGTGGAGTAATAGTAGTAGATGCAGAATCGTTTCGGTCTAGTTGTCGCGGACGTGATGCCTATATACATGATCATACCTAGATATTCTCATAACTATACTCAATTCTATCAATTGCTCGACAGTAATTCGTTTACCCACCGTAATACTTATGCTATCTTGAGAGAAGCCACTAGTGAAATCTATGGCCCCCGGGTCTATTTTCCATCATATTAATCTTCCAACACTTAGTTATTTCTATTGCCTTTTATTTTACTTTGCATCTTTATTTCTCTTTATCATAAAAATACCAAAAATATTATCTTATCATATCTATCAAATCTCACTCTCGTAAGTGACCGTTGCGGGATTGACAACCCCTTTATCGTGTTGGTTGTGAGGTTCTTATTTGTTTGTGTAGGTGCGTGGGACTCGTGCGTCATCTCCTACTGGATTGATACCTTGGTTCTCAAAAACTGAGGGAAATACTTACGCTACTTTACTGCATCACCCTTTCCTCTTCAAGGGAAAACCAACACAGTGCTCAAGAGGTAGCAGACTGTTAACGGGCCGAAAGTGCCGATGGGCCGCAATGATGTCGAATGAAAAACGGGTTAGTGATGGGCTAAATTTATACCCTCCTTATGGGGCGTGGCTGTAAATGGGCCATGTGCAAACATGCCATTATTGGGCCGACCTATTTATACTAAATGCCACTGTTGGGCCATGCCACGTGTCCACGTATCATAGGCGCCTCTCATCCATTGGATGGATGACATCTGTCGCAATGCAGAGCTGAGACATGGTTCCGTTAGCGAATGAGAAATTGACACGTGGAAAATCGCCATTGGTCATGGCTGTTAACGGGTTTCGGATCCAAAACTGGTACCCGATAGCTTAACGGCAACCTGTTACGGTGGCTGCCATGTGTCGGTTACCCTTGACGAAATCACTTCCATGACGCACCATTTATCGTCACGAAAATGAACACTTCCGTGATGATAAATGGAGTATTGTCATGGAACACTCCTACGACAACACAAGTATGACTAACTTGATTTTGTCATAAAATCCTCACAGATGTACATACATGACAAATAACGTAACCTACTATGACAAACACGTATTATCTTGGAAGTGTATTTTTTGTAGTGATATTGGCAAATGATGTAAAGAATTTCCTAAATATTATGTAGAGTGCCCATGTGGAGATAAAAAAATATGTGTTCCTCATATCCAACCTACCTCCAGGTGTATGTTGTTGTTGCAATGTTGCTCACACTTAACAGCCAACCACGAGTACTAGAAACTTCACAAGCTTGCCTCGAGGAACTTGAAGGACATGTTAGAGGACGAGTCATGTGTGGTTCTTCTCTTAACTCAAATTCTATGGTTAATGCTTTCCTCATTTCAATTTTTGTATGTAGGAACACCTTTAACTGTAAACTTATGTATCGATATGTGTAATGTTTGGTTTTGGCTGTCAAGTCGACTCGGTTTGGTACGCAACACTAGTACACCGCTACACCTAAAAGAAGTCTACTTATAATAGGTTGAAAGTAAAGCTCCAATCTCAGTTTGGAAAGGAATGAGCCAGTAATTCCTCTGTTTATACGATCGCCTTCAAAATGCAAGATTGCACGATTTCCTTCTTTAGGATTTATTTAGAACCCTAATTTATATTACTGCTTATAGTTATGACTTGAAACATTACAAATATTTATCCTTCTTTTTATTCTTTCACTTAAAATCATAACTAAAACACAACTGCTCATTAAACAACATGTCAACTATGCACGAAACAAATATGGCATGGCAAAGCGCGCCCTTTTCCTTCTAGTAAATACGCTATGCTCTCTAATTTTTAAGGCCTCACAATCAGTTGAGGTCTTCATTTTGAAATTGCGTCATCACATTTTGATTGAGTCAACAATTTCTCAACGATTTCTCTAGTTGAATTCTTTTACTTTATTATGATCTCTAATTTTAGAGGTCTCCCATTCAATTGAGATACTCAATTTTGAATTTGGTTCTCATTTTGATTGGGTCAATGATGTCTACTACGCAACCTTCTTCTTGTAGACGTTGTTGGGCCTCCAAGTGCAGAGGTTTGTAGGACAGTAGCAAATTTCCCTCAAGTGGATGACCTAAGGTTTATCAATCCGTGGGAGGCGTAGGATGAAGATGGTCTCTCTCAAACAACCCTGCAACCAAATAACAAAGAGTCTCTTGTGTACCCAACACACCCAATACAATGGTAAATTGTATAGGTGCACTAGTTTGGCGAAGAGATGGTGATACAAGTGCAATATGAATGATAGATATAGGTTTTGTAATCTGAAAATATAAAAACAACAAGGTAGCAAGCGATAAAAGTGAGCGTAAACGGTATTGCAATGCTAGGAAACAAGGCCTAGGGTTCATACTTTCACTAGTGCAACTTCTCTCAACAATAATAACATAATGGATCATATAACTATCCCTCAACATGCAACAAAGAGTCACTCCAAAGTCACTAATAGCGGAGAACAAACGAAGAGATTATGGTAGGGTACGAAACCACCTCAAAGTTATTCTTTCCGATCAATCCATTGGGCTATTCCTATAAGTGTCACAAACATCCCTAGAGTTCGTAGTAAAATAACACCTTAAGACACACATCAACCAAAACCCTAATGTCACCTAGATACTCTAATGTCACCTCAAGTATCCGTGGGTATGATTATACGATATGCATCACACAATCTCAGATTCATCTATTCAACCAACACATAGAACCTCAAAGAGTGCCCCAAAGTTCCTACCGGAGAATCAAGACGAAAACGTGTGCCAACCCCTATGCATAGGTTCATGGGCGGAACCCGCAAGTTGATCACCAAAACATACATCAAGTGGATCAAATCATTAAAGACTCAATCCGATAAGATAACTTTAAAGGGAAAACTCAATCCATTACAAGAGAGTAGAGGGGGAGAAACATCATAAGATCCAACTACAATAGCAAAGCTCGCGATACATCAAGATCGTATCACCTCAAGAACACGAGAGAGAGAGAGAGAGATCAAACACAAAGCTACTGGTACATACCCTCAGCCCCGAGGGTGAACTACTCCCTCCTCGTCATGGAGAGCGCCGGGATGATGAAGATGGCCACCGGTGAGGGTTCCCCCCTCCGGCAGGGTGCCAGAACAAGGTACCGATTGGTTTTTGGTGGCTACAGAGGCTTGCGGCGGCGTAACTCCCGATCTCTTCTGTTCCCCGAAGGTTTTAGGGTATATTGGTATATATAGGAGGAAGAAATACGCCAGGGGAGCCACGAGGGGCCCACGAGGGTGGAGGGCGCGCCCCCCTGCCTCGTGCCTTCCTCGTTGCTTTCCTGACGTGCACTCCAAGTCCCCTGGATTGCTTCCGTTCCAAAAATAACTTTCCCGAAGGTTTCATTCCGTTTGGACTCCGTTTGATATTCCTTTTCTGTGAAACACTGAAACAAGGGAAAAACAGAAACTGACACTGGGCTCTGGGTTAATAGGTTAGTCCCAAAAATAATATAAAAGTGCATAATAAAGCCCATTAAACATCTAAGATGGATAATATAATAGCATGAATACTTCATAAATTATAGATACGTTGGAGACGTATCAGTCAACAATTTTACAATTCAGTCACTAGTAACAGGCTTAGAAAAACATATTTGTTCTATCATCCTCTTACCACATAGAAAAAAGAAGTGCCAACATATGATACTATAGCATCAGTATAGTACTTCCAGCTTCCGAGGCGGAAAATTTCCCCATATAAATATGAGTTGATTAACGGATAACACAAAATCGCACCGCGAAAGGCCCACCAAAATACCACATTATTAAAAAAACAATCTATCATATATCGCACTTGACAAACCAAATATTCCCACAATTCTAAAATATATTGTCCATTAGTTTTTTGAAAAGTCAAATTCACCTCGACCAAGTTCAGTGCCAAAAATATCGACATCCATGATACTAAATAAATAAAATATGAAAATTCATTTCATATTCAATCTAATGATAAAATTTTGATATTATGGATATTAATATATCTCTACAAATTTGATGAAACTTAAAGAGATTTGACTTTTCAACAAACTGATATACTACCTCCATTCCACAATGTAGTGCGCCCGCGCTTTCTGAGATTCAAGTTTGACCATAAATTTAACCAACGAGGCCGATTGCGGCGGAAGCAAAAATTATATCACTGAATTTATATCGAAAATACGAATTCAGTGGTATAATTTTTGCTCCTGCTGCAGTCGGTCTTGTTGGTTAAATTTACGGTCAAACTTGAATCTCAGAAAGCACGGGCGCACTACATTATGGAATGGAGGGAGTACCTTTTATTTCGAAACTAGTGGAGTAAAAAAACTATGAAAACCCAACAACACAACAAAGCGTGTCGAACCCTTCCATTTTGTCAGAAAGCTGAAGGAAGAAGAAAGAAACACAAACATTGGAAATTAATCTAATGGCCTTAAAAAATTGACTATAATAACATTCATTTTTTAATTTGATATTCTTGGTTTCATTTTCCTTTAGGAGTGTCTATGTCCGGTCGAATGGGACTTACCGTCAGCGCCATCGGCCCTAGGCCTGTTTGCTCCTCGCACACTGGCTGGTACTGCTTAGTTGTCTCTACGTCTTGGGCAAGCCTTGTCCCATGCATGTGACTCGTTTTCTTTTTTATCGATTTATTTTCATTTTGAGAAGAAAAAGAGAGACGAGAAAGCCCAATAGCAAACTTGCTGGCCCTATGAGAAATGCTTTGGCCTATTCAACAAGTGGAAAATGGAGAAATGAAACAAATAGAGAAAACACTATAAAAAATAATTAAAAAAAAAACATAAAATGAAGTTACGTGTGGGTAACTAGCCCAGCGCACACCCTAGCCACGGGTTTAAATATTTTCTGGTTTAGTTGGAACATGAATTTTCTGAGCTTTTTTCATCTTTTGTTTCTCTATTTTCTTTAATTTCATCGCTTTTCTGTTTATTTTTTCTTCTACCTTCACTTTTCTTTTCTTTTTTCTATTTTCTTTCTTTCACGAAATAAATATTAAATGATATACCTTTATTTATTGAATAATACAAGAACAATTTTTTGAAATGGGCTAGCACTTTTTAAAAGGTGTATTTCATGAACACCTATCAAATGTCATGAGTGTTTAAGTCTTATTTCATTTTTCTTTTCTTGTTCCTGAAAAAATAAATGCAAAGTGTTCACCCAATTTTAAAAGAATTTCTCTTTTATGAAAATATATTCATTATACATTGTATATTTGGAAAAAATAATCAATAATTTAAAGAAATTAAATTTTATTGGGAAAAAGTGTTTCATTGTGTAATTTAAAAAAAAAGATCCATATTGAAGCTACGTTGAAAACATTTAGTTGCAGTCGAGTACAACACCTGCGGTTACGTGCCTAGTGGTAAACATGCAACTGTCACCTCCCTGGTAAAAACACCGCTTTAGCCCTCCCAAGTTGTAGTCATGTTGAAGATCAGTTGTAACTTTGGGAGGCACTTGCAGTTGCCTGCCTAGTGCCAGACATGCAACTGTCCCCTTCCTGTACAAAACACAAATGAGTTAGGGTCGTGTGGAAGACATGCAGTTGACAAGAGCGACACTTGCAGTTCATGCCTAGTGGCAGACATGCAATTGTCCCCTCCCTACTAAACACCACGTAGTTGCACTAGGGGGTAACACTTACAGTTGCATGCCTAGTTAAATACATGCAGCTGCTCCTCCCTGACAAAACATCACAGAGTTGCAATCGCACTAAACACATGCAGTTGCAGTCAGGGGCGACACTTGCAGTTGCATGCCTAGAGGTAGACATGCAACTACCCCTTCTTAACAAGACACCATAGAGTTGCAATCGGGGCAACAAATGTAGTTGTGTGCCTAGTGGCTGATATGGAACTGTCCCCTCACCCCAACAAAACGTCACTAAGTTGCAACCACATAGAAGACATGCAGTTGCCCTCTCCTTCGATAAAACACCACTAAGTTGCAACCACATAGAAGACATGCAGTTGCAGTCGTGTGCCTAGTGCCTGACATACAACTTCCTTCCCCTCGACAAAACACTGGAAAGTTGCAGCCGTATTGAAGACATGCAGTTGCATTTAGGGCGATGATGACCCACAAGTATAGGGTATCAATCGTAGTTCTTTCGATAAGTAAGAGTGTCGAACCCAACAAGGAGCAGAAGGAAATGATAAGCGGTTTTCAGCAAGGTATTTTCTGTAAGCACTGAAATTATCGGTAAGGAATAGTTTGATAGCAAGATATTTTCTAACGAACAATAAGTAGCAATAGTAATAAAGCTGCAGTACCGTAGCCCAATCCTTTTTATAACAAATGACAGGCCGGAAGTTTATCTTATAGTAAGTAAATTGTTTTTTATGACACATGGGAATTCATCTTCATCATGTTTCTTTGATTCGCGTTCGTTATTTTGATAATTTGATATATGTGGGTTGACCGGTGCTTGGTTGCTATTCTTACTTAAACAAGCCTCCCACTTATAATTAACTCCTCTCGCACGCATCACAAACTGAACCAAAACGGGTCGCTTCCCCATGCATGTACGTCGAGATACATGTGATTTGCGCACATATTGGCCGGCGGGCTACATCAGCTAGACACCGGGGACAGGCACGCGCAGGACGGGGCGGAGCAGGAGGCCAGCCTTCCGCCGTGCGGTGATGCCAAACGCCTCGGTCATGTCGAACTCGGCTGGGTCAGCCACGCCGGGCGCTTCCCAGTCGAAGTGCAGCAGCAGGCTGGCCAATGCGAGCTCCACGTTGGCGAGTCCGAACGCCATCCCGGGGCACATCCTCCTCCCGGCGCCGAATGGCAGGAGCTCGAAGTTCGCGCCCCTGAAGTCCACCCCCGCTGCCGACGCGCCCCCCTGCTTGGCCTCGAACCGCTCCGGCCGGAACTCCTCGGGCGCGTCGGGCCAGTACCGCTCGTCGCGGCCCAGCGCCCAGACGTTGACCAGCACCTGCGTGCCCCGCGGCACGTCGTACCCGAGCACCCGGCACGCCGGCTCCTCCCGGCACTCCCGCGGGAGAAGCAGCGGCAGCGGCGTGTGCAGCCTGAACGTCTCCCGGATGACGAGGTGCAGGTATGGGACGAGCTCGCCGAGTTGATGTTCGACCACCTTGCCGCCGGCCTCGAAGGCTCGCCGCACCTCTGTTGTTGCCCGATGCATCACCTTTGGGTTCTTGACCAGCTCCGCTATTATCCACTCCAGCGTTGTCGCCGACGTCTCGCTGCCGGCGCCGAAGATGTCCTGCATATGCGCGCGAAACAGTTAATAAGGGTTCACGGCATGGCAGAGTGTACGCGTTCGAGGCTTATTTGTTTGCTTGCTTACGAAGATGACGCCTTTGATGGTGTCCATGTCGAGAGGGAGCTGGAGGCTGCCGTCGTTCTGCACCCTCAGGAGCACGTCGATGAGGTCCTCGTCGTCGCCGTCGACGGTGCCCATCCTCTGCTGGTGCTCAGCGATGATGCCGTCGAGCATCCCGAACACGGTGTCACGGCACTCCTCGGCGCGGCGGACCGCGCCGTTGGCCCAGACGGCGAGCCGCGACGACGGCCACAGGTCGGCCGGGTTGAACCCCCCGGCCAGGCCGATGGAGCGGTCGAGCTCCCGGAGGAACACGTCGCGATCGTTGCACCGGTCGCCAATGACGGCGCGCAGCGTGCTGTCCGCCACGAGGGGCGACAGCCGCGCGCGCATGTCGATCACGTCCCCGTTCCCGGCGGCCGACGCGACGGAGCGGAGCATGGCGCCGACCTCCTCCTCCCTTATGGCGCGGAATGAGAGCACGCGGCGGGACGTGAGGAGCTCGGTGACGGCGATCTTGCGCATCTGGCGCCAGTGCTCGCCGTAGGGTGCGAAGACGATGTCCCGCCCGCCGTTGGTGAGCACGCGCACGGTGGAGCTCAGCGCGCGCGTGGCGAAGGCGGCGTCGTGGGTCTTCATCACCTCGCGGGCGCCCTCCCGGGACGACACCACCAGCGTGGGCACTTCGCCGAGCCGGAGCAGCATGACGGGCCACCCGTGCCGCCGCGCCAGGTCGCGCATGGCCCGGTGCGGGAGCGCCCCGGCGATGTGGTGCATGCTGCCGATCACCGGCAGTGTCCATGGCCCCGGCGGCAGCCGCAGCTTGTCCTCACCGTCCGCCGAGGTTCGTCTCCCCCGCCTGGTTAGCAGCACGACGAGCAGCGACCCGAGGGCCAGGAAGATGTAGACGATGTCCTCCATTTTCGTGATGCCATGCATTGATGGATCAGTGTGCCCCTTCATATATAGACGCGCGGTACACTCCACTGGCAGCCATAGCTTTTTGGCACCTTGTCGTGGTGAGCACAAAGAACACGCGACCTACGTACGTAAATCAAAGATGCGGTCGAGGAATGGATAAAAGACTCTTATTTGTTGCCCGGTGCATTTGTTTCGACACACGTAACGTCGAGGTCATGGCCGTGGATTTCCCCTTTCCGAAAAAGACCTTCCTATACTCGAATTTAGAGCATCTCCAATAGATGATCATCCACGTTATTACGTGTAAGCTAAGTGCATGCCGCGTAACGAGGTAATTACCCAAAAAAAAGAGTAACAATGTAATTAAGATTTAAGGCGGACACTACTAGACAGCCGCATGTAATTTCTTTTAATCAAATCAAACACCATGGTTTCGGATCTTGATCCAAAGACTTTCTAGCCTTCTTCTTTCTACCTCAGCCCCAGCATCGACGTACCAACACCAGGTGAATCGCCCCCATCCTCCTCAAGACGTCTCCTCCCGCTTATTGTGTCATCTATGATAAAATGGTGTTGGACCTCCAAATATACCGAGGTTTGTAGAAAGTAATATTCTTTTTTCTCAAATTGATGGCCTTATTGCAATGAAGAACAAGGGAGAGAGAGGTTATCATCTCGCTACTGTTATGGATTCATAGTCCAAGGAGGACTACTCACACAGAGGCATGATGGCAACAAGGATGATGAAAATGGCTCTGGTGATGGATTCGTCCTCCGGTAGAGTTCCAAAACATGACAGAGTTCCAAATCAGGCCTACGGGGTGGACCTCCACGGAAAGGAGAGGTGGCGGCAGCAAAAACTCTTGATAAATAAAATTGGGGTTTTTTAGGAGTATATAAAAAGCGTCCAAAGAAATAGGCAGTGCAGGACAAACCGCGCGACCATGAGCCCCTCTGACGCGTCCTAGTGGTGTGTGACCTCTGTGTGGGCCCCCTCTGGTGAGCCTAGGTGGCCATGACTCTGTCCTCGCTTGAAACTCCGCAATGTATTTTTCCCCCGGTTTTTTGTCTCTGAAAAATTGATTTTCCTGAAAATGTCCAAAAATGACATAAAACAGCAACTAACACTTGACTCTAACTTAATAGGTTAGTCTATAAAAATGATAAAAATTGTGGCAAAATTATGCAACTAGGGTATAAATATAGCACTATGATCATACTTGAGCATTGGATGTAGCTAATATGCGAGTGTGTTTCTTGAATGGATCAATGATTGAGCATGATGGGTTAGGGATAACTTTCTTAGTGTTGATATTTTGAAAGACATGGTTGCATGTTGATATGCTTAAGTATTGAAATATTCATGTCAAAACTAGACTATTGCTTTGAACCATATAAAAGAACAAATGCCATGCTACAAAAGAAAAGAATATGTGATGAACATGTTAGGCAGCATTCCACATCAAAAATTCTATTTTTCTCATTTACCTACTCGAGGACGAGCAGGAATTAAGCTTGGGGATGTTGATACGCCTCCAACGTATCTATAATTTTGATTGTTCCATGCTGCTATATTATCATTCGTGGATGTTTTACAATCATTTTATAGCAACTTTATATCACTTTTTGGGACTAACCTATTGACATAGTGCACAGTGCCAATTGCTGTTTTTTCTTGTTTTTTTACATCCCAGAAAATCAATACCAAACGGAGTCCAAACGTAGCGAAACTTTTTGGAGATTTTTTCTGAACCAGAAGACACCCGGTGGGCCAAAGAAGTACCAGAGGGGAGCTGTGAGGGGAGCACAACCCACTAGGGCTTGCCTGGGGGCCCAGCGCGCCCAGGTGGGTTGTGCCCATCTCGGTGGCCTCCCGCTCCGCCTCTTCGCCCAATAACACTACTAGGGAAAACCTTATACACGGAGGTATAGCACTAGCGCTGGTCAAAACACGGCGCTATTGCTACTTATTAGTAGCGCTTGTTACAAAAGCACGCTACAACCATTGTTGTAGCAGTAGCGCGTCTGCGCGGAAAAGCGCTACTACTATAATTCCCTCGCTGGTGCCAGTAGGCTAGGAATAGTAATAGCGGTTCTTCCAGAAGCACGCTACTGCTAAAAACTTTGTAGCAGCGCGTTTATGCTGTAGAGCGCTACTGCTATGAAAAAGAAAATAAATAAAAAATAAGTAGAAAAGTAAATGAAAATGAAAGAAATAGAAAAAGGAGAAATGAAAAAAAGAAAATGTAAAGAAAACAAAAGAAAAAGAAAAATAAAACAAAAAGGAATAGTTGTAGCGCGTTTCGCTGGAAAACGTTTCGGCAAACGCGCTACTGCTAGTTTGACTTAACCCCCGGCCGCGCGGGCTTAAAATTTCGCTAAGTCCTTCCCCCTCCACTCCCCCCTCTCCCCCAACCGCTCCATCGCCGCCGTCGCCCTGCCGCCTTCGACCACACCGCCGCCGCTCGAGGCCGCCTTTGACCACACCGCCGCCACCTGAGGCCGCCCTCGACCTCACAGCCGCCGCCCGAGGCCGTCGTCAACCTAACCGTCGCCTCCCTCGAGCTCACCGCCGCCGCCCTCGACCTCACCGCTTCCACCCGAGCCCGCCCAGGACCTCCGCCGCCCGAGCCAGAGCCTGCCGTCGCCGTCGACCGTAAGGCTCTGCCTCTCCTCTCCCCTACCCTCCTCTCTCTCTCTCTGCTAGGGCAATTCGTATATATGTTGATGCTGTGTTGATGTTCATATGAACCCTTGGTGTTCATATGAACCCTAGATTTGTTTAGGGCAGTAGGCATTTTTTAGCATTTAGGAAAAATGATTAGCAATTTTTTTAGGAAATTAGCTAGGGCAAATTTTTATGAAAATGCCTAAACAGTAATTCCATTTAGCTTTAAATTAATAGAGGGTATGTAAATAATAGTAGCATTTAGATTTAAATTAATAGAGGCTATAAACAAAAAACACTTGGCTATAAAAAATTATTTGGACTATGGACCTGAATTTGTTCCAAATTTCATTCAAATGAAATTTGAATTATTTGGACTATGGACCTGAATATTTTTGAAGAAATTGGGTGTAGGTACTAAGGTCTTGCTGTGGAAATTTTGGTGAGGTCAGAAGGGTTAGAGAAAATGGAGTTCCTAGACTTTTAGCTTTAGACAAAAAACAAAAGTATTTAGCTATAAATAAAAAACAGTAGCTATGGCATTTAGCTATAAACAAAAAACAGAATTGTTTTTCTTTTCAAAAACTTGGTTAAACTAATTGTTGCTATGTAAACAAAAAAACAAGATTGTTGTTATATGATATATGTCATTGATGTTCATTTGCATATTCCATTATTGTTGATTATATCTTTTCATTGAAGTGGCCATGTTATATGCAAATTCCTCAATAGTGTTTGCTCATGTTATATCTTTTCATTGAAGTGGTTCGATTGTGCCCAAGTGGCTTTGTTGTTTCCAGGGAATGAAGCCGAGTGGCCTATGTTTTGCCGGAATGTTGATTCATTTCCGTTCCGGCAAATTTCAGGTTCTCGATTTGTCCACTTTTTAGCAAAAGTCATGCCGAAATTTTCCGTGAATTTCGGCATGACTTGTGCTACGAACTAGGACATATCGAGTGCCCGGGATTTGCCGCACCGGGAAGGAGTCAACGTTCCTGCAAAGCATAGGCCTTTTTTTTATGTCATTATTCATTTTATTAGGTCTAGAATTAATTGACTAGATTTAATCATAGGAAACATGGCTAGCAATGATGAAGGACAGGGTTCTGGTGACTGCGACAACGTCTACCTGGCGGCAGAAGAATTTTTGAGGGAAGCTGACGATCAAGAGTTGATGTTGCTGGATCAACCTGTCACATCGGAGATTGAGACCGACATCGAGACCGGTGCTGAGACTGAGACCGGCGCTGAGACTGAGACCGGCATCGAGACCGGCGCTGAGACTGAGACCGGCGCCGAGACTAGCGGAGCCGGTATAGAACCGAAAGAAACACCTCACCTACGAGCACGCAGTTAGGTATGAACATCAACACCTCACCTACCCAATTAGCGTCGGCTGTCGTGCTGGGTGATAGCGGAGGGGGTGAGGAAGAGGCTCCATTAGTCGCTGGTGACGTCGCCATAGATGAGGATGAGGATGACGATGACACTCAACAGTATGTCAATACTGGCGCCTACTTAGGGTTTGAGCGTCATGAGTCGGTGCCTGAATTGCCGCCTCCGGAGTCTGAACGTATTATGGACAACCTTCCGGTAGTAAAGAAGTCTAGGAAGAGACCGAGGAAAGGCAAAAAAGCTGCTTCTATGATCCAGCCGCCTCAGCAGGCTCGGGTTCAAGACCGTAGATATCCCCGGTGTGGCAAAATGGCATATCGCCCGTGAACCAATCCTACCTAAAGCAGCGATAGGGGCCAGATTCGGCGATGTAAGGAGACTTCATGACGATGTGCTGTGGAGAGAGAAAGGCCTTCTTGCCTCGGAAAATCCAGGATACCCACTCTACGTGGTTAACGTGCCGTGGCAATTGTCCTACGTCGACACATTCCCCGCGGAGAAGTTCTTCCTTTGATTCGATTACATCTTCGACATGTTTCACTGGAAGAAGCTGGATTTTACGTTTGTCCGCCTTTATGCCTTGCACATGAACTACCTCATCGGGGTTGAGCAAATACCTTTTATCTGTGTCGCTGACCCGTACTTCATGCACGAGGGCTTCTTGGCAGTCTGCGCAAAGCACTGTGAATACGCGAGGGACTACCTCGTCAATTTCATGCTCGCCAATAAGGACAAGGAGGCGATTCTCGTGCCTTATCATCCCCTGTAAGTCATCCGCGCGGATATCCTTTCTTCGATTTCAATCATTCATTTGCACGGTGGAGGCTAATTAATTTGAGGTGTACTTATTTTGCGCAGCGGCGGGCGCGCCGTCCTCATCATCCTCTACCCCCGATACTCCCACGCTCTTTACTTTTTTTCGAAAAGGGGGGTCGCCCCGGCCTCTGCATCAGAGTGATGCATACGTCCATCTTATTAACCAAATAAAAAGGTTCCAACAAGGTTCCAAAATCTCCAACTGAAAAGAACTAAAAAGAGAGCTCACACAGAGCCAAAAAAGGCTAGAAACACAAACTAGCCAAGATAAGACGCCACAACCGGCTGGCTATAGATAGATAGGTAAACTAATTGCCTATCCTATTACATGGCCGCCATCCAAACCGGTTGAAGATATCCCGAGCTACCATCTCCCAGCGGATAGATCCAGTAACCAAATGCTCCCTGGCCTCCATCGGAGTGAGTAGCGACCATGAACGGATCACGGCCGTGGCTCGGAAAATAAGCTGCAAAAAGTGAATACGTGATGTTCTGTTAAAAACCAAATCATTTCTGCAAGTCCAGATAGTCCACAACAAAGCACAGACTCCAACATGAATATGTCTCGCTAAGTCAGGCTCAATCCCATTAAGCCATGTCCCAAATAACGTGGTGACAGAATTCGGTGGAGTAATATTAAAAGCAATGTGAACCGTCCGCCAAAGGACTCTGGCAAACGGGCAATCAAGAAAGAGATGTTTGATCGTCTCATCCCGATCACAGAAACTACACCTCGTAGGTCCTGTCCAATTACGCTTTATCAAGTTATCCTTGGTTAAAATAACTTGTTTATGGACAAACCACATAAACACTTTTATTTTCAAAGGAACTTTGACAGCCCAAACATGCTTGGAGGTCGGAATGGAGCTCGAATTAATAACATCAATATACATTGATTTAACTGTGAATACACCAGACCTAGTCAGTTTCCAGCGTAATTCATCGGGTTGTTGAGAAAGCTGTACGTCCATCAGTCTCCGAACTAGAAGGAGCCATTCTTCCCAACGATTGCCCACTAATGACCGTCTGAACTGAATATTAAGGGGGATAGATTGAAATACCGTTGCAACGAACACCTCACGTCGTTGAACAATGCGATATAAAGACGGATATTGAATGGCCAAGGGTGTCTCGCCGAGCCAAGTATCCTCCCAGAAGCGTGTACTAGCGTCGTTGCCAATAACAACCTTTGTCCTATTAAACAAAGATTGTTTGACTTTCATCAGTCCTTTCCAGAAAGGCGAGTCAGTCGGCCTGACTGTGACCTGGGACAAGGATTTTGTCTGTAGGTACTTGCTGCGAAGGATTTGGGCCCACATGGCATCAGTCTCATATGAGAGCTTCCACAGCCACTTACTAGGAAGGCATCTGTTCTTAACTTCAAGATTTTCAATACCAAGACCCCCTTGGTCTTTCGGTCTACAGATGATATCCCATTTTGCAAGTCTGTATTTTCTCTTTAGATCATCACCCTGCCAAAAGAAACGCGATCGATAAAAGTCCAGTCTTTTCCTAACACCAACTGGGACTTGAAAGAACAATAAGAGAAACATAGGCATACTCGTGAGCACCGAATTTATCAGGATTAATCGGCCTCCGTATGACATGAGCTTGCCCTTCCAGCAACTCAGTTTCTTCTCAAACCGGTCTTCGATGCACTTCCATTCTCTGTTAGTCAGCTTTCGATGGTGGATTGGAATACCTAGGTAAGAGAAAGGTAAATCCCCCAAGTCGCACCCAAACAATTGCCTATAAGCCTCCTGTTCGTCTTTGGCTCTACCAAAGCAGAACAACTCGCTCTTATGAAAGTTAATCTTTAACCCGGTCAATTGTTCGAAAAGGCATAACACCAGCTTCATATTTCTCGCCTTGGCCAAGTCATGCTCCATAAAGATGATCGTATCATCAGCGTACTGAAGGATGGATACACCTCCATCAACAAGATGAGGTACCAAGCCACCTACTTGACCATTCTCCTTAGCCCTTCCTATCAAAATAGCTAACATATCAACCACAATGTTAAACAGGATAGGGGACATCGGATCTCCTTGTCTTAGGCCTTTATGTGTCTGGAAGTAATGACCAATATCGTCATTCACTTTAATTCCCACACTCCCTTTTTGCGTAAATGATTCAACCTGGCGGCGCCAGGCTTCCACAAAACCTTTCATACGCAATGCCTGTTGGAGAAATGGCCATTTGACCTTATCGTACGCTTTCTCGAAATCCACCTTAAAAATTACTCCATCTAATTTTTTGGAATGGATTTCATGGAGCGTTTCATGAAGGACGACCACCCCTTCAAGGATGTTTCTGTCCGGCATGAAAGCAGTTTGGGATTGATGCACCACAGAATGCGCAATCTGTGTGAGCCTATTAGTCCCGACCTTGGTGAAGATTTTAAAACTAACATTGAGAAGGCAGATCGGCCTGAACTGCTCAATTCTCACAGCATCCGTTTTCTTAGGAAGCAATGTGATAGTTCCAAAATTCAAGTGAAATAATTGAAGCTGTCCAGAGAACAGATCATGAAACATAGGTAGCAAATCCCCCTTAATAATATGCCAGCACTTTTTGTAGAACTCGACCGGGAATCCGTCCGGTCCGGGAGCCTTATTGTTTTTCAACTGTGCAATAGCATCAAACACCTCCTTCTCTGAGAACGGGGCAACCAAAATATCATTATCAGCAGCCGATAGTTGGGGCACATCCTCAGTCCTGGACTCATCGAGGGATACACAATTATCCTCCGGAGGTCCAAATAACTGCCTATAATACTCGGTTATATAGGTTTTTAGGTTATCCTGTCCTAAAATAGTGCCCTCATCTTGTTCAACTTGGAAGATTCTCTTCTTTCTGTGCTTACCATTAGCAATCAGATGAAAGAATTGAGTATTCGCGTCCCCTTGGACCACTTTGCGGACCTTAGCCCGCAAAGCCCACTTCAATTCTTCTTCGCGGAGAAGTTCTTTCAACCTCTTCTCTGCCTCAGTTTTAACCTGGAGCTCAGCAGGCAGCAAAATCGTGGATTCGGCCTTAATGTCTAGGCTCTGTATAAGAGAAAGGAGCCCGTCCTTTTCAATCTTATACACCCCACTAAGGTGCTTAGCCCAACCTCGTAAGAAGCTTCTCAAATTCCTAATCTTATTCTGCCAACGCTCGACCACAGTCCTACCTCCTACACCCTTCGCCCATTCCCTAGCGATCAGGTCCAAGAACCCTTCGCGTTCGAACCAGGCCATCTCGAATGAAAAGGTGTTTTGGTTTCCCACGTGGTTCGGCTCCCCTGAGTCCACGAACAAGGGTGCGTGATCGGAAATGCCCCGCGAGAGAGCTTGAACCGTAACAAGAGGGAACTTCTGTTCCCACTCCACACTCGCGAGAACTCGATCAAGCTTTTCATAAGTCGGGTTTGGCAAAGAATTAGCCCAGGTAAACTTTCTACCAGAAAGCTCTATCTCCCTCAGATCCAAGCTTTCAATAATAGTATTGAACATGAACGACCACCTGCCGTCAAAGTTATCATTATTCTTCTCCTCTCTCCTCCTAATGATATTGAAATCACCCCAACTAAGATTGGAAGCTGCTCGGACCCATAGATTCGAACAAGGTCCGCCAAAAACTCCGGTTTAAGCTCGGGCTGTGCGGCACCATAAACCGCCACCAAAGCCCAGTTGAAACCATCAACCTTAGACCTGACTCGAAACTTAACCGCGAAGTCGCCCATCACTACACTTCGGACTTCAAGCGAATCGCATCTCACACCCAGCAAGATACCACCCGATCTTCCTCGCGGAGGAAGGCAATGCCAATCAAAATCAACACCACCCGCAAGAGAGGAAAGAAACTGGGGCGCAAAGTTATCTCTACCAGTTTCCGATAGAGCAATAAAATCTAAACGATGCTCCAGAGATGCCTCAACAAGAAACCTTCTTTTAGCCAAGTCTTTCAGACCTCTGCTATTCCAAAAGATTCCTTTCATCACTCATCATGAAATTTTTTAGTAGTCCGAATCCTAGCACTCCTACGAACTGCAGAATCGGGATAAATTTTCCGTTTCCACTTGCGCTTTGGTTTACTAGGTTCTGTCTCCCGATCCTCATAACCGGGCTCAGAGGTACTGACAACTGCATTATCTATGGGCATATCATCGTCCTCAGACTCATGATTGGAGGGTGCTAGATCCGCACACATATTATCGAGCACTCTGACCCCTAATGCCTCAATCTCATTATCATTCATGGCTTTAACCGCGACAAGATTACGAATAGTCTCTAAGGCACGCTCCGCCTCCAAATCTAACAAATCATTCACCGAATTGGAAATCTCACTATCAGTAACCCCTAGTGAAACTCCTAATTGGTTTGCATTATTTATAATTTCCTCATTAGAAAAATGCAATAAAGAATTAGATATGTTGACGGACATACCAGTAGAGATCTCAGCATCATGAAGCTTGGCCGCCCTCATAGCGCACCTCTGCTGCATGTCATCAACCTCCGGCATCTCCTGAATGCGAGCACTCATCCGTCTCCCCGTCGAGGCCGGGTTCGGGATCCCGCCGAAAGCAACGACCTCCTCCCTAGTAAATCCTCGCGCTGAAACCCGCAAAGGGTCAACCAAGGTTACCGGAGGAGGCGGCTGCGGGCTCCCATGCCCCTCGGACAAGTGCCCCATACCGAGACCCATGGCCACGGGTACGCTAGGAGAGAGGATGGCGGGGGCCGCCTGCCCGAGCCCTCCTCCGGCCCCACCCTTCGGCGAAGAACGGGTCGTCGTCGTCGCAGGAGACGCGGTCCTCCTGACCGCCGAAGAGGAAGTAGGAGCCAGGGCCACCTGCCCCAAACCCCCCTCCCCCAGCGCCTCTGAAAGCGCGGGCGCCGCCGCCACGACCGAAGGAGACGCGGTCCTCCTGACCGCCGACGAGGAAGGAGGAGTCAGGGCCACCTGCCCCAAACCCCCCTCCCCCAACGCCTCAGAAGGCGCGGGCGCCGCCGCCACGACCGGAGGAGAAAGAGCCGAGGTCGCCTGCCTCGGGCTCCCTCTCCCAGCACCCGCCGATCCCGCCATGACCGGCGACGCCGACGTCGGGATAGGGAATAGAGAAGTCGAGGCCACCTGCCCCGAACCCCCTCCCCCACGCCCCACCTCGGCCACAGTCGTCATCTCCGGATCCTCGACCACAGGTGAAGCAAGGGATATGGAAGCAACCACCGGCTCCCCGTCCCCAACGCCAACCAAAGTCCTCGCCGACGATGCCCTCACCAAGCATCCAGCCAAGGATCCACCGGCACCATCGAACTCCAACAAAGGAAGCGAATGCTCAAACACATCATCAGAATCTACCCGGTCACTCCATAGTCTGGGAGGGGCAGAGGCTGGCTCAAAGGACCCAAACCGCAACGAAGTCATAGGCACCGATGGTGAGGGTGCCGGCTCAACCCCGGTCCCATCCCCGGATGACTGAGCATCAGGACGAGAACCATTAGTCCCCTCACGTGTCAACTCATCAGTCGGTGCCCCCTCGGCTCCCGCACTGTCGTCCCCCTCGTGCATATCAACATCATTCCCATTAATCGCCTCGGCAAACTGGGCAGCGTCCTCAAACTCGATCTCAAGTGGAAACACCTCTCCCCTATAAGTCCAGTTAACCACATCAGGCACGAACTCAATATCCAAAACGCTCACTAAGATGCGGGCCACTCCATGAGCACGGGTAAAAGCCATGTCCACTTTCTCCGTCTTGCCAACCATAATACCCATACTGGCCACAACTCGAACATCCTGCAAAGGCTTAGATGGAGCCCCCGAAAACCTCAACCAGACCTGCGTAAGCGGCTTTCCCTTAGGCTCCACCTTCTGCCACTCATGAAACTCCAGAATGCACCTAGTGCCAGGAACTCTACACAAGCCAAAGCTCAACAGTCTCTGCAGATCATCCACAGGTGGAAACTCAACCTTAAAAACATTGGCCTCAAGAGTAACCAACTCCCATTGGAAGTCCCCCGGTGCCAGTTCCTGAAGCCTCTGCACAATCCGAGCCTCCGAAACCTCACCCTGAGTAGCTTTGACAACCCCGATGGTCAAGCTCAAAGTCTCCTCCGAAACCCACGCTCTTTACTTGGACTCGTCAAAGAACATTACCAAAAAGGATTACACCCACATCAAGTCTGTTCTCGACAGTGCTATCTTTTACTACGGCAAACGGGGTGAAGAGGTCAACGAAAAGAAGACAAGGGACGGCAGGCCCGCCTTCAGCCATAAGACCGACTTCTGCTGCATCCAACAACCGAGTGATTCTCTTAACGATGGATTCTATGTCCTACACCACATGCTGGAGTACAGACGGGATCACCAAAACCTTCGCATGTCACCTAAATCCGGCGATGCCCATATTCTGCAATGGGCAAAGGACTTAGGAGATATCGAGGATCATCGACTTCGAGCCGAGTTCTATCACATCCAGCGCGAACTTGCCCAAATCATCACGAAAGAGGTCGTCGAAAAAACAGGGATGTTCTACGAAGAAGGACAAATGTCGCGAGAAGACGTCCGAACATGTGTAGCCTCTCACCGTCTCGACATGAAGCCTTTCACTAAGCTCGGGGACTATCTCCCTGACATGGATGGATGGCACGACATGTTGGAGTGACTGTCGATATATGACAATGTGTCCGTTTAGTCCATACTTTCTGTATGACAAAACTTTGAGTTATGCACGGCGAAACTTTATTTCTGATGTAATTAAACCGTCCTCCTCGACTAGCGAAGATCACTGTAGTTAGGGCATTTTGGGTACGATGAACTTTGTTATCTATGCTTATGATATGTTGCTTCTATTTTTGCCAAGTCTGTCTCTTTCTGTTGCTCAACTCTATATGTTGTATATTATCGACTCATGTGACGATGCAGGTGCATAGATCATCGATGGCGAAGAAGTGCTATGCCAGGAGTATACGACGAGTGGCCGGAGTGTCAGGCCCAGGTGTACCGGTTTCCGGTTTCCGAGCGACAGCCAATAGTTAGTTTAGGTTCACGCTAATGCGAGAGAGGGATACGAACGCATGTACTGCATAGTTCCGCTCTCACTCATAGTGATAGCTCTTCTCGCGTATATCATTGTTTAGATGGATGACGATGTAGTTGCAAGTAATCGAGACTTGTATCGCTATTTTCGAGATGATGACGAGAGACCACTTTGTGTTGGATGATGATTATGATGATGACATGATTTGATGAGACTATTTGTATGTATATGCTATGATTACATTTGTATGTGTATGATATGCTAAAGATTATTGTATAAAGCCTATTCAAATACAACAAATATGCAGAAAAAAACAGAAACTAATAAAACTAGCAGTAGCGAGGGAACAAAGTTAGCAGTAGCGCTCCCTTACCAGTAGCGCTTCCTGCTAAAAAGCGTGCAGATATTAGCAGCAGCGCTCTGGACTAAAGCGCGCTACTCCTATCCATGTATAGCAGTAGCGTGGGACAACAGGCGCTACTGCTACACGTTAGCTGTAGCGCCTTATCTGTAGTGCGTCGTCCCGCGCTACTGATAGGCAAAATACCCGCGCTACTGCTAGGGTTTTCCCTAGTAGTGTAAATTGCCGAATATTCCAAAACCCCAGAAGATAACCCTAGATCAGAAGTTCCGCCGCCGCAGGCCTCTGTAGCCACGAAAAATCAATCTAGACCCCGTTCTGGCAGCCTGCCAGAGCGGAAATCATCACCGGTGGCCATCTTCGTCATCCCGGCGGCCACCATGATGAGGAGGGAGTAGTCCACCCTCAGGGATGAGGGTTTGTACCAGTAGCTATGTGTTCAATCTTTCTCTCTCTGTCGTGTTCTTGAGATAGCACGATCTTGATGTATCGCAGGCTTTGTTAATATAGTTGGAACATATGATGTTTTCCCCTCTCTATCTTGTTGTGATGAATTGAATTTTCCCTTTGAGATTTCATTTTATTGGATTGAATACTTTTATGGATTTGAGAGCACTTGATATATGTCTTGCATATGAATACTCATGGTGACAATGGGGTATTATATTGATTCACTTGATATGTGTTTTGGCACTCAATTCGCGGATTCCCGAGGTGACATTGGGGTAATCTATGCATAGGGGTTGATGCACGTTATCGTCTTTGTTTCTCCGGTACAAATCTTGGGGCACTCTTTGAGGTTCTTTGTGTTGGATTGAGTATTATGAATTTGAAATTGTTTGATGTGTATCGTATAATTAACTCATGGATACTTGTGGTGATATTGGAGTATCTAGGTGACATTAGAGTTGGTTGATGCATATCATATGGTGTTATTTTAGTTCGAACTTTGGATAGATCGAACGGAAATAATAGATTTGTGTTATTTTAGTACGAACTCTTGAATAGATCGAACGGAAAGAATAACTTTAAGGTGGTTTCGTACCCTACAAACAATTTCTTCTTATGTTCTCCACTAGATAAGAACTTTGGAGTGATTCTTCATCACCCGTTGAGGGATGGTTATATGATCCATTTAGATTAGCATTGTTGAGAGATTGCACTAGTGAAAGTACGGACCCTAGGCCTCATTTTCAAGCATTGCAATACCGTTTGTGCTCACTTTTATTACTCGTCACCTTGCTGTTTTTTATTGTTACCATTACAAAAATCAATATTTACTATCATTACTACGCTTCTATCACCATCGCTTCATCGAAGTAGTGCACCTATACAAATTACCATTGTATTTGGTGTGTTGGGGACACAAAAGACTTTTTGCTATTTGGTTGAAGGGTTGTTTGAGAGAGACCATATTCATCCTACGCCTCCCACGGTTTGATAAACCTTAGGTCATCCACTTGAGGGAAATTTGCTACTGTCCTACAAAACTCTGCCCTTGGAAACCCAATACGAGTCTACAAGAACAAGTTGTGTAGTAGACATCACATGCAAACTCTCTATATGAATGCAGTAGTGATACGTCTCCAACGTGTCTATAATTTTTTATTGTTCCATGTTATTATGTTATCAGTCTTGGACGTTTTATATGCACTTGTATGCTATTTTATATTTGGTTGTGTGGCCTCTTTAGGCTAGCAGATGTAGTTACATATGTAGGTGTACCGGCCTAGCCGTGGTTAAGGGGAAACAGTTTGGAAGATTATGTCTCGATCTTCCGGTTCTCAAACACCAGGCAGTATGAGAACTACAAAAGAGGTGATCGAGTCTTGTGGGGGAAGTGTGCAAGCTTCTGCGGAGTGTAAAACTAATCGATTAGCCGTGTCCTCGGTTACAGACAATTTGAGCATCTAGAAGTGGGATATTGAGTGATCTCATCACGTTTAATTAATTTAATGGGTTTTAAATCAACTTGGGAATAGATTGAATGGAGGAACCATCTCAATCATATTGTGATAAGCTCCGTAGTAATAAATTGATATTCATGAAAATAGGACAAAATTGGCTTTATACGAAATTAAACTTAGAACCTTCCACCAGCCAAATTGCATGTAGAGATAGGATTATTATTCTCTCTTATAGTGTAACTTGGCAGTACATTTAACGTACTGACCTACATGCCTGCAACTTGTTATGTTGCAGAATTTTAAACGACGATTACGTGATGTGTTGTAGGGTTACAATGTCTACACTCAACTTTGCCGTTGGTGTTGATGGGACTCCATAATCTTTGTTGTTTTTTCTGCTGTGTGGACCATAAGCTAATAGTATTTACGTTACTTTATAACATGTCATTTTCTGCTATTTCATCGAGTACTGTGTGTTCTAACTTCTTATCCCGGGATAGCACACTGAGCATAGGAGACTTGGATCCTTATCGGAACCGGGTCGCTACAACGGTCGCGTCTGCTCTGACTGGGCATGAACGCGGGCAGTGACACTCTGGTGCGACGCTGACCATTTCGAGCGGGAAAGCGTGCGCGGACGAGGGAGGAGGTTTGGGTGCGTCAGGGTGGTCAAAAGCGGGCAAGAGAGGGGGTTTTGGTGGGCCAGGGTGGTCACAAACGCATATAGGTGCTGTCCAGACGCCCACAAAGCCCCCAACGTTTGTCTCCGATTTATGAAAGAAAGTACGTCCGAGTTGCACCGCAACCGATACAGGACCGCGCTGGATGGTTTTCATGATCCAAAAAGCATGGTCCGGGTCGGAGTTGGAGATGCCCTTAGTTGGCCTATTTTTTTTAACCTACTAGTTGGCCTATTTTGATTGCAGATCAATGGGGAGGGCCATCTCTCTCAAATTTCACAGGGAGATTAATTAGCGTGAAGATCCCCATAAGACGCTCGTGCTTGTCCGTGTGCCCAGGATTTTCGCTAGACACGTCAAGGCCAGCGCGCGTATGGCCTTGGCTACCGCGGCGTACGTGCGGGTAACGACACGGTTGGCATGCATAAAAATTCCTGCGCTTGGCGTTACACTAGATTCATGGGCCTTCAGAAGCCCAGTTGGCTCTCTGCGGTGTTGGGGTGTTACTCACACAAGCCATCGATGATCGCTCCGGGTAGGCCGGCCTGTTTAGCGTTCAGCCATACCCGGTTTCGGAAACCTTCTATGATCTTCCAAGCCGGATTTTTTTCCGGTTTTGGGAACCTTCTAGAAGGTTCTTGAACCGGTTTTTCTTTTTATATTTCTTTTTCGTATTTATTTTTTATTTTTTATTTTTTTCTTTTCTTTCTTCTTGATTTTTTACTTTTTCAACTAATGTTTCAGAAATTTGAGAATGTCCTATTTTTAGTTATTTGTTCAAAAATTTCATAAATTTTACAATTTAAAAAATTGTTTGCTTATTTTCAAATAATGTTCAATTTCAAAAAGTGTTCGCCTTTTCTTTCTTCTTCTTTCCTTTTTCAACTAATGTTTCACAAATTTGAGAATGTTCCTGTTTTTAGTTATTTCTTCAAAAATTTCATAAAATTTTACAATTTCATTTTTTTGCTTATTTTCAAATAACGTTCCGAATTTCAAAAAGGGTTCGCCTTTTAAAATTTTCTTCACAAACTAATAAAAGTTTGGTTTAAAAAACATGTCTCAGTTTTCAAAATTTGTTCAAAATTAAAACAATATTCAAGTTTCAAAATTTGTTCATAAACTCAAAAATGTCCGTGTTATAAAATTTTGTTCACGAATTAGAAACTGTTCAGGATTTAAAAAATCCATTTTCGAAAATTGTTCTCAAAATTCAAAAAATATTCCCGTTTTTAAACTTTGTTCAAAAATTCAGAAAAGTTTCATGTTTCAAAATTTTGTTCACAAATTCAAAAATGTTTGGGAATTTTAAAAAAATGTTCCTATTTTCAAATTTGTTCACAAATTCAAGAAAAATCATGTTTCGATTTTTTTCTCAAACTAAAACATGTCCGGGAATTTCAGAAAATCTGTGGGTTCACCGTCACAATACGCTTCTTCCCGTGAATTTACGCTTTCAGTTTTTTTCTCTAATGCGCTTTGGTCCTCCGCTCCTGTCCGTTTAGGGCTTTAGGCTCACGTAGAGGAAAAGGACTCTACATTGAGCACGTATAGGTTTTGTATTGGGTACGTTCTATAGCTCCCACGCCTTGATTCCCTATATAAATATAGGGTGAGATTGAGGAGACACCTGAGATCGAGGAGAGGCGAGATCGATCACGACAAAAATGATCCGCTGGTTGCGACGCGCGCGGCCAGGCCGGCGACGAGGCAGCTAGGCCCTCGACCCTTCTGAGTTGGCCAGGCGAGGAACCGCCGGGTGAAGCCCGCGTAGGTAGGGCTACGTGAGCGCACAACTAGAAGCTCGGGGAGAACGCCTTTGGCAAACCAGATCGATTCCACCGTGACGTTCCGGCGACGACGAGTACTGCCAGAACCAATTTAAGCCGAGGCAACCTGTCCAGCTCTAATTGTGTCTTGTGGGTCATCTCAACCAGATCGGATCGATGTGGTCTTGGCGAAACTATAGTCCATCTTTTCTTTCGTCCATCGACCTGCAACCTGGTAATTCGAGTCCGACTGGTACACGCGGGACACCCGCCGGGCCGCTCGGCCAGCGTCAACAAACTGCCATGGTCTTCATGCTGATCAGTTGCGGCAAGGGCACGGTCGTCGCGGAAACCAACAACGCCTACACAACTCCGGCAACATCCAGCATCACTGTCATTAGGAGGGAAGGCGGTCGTAGTAGTCCCGTCCGGTCCCGTCGGAGCGGACGGTGCCGGCCGGGAAAGCATGGAGACGGCACCTGCGTGATCTGATGCCCACCTGCCTGGGTCGAGCTCGTGGTACAAGGCAGCCGCGGGACGTGGTAACGAGGACTCCCTGGTGTACTTCAGCCTCACCGACAGCCCAGTAAGCGAGGCAGCCATCGTTGGCCTGACTCTGCTATTGGGTGCAACCTCTGCGTGGACAGCGTTCCAGGTGGATGTCGCCGGCGGAAGGAAGATCAACTTAAACATAAACTGCTCCTTCTTCAACAGGGAACACATAAGTGGTGCTGGTATGATTGCCCGGTGACCTGACGGATCGGTTGTGCTGGCTGCCTGCAACTCCATCCAGAACCTCTCTGAGGCGGAGGAAGTTGAGGCTGCTACGGTCGGTAATGCTCTCCGTTCGAAATATCTGAACAAAACGAAGTGGTGTGGAATTGACGAAGAAACAAAGACAGGTTTGCTCTGTCCAGAAGAGTGCTAAGTAGTACAGACTAAGAGAAAATGCAACAAGCCTGCCGATTTGCACGGGGAGTCTGGAACACGTTTCCTGAGTTGATTAGAGAGCCTGTAATAGTTGATTGTAAAACTCATGTTACCCATTGATAAATAAAGCTCTTTTTGCCATGAGAAAAAGGATCTTGTGCGCACCACGCGGTTACGGCCCTCTGGGCCGGGGCCCGGGGGTCAATGTTAGCGCCGGTCGAGCTGCTCCCTGTGAAAAAGAGGGGTATGATAGGTTTTTTTTATGGATGCAGGAATTTTTTTTCATGAATTTTAGATTGGGAGAATTTTATTAATGGAGGCAGGATCTTTTTCTCATGGATTTTAGATCGATGGCTACTTTTGGGGCAAAAAGGTAACGATGAGCCTACTTCCTTTTTATATATGTATTTTGCTTCAAATCAACAAATCATGTATCCAAGTTATTTGGAGGTTTCAAAATTCAACATAAAATAGAGGAAATTCTCGTAAGGGTTTCCTGGTTCAATGCAACACCATAATAATACATTCTGAAGTATTTCTAGCAATTTTTAGTATAACTTTTCTTCCAAAATTCAAAATTAAGTTTTGTATTTAAAAGGAGTTTAATTTAAAAATATGTGAGTTTTGCATTCCAAAGATTATGAAAAATGTATAAAACCTTATATTAGAAGATTTGAAATGCACACTATTCAAAGTAATTGCATTATATACCTATTATTATGAAAGGTTGTGTCATGCATAGGTGTCATCGGTATTATGAGTGGATGATCGAATGGGCACCGCAGATCTGCATCCTGTCTAATCCCCACAAGTTTATCCTTCTTCATATGCTTCCCTCTACTCTCACCCGATGGAGACGAAGGTCTTAGCGGGGTGGGGTGGATGGCGATTACAGCGAATGGCTCTGCTCGGCCTGGCCATGTGTACTGTGTGGCCTGGCCAAAGCAATGGGCGGAGCAGGCGGTTGCGGCATGCTTAACCGCATGTTTTTTTCTTTCCCGTTGCAATGCACGGGCATATAGACTAGACCGTACACGACTAAAACGTCGTGTCGAATAGAACACTAAAATTGCTTGCAGATAAGTAGCTGGGTGCATGCAGAACTGTCGAGGCCGAAGTCAGCGCTATTCTGGTTGTACTGAAGGAATTGTTTAACGTATTCCGAGGCTCCCTGGTGGTGGAGATCGACTGTGCAGTGGGGAGAGGAGCTACAGCTTTGTAAGCAGATCATTGTCCTACCCACTTATAGTTGATACTAAATCTGCGCTGAGAATTTTTAGGCATATCACATCAGGACAAACAATGGGCTAGCTCATCAACTAGCCAATGTTGCCAAAGCTCATGGAGACCTTGTGGTTGCGGATGGTGTCCGGGACCAACTACATGATCTGCTCCGGAAGGAACACGATGCAGCCTTGATTTTGGTCTAAGTCTTGATGTTATCCTCAAAAAAGATATTGCTTGCGGATAGGTTATACACGAACATGCATGTTGTAGGTCTGTTAATTTTAATTTTGGAATACTGAGATCTGTTCAGATACTTTCCTTACTATTATGGCTAAAAAATCCAGCAGTTAGTGACTGAAGTTTGTTGGTTACTCAACTTGGTGCTGCTTGATCGGTACTAAATCAAGATGAGGGTGACCATGATAGCTGGTGTTGACTGTTTAGTATAGGTATATGAACTGAATTTTCCATTGTGCCCAAACCAACACATTGGATTCTTTCTATATGCTGCTACCATTTTTCAAAGTAAGAACAGGATGATGCAAATGAATCTCGTTATGTAGACATAGGTAATCTTAGTTTTTTACTATGTAAATTATGATAGGAGTAGGCCCAGATAAATATGTATCCATTTTTTCTTTCTATTGATCTATGACAAAGGGGATGTGCTGGACTGAGTGGCCGTTCTATTGAAACAAAGGGATGGAACTTGCAATATTTGAATCAATAGAGGTTATCTTTAATATGGATTTTATTATTAGATACTTGCAGTTGCAGATGTGTGTCACTTCCTTAGATCATGTTTCATTCTTAAATTTTTAGATGTTTCATATATAACCAACAATTATATTTATGCAACTGGAAATCCTTGTACATTCTTTTTTATCTGCTCTAAAACATATTTCGGTTTATAAGCATCATACATGTCAGTCTATAAGTAAGATTATGAGTTGATCCAGTGCCAAAAACAAATCAGTTCAACATGTTTGTTCTAGCGGTTTTAGGCAACAATTCACGTGTGTATGATGTTTTAGTTGAGAAATGGCTGGGACATCTATTGTTGTTTGTATAGTCTTACATTGTAAAATAATTTGTGATAGCAAACATGTTAACCAGGGAGCAAGTTATGTTTATACATAATTTCAGAGGTACTATTAATTTTTGGCTAATTTCTTGAACTAAATAATGGCTAAAGTTTTTTTAACCAATTATTTGTGAGCTACAAAGAAAAAAAATATGATTCACGGTATATTGTAATTAAGAAAGAAGAGTGATTTAACGGTAAAAAAAACTACATGATAAGTATTCCACGACTACAATATCTAAGCCTGATTCTCGCACCTTACATTCCCCCGTTGCAACGCACGGTCATTTTTGCTAGTCTAATAACAAAGTACGGATTGACTTTGTCGGGTTCACTGTCACAATACGCTTTCTTCTTATATCATAATACGCTTTTACAATTTGTATAGACAAAATCGTAATATAAACGAGATGGTACTATTCTAACTTGCCCGTAAATTCGTCCGTAACAGTTTTCGTCCGTCCTTCAAATTGTAAAATGAAATAAACCAGCACGGGCTCTCCTCCTCGATGCCTACAGGCACGGCGGCGCCGCCGCCGCCCCCATGCGCGGCCGCACGGCCGACCTTCTTCCCCGACCCCGACCCTTTGCAATTCTGTCTCCTTCCCCTCTCCATCTGCCCAAATCTTCTCCTGCGCCACCCTGAGCCTTCTCGGTCTCCAACCTCCTGCAATCTTCAAGCCCGCCGGCACCCAATCCGGCTACAATCTTCAAGCCCGCCGGCACCAAAAGCAACCAGCGGTCGATTCGAGTGACCCCCGCTAGGAATCCATGGGATTTGAGGTGGATTTCCTAGGAGAGCGAGTAGGAAGGGTGATGGTGGGGTTCATGGGGAAGATGAAGAAGCAGAAGGTGATCCACGGCCCGCACGCGACGCCGAGCCACCACGGGCCTCCCCCCTGCCGCTCGCCGCCATGCCGGGACGGCGTACTGGGCCTTGCCGGAAGCCGAGGACAAGCGAGACAATGGCCATCCACCCTGGGCCAAGGTGTGTGTCTCGCTATACAATTTCTCCGTCTCGATTCTTCCATACGGTGTGGGCTGCCTCGGCGTAGACGGTGACTGGCTCGAGTGCGCAGGACAAGCACAGAGCGACCAGCGGCGATAACTATGCTCGGGCAGATGGATCCCACCGCGGCGGAGTTCGAGGTATGTAATATATCCTTGCTTGATTCATCTTCATGATGCATGCATGCCGTGACATGCATATTGATTATGGGTCGATCTGACTCTTTGTGCCATGCTAATTAAATCATTGATTGTTACATTGTTCTAATATGATTTGCATGGCTGCGTGCAGGAGAACAGTAGTTGTGATGACTCAACAAAATGGAAGTGCGGGACAAGGGATGAGTGCAATCGGCTCAGGTAAACTCCTCCTGTACACCGTCTGGCATCAGTTCCAGTTGCGCCCGAAGCTTTCAATCTCGCTGCTCCACTTAGTTTGCCGAAACACTGTCGGCATGTGCTCCACCCAAGGTACGCCATCGTCCAATTCTATCATCAGTTTTGAACTTTAAACTAACGACTGATGGGTCGGAGTGGCCAGGCCTGAAAGTTCAAGGAAGATTCAGCTTACATCTGAATTCCTTTGTATTGCCTACAATGTTATAGCTTAAATTCTGCTAATAAATTTCTATCAATGATGTTCCAAACAATTTCTTAGAGATGGGTTGTGCACAAGGATGCACATTGTAGATCTGTTAACTTAAGTTTTGAATAATGAGATATGTTCATATGCTTTGCTCACTATTATTCCTAATTTTCTCTGGACATAAAGACTGAAGTTTATTGCTTTTGTTCAGCCGAATGCTACTTGATCAGTACTTAACCAAGATTGGCAGCCATTATAGTTGGTGTAGAACTCAGATATACACACTGAATGTTCCGATATGCCAAAATAAACACATTAGAATCTTTTTAATTATATTCCTACTATTTTTTCGAGATTGCTCTGCGGTAGCTAATTTTGATGAGAGAGAGCAAACCTTTCCCCTCCCCCTCCCCCTCGCGTCGCCTCCCCCCAGGCGGCGCCAGGGGCCCCGAAACCCTAGCGCCGCCAACACCTTCTTGCCGCCCCTTCCTGCCACCGCTGCCGCCGGCGTGGGCCGCGATGGATGCGGCGGATCCCATCTGAGGCGGCGAGGGCGGCTCCTCTCGTGCGATTATGACGGCGGCGGCTAGGACGGCGAATCCGGGCTGTGCGGCGGGGGCCGGAGCACCATCGCCTGCGGAGCGGCGGCCCTGCATGGACGGCGGCGGTGGCAGCGCCCCATCCGGCGGGGTGGGCTGTCCTGGTCGTGATGGTGATGGAGGTCACTGCGGATCCAACGCCCCGTTTGGATCCATCGCAGGGAGGCCTTCCGCCGACCGGCGGCGCGTGGAGGGACCGGTGAGGAGATGCCGGATCTCTGCCGGAGTACCGACGGCGACATACGTCTTCGTGGCGAGGTTCCGCTCGGTTCCAGCCAGCCACGAGGTCGGGAAGACGTGGCTTCCGGTGAAAATCGCGCCTGACTGCGGTCTTGGCGGACGATGGCCACGTCTCAGACGTCGTTCCCTTCTGGAGGCATCGTCGTTGCAGGTCACGTCAACCTGATCGGGAAGTTTCGGAGGAAACCCTAGATCTGGCTATACCAGATCGGACGATGATGGTGCCTTCGGTATCGTTCTCCCTCATGGAGGCATTGTTTTGGAGCAAGTGCTGGTTGGAGGGGACAAGAGGAGGAGCGGTGTTTCCTCTGCTCCATTGATGACGGCGGATCTCGGCGGCGTGGCACAGTGGAGACTCGGCGCCTGATGAGCGGAGAAGAACTCGCGCAGGAGGGTGACGCTGCCTGGCGTCATGGTGGCGTCGGCGGCAGTTAGACCGGGCAAGGTTGATGCAGCAGTACAACTCTGAAGATGGATTGGTGGCAGGTGGCTGCGGCGGCCTCATACCCGGCAGGTGTCCTGGTTGAGAAGCACGCCACACCGATGGGTGCCCATACCCGGCAGGCGTCCTGGTTGGGACCTCAAGTCTTAGATGTTAGGTTTGGCTGCGAGGTCTGTTTGGTATTAGGCCAAGACTTTCAGCGCCCCCCCTACATCAACTGGATAGGGATAGCGACATATGTTGCTTAGTTCGGTGCCCCCATGTATGGTTTTGGTAATTGATGACAATCTTTATGGACTAATGGTTGCCTTGAGTTATATTTGAAGGGTTTGTCCATAGGCTTTTCTTGGAGTCCATTTGTTGGTTTCAAGGAGAGTTTGTGATGACCAAGGTGCTAAAAGGAATTATCCAAAGATTGGTCTTGTGAGTGTTGAGCTTATTGCAAGCATGTCTTGAAGAAGAAGTGTGTGTGATCATTCATGTTTACCTTCAAGACATCATCCAAATGAAGAGAGTTGGAAAGATTCAAGCTTGATCAAGACTAAGTCAAAGAGTGAATCAAGTTGATCAACACACAAATCGTAGAAGATGTACCGAGAAGGATCACGTGATCGCATGGTAAGGTAAGCATTGTCTTTTATGCTATGTGTACTAACCCATGGTCTACATGAGAGTTCTATGTGGTGTCAATGGACTTGTGAAGATGTGCTGAAGAGTGGCTCACCCATAGTGGAGTATGAGGGAGCAATCATCTAGTCTCCATCGACCCAACGCAATCAAGAAAGGTGGTCCATCTTGAGGAGGAGAAGATCGTCATCATCTAGCTCAAGTGGATCATGTGCAAGGCAAAGGTTTGCCCTTGATAGGTTTTCTATTTTACCGGTCTCATGGTGGTAGTTGGGAGACCGGGTTATAGGGTCGTTTGTCGTACTATCAAGGGGGGCTCTCGATGAGTAGCTTGATCGTATCATTCGTAGAGAGCTCAAACCATTGCATCCTTGCATCATATTTCTTGGTTCGTGTTTGATTCTCTTTGTGAGTCTTAGAGCTCTTGGTCATCTTGATGACAAGCTCGAGTTCATCGAAAACGGAGTTCACATGCTTCTTCTATGATGTTTTCGATGTTGGAGGTTCTGCCGGTTCTTCTCTGTTGGAGGTTTCACTCCTCTTTTTGTTAGGCATACCTCCCCTGCTGTTTTGATACTACTCGTCTTCCTCTATCCAACAAGCTTGAGTTTGCTCAATTCGGAGCTCTTTGCAGAAGTTATGGCAGTTCTGGTCTTCCTTGGAGTGTACTTGTTTTCGTGGACTTGGCATAAGGTTGGCGCCAGCGGTAGTACCGCTGGACCGGAGCGGCAGTACCGCGTATCGCCACAAGCGGTAGTACCGCCGTCCCACAGCGGTAGTACCGCCTATGGCCATAAGCGGTAGTACGGCTCCGGTTCCGGGCTGGTACCGCCTCGACTCGAGACGTGGTTTTCTCGTGTCGGGTTCAGCGGCAGTAGTAGCAGCAGTAGGAGCGGTAGTACCGCTCGTGTGCGGTAGTACCGCGGCTACCACCGCCCCTAGTACCGCTGGGCCAAGCGGCAGTACCGCTGCGGCCAACGGTAGTACCGCTGGCTCCAGCGGTAGTGCCTCTCATACGGCTCTGCCTCGCCCTCTGTTTTGCTTCGCTCTCTATGTTCTACCGCCCGGGCGGTAGTACCGCTCCCCTGAGCGGTAGTACCGCTCGTGCGCGGACTGAGCACATAACGGTTGGATTCGGGAGCTCCTATAAAAGGGGGTCTTCTTCCCCATTCAACCTTATCCTTTGAGCTCGTGTTCTTCCCCCATTGTTGACCTTCTTCGAGCTTGCTAACTCTCAATCCCTCCATGGATTCTTGCTAGTTTTGAGGGAAAAGAGAGAGGAGATCTAGATCCACATTTCCACCAATCAGTTTCTCCTCTATGTGAGGGGACCCCTTGGATCTAGATCTTGGAGTTCTTAGTGTTCTCCTTCTTGTTCTTCCTCTCATTTTCCTCCCTAGCATTAGTTGCTTCGGTGGGATTTGAGAGAGAAGGACTTGGGCACTCCGTGTGCCCTTGCCATTGCATTTGGTGCATCGGTTTGAGTTCTCCACGGTGATACGTGGAAGTTACAAGTTGAGAAGCTTATTACTCTTGGGTGCTTGGTACCCTTGAGCTTGTTCCTCTTGGGTGCTTGGGCGCCCTAGACGGTTGGTGGTGTTCGGAGCTCAATCA
The DNA here is from genome assembly GCF_018294505.1 of Triticum aestivum. Classification (NCBI taxonomy): domain Eukaryota; kingdom Viridiplantae; phylum Streptophyta; class Magnoliopsida; order Poales; family Poaceae; genus Triticum; species Triticum aestivum. The sequence continues at coordinate 616,320,965 of NC_057814.1, forward strand.
TTGTGGTGTAAAGCTCCGGGCAAGCGTCGGGGTCTCCAATTAGGTTGTGGAGATCGCCCCAAGCAATTTGACGGGTTCCAGTGACCGCCCCCAAGGGTTGCCAAAGTGTACGGGTTCGGTGACCGCCCCCAAGGGTTGCCATTTGTACGGGTTCAGTGACCGCCCTCAAGGGTCCCTTAGTGGAATCACGGCATCTTGCATTGTGCGAGGGCGTGAGGAGATTATGGTGGCCCTAGTGGCTTCTTGGGGAGCATTGTGCCTCCACACCGCTCCAAACGGAGATTAGCATCTGCAAGGGTGTGAACTTCGGGATACATCGTCGTCTCCGCGTGCCTCGGTTATCTCTTACCCGAGCCCTTTACTTATGCATTTTACTTTGTGATAGCCATATTGTTTCTTGTCATATATCTTGCTATCACCTAAGTAGTTTTTCTTGCTTAGCATAAGTTGTTGGTGCACATAGGTGAGCCTAGTTGTTGTAGGTTTTGTGCTTGACAGATTAACCTCTAGGTTTATTCCGCATTTGTTCAAGCCTCAACCGTAATTATTTTAAAGCGCCTATTCACCCCCCCTCTAGGCGACATCCACGATCTTTCAATTGGTATCAGAGCCTCGTCTCTCTTTATAGGGCTTAACCGCCTAGAGAGTAAGGATGTCGACTAGGGGTTTAGGATTCTCTGACACTCTTGGTTTCGATGGCACAAATTTTGTATGTTTGGGTAATTCGCATGCTTAATCTCTTTAGGGTCATGGACCCAAATTTAGAGCGAATTGTAGATATGGGTTTTTCTCCTCCAAAGGATCCACAAAGATTATCTTTAGAGGATGAGAAAAACTCTTATCTCAATGCTCAAGCTTCTAATGTGTTTTTTTGATGCTTTGAGCAATGTAGTTATATTTCAACTCATGCCTTTCCGGGATGCTCATGAGTTGTGGACAAAGCTTCAAGATAAATATGGCGTGTCCAAGTTTTGTGGGGATGATTGTTCTCCCTCCACCTCCGGTCGTGTTGTGTTCTCAACTTCTTCTACTTCTTCTACTTCACCTACATGTGGTTTGCCACAAGTTAATGACATGGTGAGTAGTGGTGTTCATTGCAATGATGATAGTGGGCTTAGTTTTGATAATCCTTCATCACTTTCTTGTTGCGATGCTTCATCTTTGGACTCTAGCACTTCGAGCACTCCAAATGTTTCACATTCTTGTGTTGATAGTCCTTGCATATCATGTACAAATTGCTTGACTAAATCTCATGATGATATGCTTGCTATGTCTTGTTGGCATAATTCCTCGAGTTGTTGTGCTAACAATGTAGAGGAAACCCAACACTCCATGGAACAAGATGTGGTCTTGAATGGTGCTTCAAGGGATCCCACATCATCATCTATTGCTTTTTGCCTTATGGTCAAGGCTTCAAAGGTATCTCCCACTTTGAATCCCAATATATCTTGTGATAATATTGATGATGGCAAGAGTGATGATGATGTCGATTATGATGAAGAGAATGATGATGTTGCCTCCTTAAAAGTTAAGGGGGGAATAATTTTTAAAGCTCTTCTTAATAATAAAATTGCTCGTTCCAACTTCATGGAAATCATGTCTATTGCTATTGAGGGCAAGAAATATATTGATGAGTTGGAATCTCGTCTTGAGGAGCATGAGGTCACCATTGATAAAATGGAAGGTCATGAGCGTGATTATGCTAATGAGATTGCGGACCTCTCTCAAGCTCTTGAACTTGAACAAACCACCAAGGAATCTCTTGAGGAGACTTTTGCTCTAGAGTTATCTAGAGTGAAGGAATCTCATGATAGAGCTCTTGAGCTGGCCAATGTTTTTGAAACTAAAAATGCTAAGCTTGAAGTTGCTCATGCTAGACTCCTTGAGGATTTTGAGCACCTCGAAAATGGCTCAAGGGTCATCAAGGGTGAGCTCATCAAACTCACCGAGTCTCATGCTCAACTTGAAGCTTCTTATTTAAAAGAGCTTGCCAAGTTGCTTTCTCCTCTTGTTGTTAATGATGATGCTTGTGCTACTAACTCTATTTCTTGTGAAGCATCCATTTTAAAGGAGAACGTTGAGCTACGGGCTCAACTTGAGTTGCTATCTAGCAATTATGGGAAATTGGAAGAAAGCCATGAAAAGCTCTCAAGCTCTCATGATGATCTTCTAGTATCCCATAATGTGCTAAAGATAGCTCATGAGGCCATGATTGCTAAGGTAACATCTAGTGAGCCTCATGTGGACACTAGCACTACTTTTAGTCAAAATGCTATATTGCCTTGTGCTAGTCCTCGTGATTCATCCATGCATAACGTTGGTACATCTTGTGATGAATTGCTTTCCTTGCCTTGTTGCTCTAACGATGAAGCTTATACTTCCTCTAGTGCTTGTGTTGAGACTAACCATGTAGAGGAAATCAAAGAGCTCAAGGCCCAAGTCACTTCTTTGAAGAAAGACTTGGAAAAGAGTCATGAAGGGAAATTTACACTCAACAACATCTTGAGAGTGCAAAAATCTCCCAATGACAAAGGTGGACTTGGATTCAACTCCAACAAGAAGAAGAAGTCCAAGATGAATAAAAAGAAGGGCCAAGAACAAGTCAAGAATTCGGCCAAGATTGTTTGCTTCAAGTGCAAAGTAGAAGGGCATCATGTTAGATCTTGCCCATTGAAGAAGAAGGCCATTAGTGACAAGCAACAAGGAAAGCGGCCACAAGTTCGATCTCATGCTCAACCACAAGTTGAAAAAAGTCCTCTTCCCAAGAATCCTCAAGCTAATGCTTCTCAAGTTGAGAAATCAAGTGAGAAGAAAGTGAAGAGTAGACGTTGCTACTTATGTGGTGAGAAAGGTCACCTCGCCTCTTCATGCACTAGTGGTAACTTATCCAACCCAATTATTATTGATGATATCTATTCTCTTGGGAAGGATAATGTTGGCCATGTGTTTGCCAAATTTGTTGGTGCTCAAAGTGGTGTCAAGAAAATAACCATCTGGGTAGCCAAGCCTATTGTGACTAACCTCTTAGGACCTAACTTGGTTGGGGACCAACTAGCTCAAACTTGATCAATAGGAGTTTTGGAGGGCATTGGAGACTTGGCTACATTATGACGGCGGCGGCTAGGACGGCGAATCCGGGCTGTGCGGCGGGGGCCGGAGCACCATCGCCTGCGGAGCGGCGTCCCTGCATGGACGGCGGCGGTGGCAGCGCCCCATCCGGCGGGGTGGGCTGTCCTGGTCGTGATGGTGATGGCGGTCACTGCAGATCCAACGCCCCGTTTGGAGCCGTCGCGGGGAGGCCTTCCCCGACCGGCGGCGCGTGGAGGGACCGGTGAGGAGATGCCGGATCTCCGCCGGAGTACCGACGGTGACATACGTCTTCGTGGCGAGGTTCCGCTCGGTTCCAGCCAGCCACGAGGTCGGGAAGACGTGGCTTCCGGTGAAAATCGCGCCTGACTGCGATCTTGGCGGACGATGGCGGCGTCTCAGACATCGTTCCCTTCTGGAGGCATCGTTGTTGCAGGTCACATCAACCTGATCGGGAAGTTTCGGGGGAAACCCTAGATCTGGGTATACCAGATCGGACGATGACGGTGCCTTCGGTATCGTTGTCCCTCATGGGGGCATCGTTTTGGAGCAAGTGCTGGTTGGAGGGGACAAGAGGAGGAGCGGTGTTTCCTCTGCTCCATTGATGACGGCGGATCTCGGCGGTGTGGCGCAGTGGAGACTCGGCGCCTGATGAGCGAAGAAGGACTCGCGCAGGAGGGTGACGCTGCCTGGCGTCGTGGTGGCGTCGGCGGCAGTTAGACCGGGCAAGGTTGATGCAGCAGTACAGCTCTGAAGATGGATTGGTGGCAGGTGGCTGCGGCGGCCTCATACCCGGCAGGCGTCATGGTTGAGAAGCACGCCAGACTGATGGGTGCCCATACCCGGCAAGCGTCCTGGTTGGGACCTCAAGTCTTAGATGTTAGGTTTGGCTGCGAGGTCTGTTTGGTATTAGGCCAAGACTTTCAGCGCCCCTACATCAACTGGATAGGGATAGCGACATATGTTGCTTAGTTTGGTGGCTTTAGGCTTATTGTTGTATGACTCTGTAAGGTCTTGTGTCAATAATTAATAAAATGGCCGTATGCATCGTCCAGATGCAGAGACCGGGGGTCGTCCTCCTTTTCAAAAAAAAAAAGCTAATTTTGATGTTCTGCTATACTACTATTGCATATAGAGAGAGATCAGGGAGGAGAGCAGCAGCCCGCTGCCGCAATTTTGTTCATGCTGCTGCTTGGTTACTACACATCTATACAGAGAACACAGAGAAGGCTGTTGCTTGCTGATTACAATTGCTTCATGATATGTACATATCCTTATGTATGCTGCTGCTATGTACCCTTGATCATGGTGACAAGGAATTGATGCTGCAGCGGTAGGGATCTGGTGGCCATGGAGTGGCAGCCGCTACGTACATACATAACTCCAGCGAGTCATGGTGAGGAGACTTTGATCTTTATATGTTAGATTCAGAGTGGATATACGTTACTACATGTAGGCCCCATACGCCATACGAGTTCCTCCATTTTTTTATGTTAGCTGATGAGCTTTCTTCTCCACTCTGCACAGATTGGTCCTGCATGATGCATCCATGGCTTAGGATAAGAAATGACTGTTTCCATCTAACTGTTATTTTTTTTCTAAATCAATTGAGGAGAATATATAAAGAAAAAACAAGTTACTCATCCGATTCATTTGCGAAATTCAGTACTTTCTTATACTGCTCTGTTTTAGGAGACGAAATAAAGCGAAAAAGAAATTTCTATGAAGGATCTCTAGGGAGATTTGGCACATGAAGTTAAGGTTTGGTACATTCGATCTCCAAAAGATATGGTGAGACATCTGAATTATGTTTCGTCTTCACAGACTAATATGACATTTTACCTGGCTATTTTCCCCATTTGTTGCTGTAGCTAATAGTGTTGATATATATCCCATTGTAGTGCATTCATTTGTAAATAAGGATTTTATGACCTTTGTTTGTGTTCCTGTCGTTATCATTAAGCTTGCCTCATGTAATTGTTAGCACTGCAATCAGATATAATATTAAATATTTGTTGCAATCAGATAGTATATTATCCTTCGAGTGATCATAGATGTTCAAAATGATGTTTGTTACCACCATGAGTTGTACTTTGCAATCTTAGGATATACGACATCTGTTTACTGCAGTATATTGCTACCAAAGCCCCTATCTATATAACATTTAAAAAGTATTCTCTCGTGGCTTTGTAAGATTTTCCTTTATGCAAATTAGATTGCTTATTAATAGCATTCATATTTCAAATATTCATTGATATGAATAACCATGTATAGACCACGAAATGTAGTTGATACACACGAGCCATACAACGTTAGATATGATTCTTACCTAAATCCAGGGAATGGCTATATTAAGTTATTCATGATCCGAAATGTTATCCATGTGAATGTTTATTTTGCAATCTGTTGTAAAGCTAGGAAATTTGTTGGCAATAGTTTTTGTGTCGAGGTTCTTCTGTTTAGATTCTAACTGATATGTAATGGCATACCGATGAATCAAATATTTAGATATTTTTTCTTTTTGAGATTTTGAACTTCAGGGGTGGGGTGTCTTCAGTCATGCTTATTGGATTAGGATCTAGGACCGTGAGCTATTTTCTAAAAGTCATGTTGCAACGCACGGGCATGTTTGCTAATTTTTAGAAAAATGCATCGGGCAAATTCATAATTAAAAATTAAGAGCCTTTCGTTGAGTGTCATCAAAGATGCCTTGAAGGTCTTTTCCAATCTGAAGCGGGATCCCAAACCTAGGAATAGCACAATTGGCATCGGGCAAATTCAGCGCGTACTCTAGAAACGAGATGACTCTGATGCAGTCTGAATGTTGTCCCCATACTCAAGTATTTTCAGCGCTATACCTCGCAAGTCTATCTTTTGGGTACGAAGCTTTGATAAATTGGTTCAAATTATACTTTGCAACTTACATATTTCTCTAACTAAAAGTCTGCATTTTCCCGATGTACCGTACTATACATATCTAAGGTACAAAATGAACTCTTTATAGGTCTCTGTTCTGCCATATGCTCATTTCAAATTTTATGCTAGGTCCACTAATTTTAGCTCAAGGGTGATATGAGCGGTAAGAAACACTTGCAGATGTATGTCTTCTGTATATATATGTGTGTGTGCTCTCGAAGATGAATGCGGTCACAATAATTTAATTTGTTGTTTAGTGCTACAATATCTAAACTCAAGAAAATAGGCAATTATAAGATTTTGTGTATTTTTATTATCTGAGTTAAGTAATAAATATTAACCTTCCTCTAAAGAAGCATGTTGCCTTGCTTTCATAATTAAATGGATTAACTAAATCAGTAATGATGGATTGGACCAATTGTGGGCGATGAATGGATCTATGTATGAAGTTGTGCTGGCTATGCATACGATTCGTATTTGTTAACATTGACACAATTAGTTTGTCCAAAAGAACTATTGTAATTGTACAAAAGTGCCGACTAAGTTTTCTTAAAAAAAAATGTCGATCATCACCTTTCGCCTGTAACATGGGCCATTGTGCTAGGTACTTTGAACTGGCTGCCCATTTTTTAATGAGTTTAGCTACTAATTTTAAATAGATTCGCTAAATTTCAGTTGATTGAGATTTAACGTAGTCTCCTCACCTTTCCAAGCCATTGGATGCAGGCACACTAAGATCTTCTGATAGGAAACTTTTTCTTCTTTTTATTGTGATATCGAACAGAAAGAGATGCATGGGTGCAGTTCTGCTCTCTCCAAAGCATGCACGTTTTTGTAGAGAGAGAGCCTGCAATCTACGTGAGAAACTTGTGTCTGGCCAAGTCCAAAAGGTGCAAAAAGAAAAGGAACATAATATAATTTTGCAAACCAGATAACCAACATTTTCTAAAAAGAAAAACAGCATAGAAAAACCCTTTTCGCTTATGAATATTAACACATAACTGTGTATATAAACAATCACACTTCAATGCACCACTACTCTCCCATCCGTTGATAGTGTGATGCTGATTGAGGCAACGGCGAGGGACATGAATGTGGATTCATCAACTTTTTTCAGCCGCGGACACCAAAAATTGTATCATCTTTGACGACGGTGGCGAACATGGAAAGTGGCAACATGAATGAATCACTAAACAACATGTGGTGATTTTTTTCCTTCTGGTGCAACACACCACATATTAAATTGTGGCATACAAAGGTTAAAGGAGACCTTCTTTTGAAAACCACAGTACAAACGTAGACTCACAAATATAAAAATTTGACATAGTATAAGTCTGTTTGCATTCAAATGTTTTGAAATTTCCAAAAAGAAATAGATTAGTTATTAAACTCTCGAATAGTATAGAACATGCCAACATCTGTATGTCCCATTAAAAATAAATACACCATCATCTCCACCCGGTAGAATATCTTAACTCTATTCTCCATGGTCCGGACACCAACACTCATTTTTTAGTTACTGCCACTGAGTGTGAGTTTTTTTAAAGATAATGAGTGTTCATAATTGTTCTTGGTTTCAATTTTTTTTCATATTTTAATTTGTTCACAAAATCATAAAAAAAACAAAAAATATATGTGTTCATAAAATGTTCGGTTCAAAACATGTTCCAATTCTAATTAAAACGTTAAAAAATGTTCAGTTTCTTAAAAAGTAAAGAAATATCCGTGTTTTCCAGAAAAGCAAAAGATAAAACCAATTGACAGTTTATTGGAATTGGATATAAGAAATGAACACTGGTACAATTTTTTTTCCCGGTGCAACGCACGGGCATTTGTACTAGTATAACTAATGACTGCATTATTAGCTCAAGTATAGTATAATAACATGTCTTTGTCCTCTTTTAACAACCTAATAATTGTTTTGTTTTGTAAATCTAACATGAAGGATGTAGATGCATGGAGTTGTTAATTCTTCCTTCGTACTCCCTCCGTTCCAAAATAGATGACCCAACTTTGTACTAAAGTTACTACAAAATTGAGTCATCTATTTTAGAACGGAGGGAGTACGAGTGAATAAGGCGCTCATGCGTCCGTACACAAAAGTACCAATAATGCTAGGCCTATAAAGAATCTACAAATGTTTACTTAACTTTTGAAATATAATTCTCTTCCCTTGAATTCAACTTGGGTGGGGTAGTGGAATTTCTCGGCCCGAGCTCAAATGAGCTCGGGTGAACAGTAAAATCAAAAAATACTGAAAAAAGAAACTGATTGTTTTTTGTGACAAACATTGACAAAGGTTCTAAGATATTGTAAAATTTCATTATTGAATCACATTTCTGAAATGGCGTGGCAAAAGAATCGATACTTTGAAAATGCTAATTTTGAAAGCACTTTGGAGCACTGATTTTGTTCTTTTTTTGCCACGACTTTCACAAATGTGATTTCATGATGAAAATTTTCAAGCTTTTAGAATATTTGTCACTAAATTCAGATTTTTTCGATTTTGTTTTGATTTTTTTTTCAATTTTACTATTCATTCGAGCTCATTTAAGCTCGGGCTGAGAAGGTATTTTTCTATGGTGGGCCACTTCATCCCTCTATTGCCAATCATAATCCCTCACATTAGTTTGCGCGTAAAAAAAATGAAGTAGCCTTTTGTAGATGTAGCATTGTTCCACAAACTTACAGTAGCATCCTAGTGGTTAGGTTGGTCATAGTGGGGAGTAACTTGTACTAGTGTCATGCATATGCCACTAGTCTAAGTTACTACATTCATAATGCAAAGTAACATAGTAGTAGTGTCATAGATGACTTCATTTATTAGCCTGTAAACTCATCTTCTCTTGGGAAGCGCTATGACACTAAGATATTATGTTACTCTAAACACATCTCCCCTCATTAAATACATGTCACATAAGCAAATTTGTTTTGAAATGCACTATGTTACTAGCCAAGCCTCTCCTGAAGATGGGTCAGTAATCCGATGACGATGGCGGCTCCTAAAACGTGTGCATGTGGTGTGCGCTTTAGGTAGGCTGCACCGCCTGTTTGTCCTGATACGTTATGTGGATGGATCGTCGACGACACCGGTTTTAGATATGGGGAGTAAGAGCACTCCACATTATCGAGTTTGTAGGTGTCAATAGTGGCTTCAGATGGATTTATATATGTTTTTGTCATACCTTTGTGGAATAATTAATAAAGATGATTTTATGCTTCGATTGATGCAGAGACCGGGGGTTTAAGCTCCTTTCTAAAAATATGTTACTAGTTAAGTTACTCCCACCATGACTAGCCTAGGAAGGACGCCTGCCTTCAAGGTTGTGGGTTTGAGCCTGTTGAATGCACTGTTGTCTTTCAATTATTTCCTAAAGCGAGCGAACGGGAAAGTGGGCACTCCTACCGAACTAGTGATTAATCAGTTTATGGGTGATTTAAGGTATGGCAATATGACAATCGTGTGGACGGTTTTATCTCTGCCGAACTAGGTTTGGCTTTACCTGATTGTATGTTTGGTTTTCAACCTAAGGTTGCCACGCCTAATCTTAGTCATTGCCACAACATCTTAAACGTGTGTTTAGTTCATTGCCACATTTGTGGCTTGCCACACCTTTCTAGTTATATGGTCCATGTGTCATAGGTTCAATTTTTTGCCAAATCTTGCCACATTTGTGGTGGCCATTTTGTTAGCCACAAGCAGATCCTAAATAAACAAGTTTCGAGTTCTTGGTCAACTCTCTGTGTACCATCATGTGTAACAATCTTGGCATGCATCGTCGCTCCAGGAGTATGGTACCAAGAAGATGTTGCCTGCTTGCCAGCTGCAAAGGTTGAACACCTTAACAATTGGCTAGCTTATGTCATGCCTCGGCTGGTAGCTAAGTACTGTGATTAGCATATTGTAACGTGTCTTTGTCCTCTCTGGGTAAAGAATATGGCAGCTAGAATCAACAGAACTCAAACAAGAATGCGTGTCTCAAATAACAAAAACGGTGTACCAGGTCTGGTGGTGGGGATGATGTGATGTGACCTCCGGCCGGCTGCCGGCCTGTATGGGTTCAATTTCATCCCGTTCCATTCTTTTTTCTATCTGCAGTACCGAAGACAGAGACAGCTACGACATATAGTGTGTGGAATGTGAAGCGACAAGAAAAACTATAGTTGCTTTGTAAATCTAACATGAAGGAGGATGTAGATGCTTCTTGTTTTTCTCTCAGCTGAAAAACATTAATCGTCACTTGTTTGCCTTGTTCTAGACTTGTTGGGCGCATTTTGGCATTGTGATTTTTTTTTCGAAAAAACTTCCAATCTATTCATCTTCAATCATGGTAGTACAACGAACACTCATCCAGATCCGTAGACCACCTAACGACGACTACAAGCACTGAAGCGAGCCGAAGGCGCGCCGCTGCCATCGCCCCTCCCTCACCGGAGCCAGGCAAACCTTGTTGGAGTAGACAGTCGGGAAGTCGTCGTGCTAAGGCCCCATAGAACCAACGCACCAGAACAGCAACCGCCACAGATGAAGAGTGTAGATTAAAAGGATCCAACCTGAAGGCACACGAACGAAGGCGAACGACGAATAGATCCGAGCAAATCCACCAATGACAGATCAACCGGAGACACAACTCCACATGCCCACCGATGATGCTGGACACATCACCGGAATGCGGGCTAGGCGGGGAGACCTTTATTCCATCTTCAGGGAGCCTCCGCCGTCTCACCTTCCTGAGCAGGACACAAACCCTAACAAAGCTCGAAAAAAGATCTAAAAACGGAGCCCTCCCACCGGCAAAGGGCGAGATCCACTCCGCCTCCATGGCCCTAAGGCCACCGGAGACGGGACGGACCGGCGCCGGCGCCGGCAGGAGGCAGAGTACCCTAGCTTTTTGGAGGGGCGGCTGGCTAGGTCAAAGAGGCCGGAGGGGTAGGATATTCACCAAGTTTATCATTCGGTCAACCAGCCATTTCTTGGCTTTGTGGCTATTTTGTACATCCTTTTGTAATGCAAGGTCATTTGTTCCATGATAGCGGTCTTTTCGTTGGCGATAAGTCCCATTCTTTGGGCGGAGGCAAGGTCACAGAGTTTCCTAGGTGACACACACATTTGTTGCCTCATATTTCTTATCACAGAAATAAATTAATTCTATATCACTCAAACAAAATCCCATCCTCAACTTACTCCCTTCACGGCCACGTTTCTCGGGCATTGAAATCGGCGAGCTGTGGCAACCGCACCTTACTCGGACGAGGATCCCCTGACGTATAGCAGGGTGTCGTTCCATCACTGGCACGTCGGCCCGGCTGAAACTTGGCCCATCTGACAGCGGCCCAACGGCAGGTACCGTACGTCGAAGATGGCCGCCCTTCCCACCCACTTGCGACCGCCACATACACTCTTATATACTAGGCACTTTCAAGTCCTCGTGTCTAACTTTAGTTTTTGCATTTAAAATTGCCTGGAATATCTTTTTGGGGGTGGAGACTTTTTTTTATAAGAATAGTGGATTTAAATGGTTTTATAACAGTGGTCTAGAAAGGAGCGCCTATGTGCCGCTTGCTGTGAGACAAACAACTTTTTTTTAGATTCGGTAAGACAAACAACTGCCTCACCTACAGGGCGCTGTGATGGGCCGGCCCAGTAGGACGTGAGTTGTCACACTGATATCACTTGAATTTATTTTTTATGTCTAAAAAAATATGAATTTACTTTTCCGTGTTTTTTAGTTATATTTTAAATGCATATATTTCAAAAAAAATATTTATTTAAGAAATTCAAATCCATGAATTTGAAAAATGTAATCATAGTATAAAAACTGTATAGTGCAGTTTTAAAAAATGTTGATAACTTCATAAAAAATATTTTTCACAATGAAAAAGGTTCCTACGTTTAAAAAATATGATGTGATTTTTTTTTCAAAAATATGTGTATACAATGTAAAAATATGTACCTATGTTTAATAAAATGATGTGTTTTTTTCTAAAATGTGTATACAATGTAAAAAAATATCTGTGTAATGTAAAACAAATGTTAAGTACCATTAAAAAATGTACTTGAGATTGTATGGAAATATTACTGCATTTAAAAAGACCTTTGTGACATTTTTAAAAGTGTTATATAGAATGTAAAAAATGTGTATGTAGGTTTGGAAAACGTTTATTTCCATTAAAAGATGTACGTGATATTTAAAAAAATCAACTGTTTCCGTAAATGTCCATGAAATGTTCAAAAACAATTATACAATGTGAAAAATTGTTTCGTGTAGTATAAAATGGTTTATTGCCACTAAAATATGTACAACGTGTATATGAAAAATATTAACGTCGTCTATTTGAAAAAGTTTTCAAAACATGTATTTTAAAACAAATGTACATCATGTGTTTTAGTAATAATGTCCAACGTGTATTAAAAAATGTTTCACGTGTGCTCTAAAAATGTACATTCCATACTAAGAAAAAGCAGACACGTGTTGAAATAAAGATAAAGATAAAAACCGACAAAAAAAATGAAAAGCAAAGAAAACCGTAGAAGCAAGAAAAAAGGGAAAACAGTATAACAAATGAAGAAAGAAAAACCATAAAATCCAATGAGAAGACAAAAGAAACAAAAGTTAAATGGAAAAGTAAACAAATAAAACGAAGAAACAACAAAAAAGCACCATACCAGAGCGAAGCTGCATCGCGATACTATTTGCTCAGTGGCGCTAATGGGCGGGCCCGCTAGTCGTCGCCCGTAGGCGATTAATCGGTACGGGCGACATATAGCATTTGCAGATAGCAACTAGTTAACGAGCGCTCCTTCGGGAACCTCGCAGCGATCAGCGCCATTTGGCGCGCTCTCAGCCATTCGCCATATGTCGCGCTCTGGACGCTCCCTCCGGATTTTTTTTATTTCCCCGCACGCGTTTTCGGCTTTTTAAACGGTTTTCCGGGGTTTTTCGACGTTTTGGTTTTCCCCCGGTCTTCCTTAGTTTTTTGACCCAAAAAAATTTCGAAAATCTTTTTTTACGCGAAAAAACATTTATTTTTCTTTCGCGAGAGTCACGGGTTTTCCTCCGCGGGAGGCACGGTTGTGCTTTAGCGAGAGTCACGTCCGTGCCTTTCGGAAACAAAAAAACGAGTTTTCTGTTTTTTTTTCTTTCGCGAGAGTCACGGTTATGCTTCCGCGAGAGGCACGGTTGTGCTTTCGCGAGAGTCACGGCCGTGCCTCTAGAAAGGGAAAAACAAAACGCGTTTTCTGTTTTTTTTTCTATCATGAGAGTCACGGTTTTGCTTCCGCGAGAGGCACGGTTGTGCTTTCGCGAGAGTCACGGCCGTGCCTCTAGAAAGGGAAAAACAAAACGCGTTTTCTGTTTTTTTTCTATCATGAGAGTCACGGTTTTGCTTCCGCGAGAGGCACGGTTGTGCTTTCGCGAGAGTCACGGCCATGCATCTCGAAAAGAGAAAAAATACGCGTTTTCTGTTTTCTTTTTCTTTCGCGAGAGTCACGGTTTTGCTTCCGCGAGAGGCACGGTTGTGCTTTCGCGAAATTCACGGCCGTGCCTCTCGAAAATGAAAAAAAAACACGTTTTCTATTTTTTTTTCTTTCGCGAGAGTCACAGTTATGCTTTCGTGAGAGGCACGGTTGTGCTTTCGCGAGAGTCACGGCCGTGCCTCTCAGAAAGGGAAAAACAAAACGCGTTTTCTGTTTTTTTTCTTTCGTGAGAGTCACCGTTTTGCTTCCGCAAGAGTCACGACCGTGCATCTCGGAAAGGAAAAAATACCCTTTTTTGTTTTCTTTTTCTTTCACGAGAGTCACGGTTTTGCTTCCGCGAGAGGCACGGTTGTGCTTTCGCGAAAGTCACGGCCGTGCCTCTCGGAAACGAAAAAACGTGTTTTCTTTTTTTTTCTTCCACGAGAGTCACGGATTTGCTTCCACGAGAGGCACGGTTGTGATTTCGTGAGAGGCACGGGTGTGCCTCTTTCGAAAAGGAAAAAAACCCGTGCTCCCGGTTCGATTTTTTCGTGAAAAAAATTCATCAAAACCTATCAACATGGAATCTAGCTTTGAAGATCTCACGCGAGGAATCCAACGGTGAAAACGGTTCGAGATTTGGACGCACGGTTTAAGAGATAAAACGTTTTAAATAAACGAATCTACGAAAAAAAGGAAAACTCCCAGGTTGCGACAAGTGGCGCGCTGCATATGCGTCACTTGTCGCGACCTGAAAAGATGGAGTGCTCTTTACAACGAGTGCTTCTTAATTAGTGATTTCGGCATTTGCAGGTCCACAGCGCCCCTAAACTTTATTATCTCAGCAGTCAGCACCCCAGTTTTCGGCCCATCCACGAAGCCCAGACAACGCCCAAACGGCCCGACGGCGACGGCCCACGTATGCAATGAAAGCGCAGCAGCCCAAGCGGTTCGCTGTTCGCACCAGCAGCCACCTCTCTCTCTCCAGGCCGAGTCGCAGCGCCGCCGCCCATGGCCGCCGCCGCCACCGGAACAGGGGGCCAGACCCTCGGCCGGAGCAGCTTCTCGCGCGCCGCCTCATCGAAGACCGCCTCCTCCTCCTCCTCCCCCACCGCCTCCGGCGTCAAGCTCGGCCCCAACGGCGCCGCCTTCGTCTCCTCCGGCATCCCCGACCTCGACAGTAAGCATGTCCCTGCTCATACCCTCGGTTCAGATCAAGCAAGTATTTTTGATCGAGCTTAGTCTCAAAGAACACCAGGAACCGACTGAGGCCATATCTGTATTTCAAATCTTGCGTTTTGGGTGTGAACTGTCAAGTAGATGCCTAAATTGCCTGCAATATGTATGATGAAAATTGAAAGCTAAGTTCTTGAGGTCAGGAGAAGGAAAGATTATGAACAGGGAGAGAGAATGGTCTGCTATGGAAGAATGGCTATGTGCACTGGCCGATTAGGTGGCTCGGTTGGTGCTCATCAGGCCGTGGTAATTTACCAGCGTTTCTGTCACAGGGATCCTGGGCGGCGGTTTTCTCCTCGGCTCGGTCGTGATGGTCATGGAGGACTCCGACGCGCCGCACCACCTCCTCCTGCTCCGGGCCTTCATGGCGCAGGGCGTCGTGCACAAGCAGCCCCTGCTCTTCGCCGCGCCTATGAAAGAGCCCCGCTCGTTCCTCGGCGCGCTGCCTGCTCCGGTGGCGTCCTCGAAGGAGGATGCCCGGCAGAGGGCGATGGCGGGCGGAGCAGCTGGCGACGGACGGGCAAGCGTATGTCTGTCTCGTGGAAGAAATGTGTTTTGTGGTGAATATGTGTTCTGAACATGTTTCTTTATTGATCTGGATATGTACTGTAATTGTGCAGGATGAGGGTTTGAGGATAGCTTGGCAGTACAGGAAGTACTTTGGGGACGAGAGGAATTCCGGTGCTGAACACAGAGGTGATGTCGAATACTTCCCTTCCATTTGTTTACTTGATGGTTAGTTGTCATAAAGAGCCATTGTCTCTGTCAAAAAGGAAAGTTAGATAATATTCTAGAAAATTTGAAGATGAAAAGAAGTATCACATTGTCAGAGTTGTTGCCGCCTGATGCTAACGGAACAACAGCTATATTTGTGCTACCTGTTATAGTTTTCTTGTATAAGCATCATTTCTAGGGCTGTTATTTAGTTTAAGCTATCGTTACTGTTTTTCGACATACTCCCTCCGTCCCATAATATAAGACGTTTTTTGGCACTACACTAGTGTCAAATAACGTCTTACATTATGGGACAGAGGGAGTATTTTTTTAAAGAGCTGACTTATTTGGCAAATGTTGCAGACAGCAAGCAGGAATTTAGCCATGATTTTGATTTACGGAAGCCCCTGGAACGGCATTTACTTAATGCACAGCATATTGAATGTTTGAGCACTCAAGATGTGGATACTCTCCATGATCTCCAGGATCGCTGTTCTGCTTTCTTATCCAAACATCAAAGGTGAGGTTGATTCCTGGATATATTATTGAGCTTGTTATCACAGAATGATCTGCCTCCAGACGACTATGATTGTTTAATTACCACAAAACTGGAGTTGTATACGATCTGATGCATTTTGCCTTATTGCTTCTGACATATCTCGTGTTTTCTGCATTCAGAAAAGAGGGTGGGAATCTGAGTGCAGGACGTATTGCTATACAGTCACTCTGTGCACCACAGTGTGGATATTTTGGGAAGGCAAGTTTTTACTTGAAATGATGTGTGCTGACTGGTTGATGGCTTGATGCAGCACATTCAAAGTTTGAAGCCAAGTTTTATGCTTCCTCCCTTCCAAATCAATTTTCACATATTAGATTATTTATGCATTGCAGGACTGGGACATGGTCTCGTTTCTCAGATCACTGAAGGCCATGGTGCACTCATCTAACGCGGTTGCCATTATAACATTTCCACACACAGTCCTATCAGATTCTTTCTGCAAGAGATGGCAGCACCTAGCAGACACGCTGCTGTCAATAAAAGCAATCCCAGGCAAGCCTAACACTTCAGAATCTGTTTTCTTGATTGCAACTTCGACTTCTGATCATACATGGCCTGATTGTTCACCCCCTTGATCATTAGATGAGGACAAGGACTTGGCGAAACTCCTCACAGGGTATCAGGATATGGTTGGTTTTCTACATGTTCATAAGGTGGCACAGACCAACAGCCAGGTACCAACCCAAGTCGACATGACATAGGCTCATAGCTGCTGTAAACAAAACTTGTTGTGCCCTTCTGTTTTAACAATGGCATTTACATCGATATGCAGGTTCCTGTGATATTAGAGGCGTCCACATTTTCTCTGAAGCTGCGAAAGAGGAGGTCGCTGGTGCTAGAACGGCTGAATCAGGCCCCGGTGGACGGGTCGAGCGGGCCCTCGTCTGGTGGATCAGGCAGTTGCTCGTCCTCGACGCAAGGCTCGCAGCTCGACTTCTAGTGGGAGTCCTGGAGCTTCCCTTCGAGAATAGAAGGAAGCATCCACTGTTCTTCAGCTTATTATAGGATACTGGAAACAGAAAGTAGCTGAGAAAGGCTCCTAGTTGCTGTGTGTATTTGTTACTGAAAATGCAACTTTTAGAGGTTTTGTTTTGGTTTTGCAATGGAGGCAGCTTAGCCTATCCATTCCCATCTCATGTATCGTTCAGTTTTTGGTGTATACAACTTTCAGCATACATACCTGTATTCTGAAAGGTTTAGATTGTACTACCATGATATATACTGGTGATAACAGATTACCAGGGTTCTGTGTTTCTTAAGATGGTTCTTCTTGTGAAGGTTGGTAAGTTTACAGAAACATGAAGTAGCTGTAAACTACTCCCTCCGTTCCTAAATATAAGTCTTTTTAGAGATTTTCAATATGCATATACATCTGTATGTAGTTCATATTGAAAATCTCTAAAAAAAACTTATATTTAGGAACGGAGGGAGTACCAACTACCAACTAGCCATGCATGAAAAGAGAACCTCATGTAGTTGCATGCTTCTAGAAACATCTAGGAATGATCCTAGAGCAGTTGGGCTCAGGCATGTTGAGTTGCAGAGGCAGATAATTTACAAGGTTTTGGCAAGGTAGAAAATTACAGCCCTAAATATACACAGCACGACTTGTTCAAAGCGTCGCATGATCGAGATATACTTCAGGCTCCGCCGAACATTGCTTTTGCAGTTTTACCCGGAAGGCGCAGGACCGTCCCCGAAAAGCATGTTTGCGACGGGTGGAGGGAGCCATGCCGTGCTGACACTGTTGTGCACTTCTTGCTGCTGAACTTTCTGAGGATCGGCACCCTGATCAGAGACGCTGGCGACCTTTCGACTCCTTGGCCTTGTGATGCTCTTCCCAACAAAGACACCTAGCTTCATAGCAGTAAAGAAACCTATGGCAATGAACAGAGGCCTCACCGCCCAATGGAAGTCCTCGAGGTGCTCATACTTCTTCACAACGCCCTCGCACTTGTCGAAGCTCACCACCTCCACCTCTGAAGGGTCGGCCAAGCAGCTGCACACTTCGCCAAGGCTGAATTTGCCAGGGAAGGTCACAGCAAGGCATCCATTCGAGAGTATCTGTGAAATACGGCCTATGGCGAACACTCCGCCTCTCTTTCGCGGCCATTCAAACCGGGGGCTTGAAGTGTTAGTTCTGAGCCTCACAAATTGTCCCATGCAGTAGGCTTCGGCCATTTGCAGATCTGAATATTCCCCCTTCCACAGGGTGTCCATTCCTATCAAACCAACATACACGGTGCCATTACGGTCAATGCTATGAAGAATTCCGACCTGAGACCGCTTCTTGTCTTCCTCCCTAAGCCTTACCCAGTCTCCGGCAGCGAAACCATAGGTCACCCTCTCCACTGCTGAGGAACGGACCTTCAGAGGGTCATGTATTCCATGGACTCGTACAAGAATGTAGCTATCGCGTTCTCCATCCTCCATGCCAACTATGGTTCCATCAGGGATTTCCATTGTTTCAGGAGTACAAGAGTTTTTAACCTTTCTCGAGCGGACCTTGTCACCAACTTGCAGCTTATCCTTGAAGTGTGACCAATTAGTGTGACTTGGCACTACTGCCCTTGGGTTTTCAGAACTATCCCAGCCATTGTTGTCATAATCCACATCTTTAGCACTGAAGAAATGAAAAAAGAAAACAAATTTAGGGAAGAACCATAGTAAATCACCCATCCAATGGCAGTTTAACCAAATACTGCAAGTTGATAAGGTAGAAGAAGAGAGTTTTAGCATGTTACCTTTCAAATGCTTGTAAGATATCTGACATCAAGGGGCGATCCCGAAAGTCGTACTCAAAGCAGCTAGAAAGGACATTCTCAACCTCTGCAGGTAAATTGTACGGGAATATCGGTTTCTCTTTCTTCAGGACAACCAACTGATAAATCTCGTCTGGTGATTTGCCACGCCAAGGCTGAACGCCACTGAACATCTCAAGAATGCTGCAGGCAAAGCCCCATGAATCTGTCTCGTAACTAATTGGACCTCTGATGTTTGGTTGCCATTGCTCTGGGGCCATGTAATTTGGAGTCCCAAGTCTTTGGATAAGCTCTGGGTTTGGCAGCGACAGCCCAAACAGCAAGGATGGAATCCCAAAATCCCCCAACACAGCATGGTCATGATCATCAAGGAGAAAATTACAAGGCTTGAGATTAAGAACAAATATTCCCCTGGAGTGTAGGTCCAGCACACCACGTGCCAAATCAGCGCCATATCTGCAAGTTATAAGAATTCATAAAAATATGTACTACTCCAAACAGAGCATCATAAGCATTCTCAAAAGTCAACAGGATCATTTGCCTGCACTAAGGTGATAAACTAGATCTGCCAGTTAATCAATCAACACGTTCACTGGTAGAAAGTTGGAAACTGCATGCTTAGGTGACACTTCATCTAAAAAACTGTATATTTGCCTCTGTGGTAAACTGTATTCTTAAGATAAGCCGACGAACATTCAGTATTCAGGACATCAAATATGTTCAAAACTGTGGAGACTTCCACCATACCTTAAAACATCTGACAAAGGGAGCCTTCCACCTTTAAGCCGAGCCATCTTGTCCCCGACGGATCCTTCATAGAACTTCATCACTATGCAAAGCTGAAAATCCATGAAACAAAAATTAAGCCACAACGCCATCTTTCATTCACAGGCGACCCAACAGCAAGGCTATGCCAGACAAAAACATACCCTCCCATTCTGCGTCGAGATGCCATGTAGGAAGCAGACATTGCCCAGGCCCTGGCATTTGCCAAACACCTCGTCGAACCTCGCCGAGAACACCTGCAGCTGGTCGTCCCTGACCGGGTGCAGCATCTTCACGGCGACCTCGTGGTACCGGTCATAATCCTCCGTCCTCTGGTGGTGTGTCGCTATCCACACATCCCCGAAGGGGCCTCTCCCTATCCGGTGCTTCAGATTCAGCACCGCCGGGTCGATCCACGGGCTTATCTGGCTCGGGCCGGAGAAGACCGTCCGGTAGTGATCGGGGTCCTTCTCCAGCAGCATGTACTCGAACGATTCGGTGTCGGTGGGCTGGGAGCCTGCCATCCCTGCAGTCAGAAAATTCACCATTGGTTTCTCAACAACAGGTACAGAGTACAGACTGCAGAATCACCAAAATCTTGTAAGCTGGGAGGTTATATTCTCACTAGTCAACAATAATCTCTTGTTTCTTGGGCGCAGCTCAAGGGAGAACAACTAGAAACAAGATCCCTGCTATGACATTTACGCTCAACTGTAAAACTGGGGGCTTGGTGCAGGCTGCAGGGGATGCGCAAAATTCAGCGCATGCCAGGCGCAGACACAAGCTCAAAAACCGTAAGAATCACTCAACCAATCTCGCACAGGTCAACGGCCTTGCCTGGATCAAGGACAAAATCAAGAATCCGGCCACGGAGAGCAAGAACCGCTCGGCCAATCCGGCGAGAATCACTCAGACAGCCGGCATAAAAGTACAATAATAAAAGGGTAAAGAACCTGCATCAGCGGAGAATCTTGAATCCACAGAAGGAGTAGACGGGGGGCTCACCTGTCGTCTTCTCCGTCTGCCTTTTCCGCTTTTCCCCGCCTCTAATCTGAATCCTAAGTGGTGTCGGCGAATTGGGCTTGCTTGGTCAAGAAAGTACTAAAAAAAGAAACCTATGAATCGGCTGCGGCTGCGGCTGCTGGAGTGATTCCGGAGAGGTGGATTCGAGGAGGCGACATGAGCAGACCTGCACAGGAGGTTGGGTGGTGCGAGGAGGGGAAAGAGGGGGAGGGGGGAGCGTGCTTGGGGAGGAAGAAGAGGGCGGCGGTTGAGCGGTGGAGAGCGGTTTATATGGAAAGGATTTCCTCGGCTCGCCGCCCGTTACCTTTTCCCTTGCTGCCTTCGGTTTTCCTTTTCCTTTTGGTATAATTTTTGCCTTTTTTACGAAACCTAGGGTTTTTTTAGGAGAAATACTTTTTTTTGCATGGCATGGATTAGGGGAAATACTTCCGATCTATTCATCAACTGTCAATATGGTATAATTTTTGCCTTTTTAGTGAAACTTAGGTTTGATTGTATTTATACTGGTTGAATAATTCCTTTTAAGTGATTTTGAATGAACGGACTTATATGAGAGTTTGCAACATATATAGTCCCTCGGTTCCTCTGTAAAGTGTGTATGGTTCAACCACATATATCATTTTCCTGCACGTTCGCCTTCGTCTCCTTTGTACATAACCTCCCCCTACCACCCTCACCCCCACCGCCGGTTGAATCCTGGCTGCTTGCTCGTTTGCCATTGCCTCTTTTTCAATCCTCACCTCCTCCGTCCATTGCCTCATGATTGCTTCCACGACGCCACCTCGAGCACCCCCCCCCCCCCCCAAACGGTCTCTTCGAAGAAAAAATGGCCGCGTTGCGCGAGGTGAGTAGCTCGGTGATGTAGATTTCTATCGGGATTTTTAGAGGAAGAGGAGGTGATTCGTCTGATAGGGGACAAAGCCAAGAGAATAAAGAACGAAAGTGTGGAGACTGGGCATGTTCAATGGGGTTAGTTTCATCCATATTGACTTTTTTGTGTGAGAAATTTCTAATATATTTATCTTCAGTCATGGCAGTACAAAGAACACCAGAGGTAATAAAAATTACAACCAGGTCTGTGGACCACCTTGTCGCCGTCATCGCTCTCCCGCCAGAGTCGGGCAAACCTTGTTGTACTAAACATTTGGGGAAGTTGTCTTGCTAAGACCCCATAGAACCAACACATTAGAGAGCAACCATCACCAATGAAGAAAGTCATATATCGGAAGGATCAAGCCTGTAAACACCCAAACGAAGATGAACGAAGACCATATCCATCAAAGACTAGAACTGACTGAATCCCTTGAGATCCAACAGAGACACACCTCCACACGCCCTCCGACAAAGTTAGACGCACCATCGAGATGGGAGAGAACATGTGAGACACTATTCCTACTAAGGGGCATTATTACATGTGGTACAACCGCACAAGATATGTTTGGAGGGAGCACATGGAGGAATGCGGGTGGTTTATTGTCTTATATTTTGAATAAAGAGAACAATATGAATTGTGTCCACTTTTAAAATTGTTCTTCATTTTCTTAATATGTTCTATATAGGTTTGTGTAAAATTCCTTGAATTTTTTTGAAAGTGAACGACAGTGGGAGAGGCTCCCACTGACTTTTGTATTACTCACAAAGGATCAGTTACATAGTTGTTACAACAAGGGATTTAAACGGTCCCCCGGCCGTGTGGGCTAGTGTAGCTACAGCACTAATGTCCCAAGTTTACAATGTAACTAGACAGGAAAGGATGAAGTTCCTCTCTGCAGTTATGGATCAGTAGCTCTAAGAGATTTTTGAATCTAGCCAACCATGACCCGAATGAGTGCTGTATCCCTCTGAAATGTTGATTGTTTCTCTCCATCCATAAACTCCAAGCAGCCAACAGAAAAATGTCCATGAAGAGAGGCTGTCGCCAGGTCTCTCTGCCCCCATGCAGCAGTGCTATTCTACTGCCTCTGATCGGCCAGGTCAATCCAGCCTTACTCCAGCACTGTTGACTAAAGGGGCATAAGAAGAACAAGTGTTCAACGGTTTCCTCGGGGGGGCTTTGACAGAACATGCAGGAACAATTGTTCCCCGTGACAGCAAAGTGTCTACGTTTAAGCATATTTCTGGTATTCAATCGATCCACCAGAAGCAACCACCCAAACATTTTAAACTTGATCGGGCTCTTGGCCTTCCAAAGCCAGCGAAAAGCCTCATCAGCCACGATCTCCTTGTAACAATGATCATAGAATTTTTTTCGAAGAGAAGCGCCCGAGCGTGCATTTCCAGGTGTCATGGCGGCCATCGGCCACACACACATGCATCGAGGCCTGCTGGATTTGTCTGACCTCCTCCCTTGCCTAGGTCGAGAGGGGTAAGCTAAAGATCGTGGCCGGATCAGTGGCAATGAGAACCCTAGCAACGGAAACATCCTCATTCAGGCAGAAGGAGAAAGCCCGCGGGTACACTTCCATGATTGGAGCATCATCGTCGCCTTCAAGCCAGACATCTTTCCAGAACAGAGAGCTAGAACCATCGCCTGGGATGACCCTGGTGATCCCACGAAAGACCCCATTGAGCTGCATTACATCTTTCCACCAGAAAGAACCAACGGCGTCAGTTGCATGAGGGATTTTGTTTCTGTAATACGCGCTCCAAATCAGCTCCACCCAGGGGACATCCTCATGGTTATAGAATTTCCTTGAAATTTTGAACCATTGATTTTCCCCGTCTGTCTAGAACACCACGGACGTCATGAGTGAGTAGATGTGCTTGGACTCCAAGAGCAATTATAGGAAATAACATGCCTTGCCTTCTCTAGGTATCCAAAGTGACAGGGGTGGCCCCATGAAAAATATCCAGCAGGGCCACAAAATTTGACCAGGGCACTGGTACCGTAAATTCCAACACCTAGAACGTTTTCACCTATTTTTTTACGGAGATGTTAACTGGCAATTGTCAGCCAGGGGGGATTTTACACCGAACGTCATATAGGATTGCTGGAATAGGTGACTATTGGGGAACGTAGTAATTTAAAAAAAATCCTACGCACACGCAAGATCATGGTGATGCATAGCAACGAGAGGGGAGAGTGTTGTCCATGTACCCTCGTAGACCGAAAGCGGAAGCGTTAGCACAACGCGGTTGATGTAGTCGTACATCTTCACGATCCGACCGATCCAAGTACCGAACGTACGGCACCTCTGAGTTCAGCACACGTTCAGCTCGATGACGTCCCGCGAACTCCGATCCAGCAGAGCTTCATGGGAGAGTTCCGACAGCACGACGGCGTGGTGACGGTGATGATGTTGCTACCGATGCAGGGCTTCGCCTAAGCACCGCTACGATGTGACCGAGGTGGAATATGGTGGAGGGGGCCACCGCACACGGCTAAGAGATCAATTGTTGTGTCTATGGGGTGCCCCCTTGCCCCCGTATATAAAGGAGCAAGGGAGAGGCCGGCCCTAGAGGGGGCGCGCCAAGTGTGGGGAGTCCTACTAGGACTCCCAAGTCCTAGTAGGATTCCCCTTTCCTTTCCGGAGTAGGAGAGAAGGAAAGAGGGGGAGAGGGAGAAGGAAAAGGGGGCTGCACCCCTTGTCCAATTCGGACCAGGGGGGGGCGCCTCCTTCCTTCTGGCCTCTCTCCTCTATTCCCATATGGCCCAATAAGGCCCAATACTTCTCCCGGTGAATCCCCGTAACTCCCCAGTACTCCGAAAATACCCGAATCACTCGGAACCTTTCCGATGTCCGAATATAGTCGTCCGATATATCGATCTTTACGTCTCGACCATTTCGAGACTCCTCGTCATGTCCCCGATCTCATCCGGGACTCCGAACTACCTTCGGTACATAAAATCACATAACTCATAATACAAATCGTCATCGAACTTTAAGCGTGCAGACCCTACGGGTTCGAGAACTATGTAGACATGACCGAGACACGTCTCCGGTCAATAACCACTAGCGGAACCTGGATGCTCATATTGGCTCCCACATATTCTACGAAGATCTTTATCGGTCAAACCGCATAACAACATACGTTGTTCCCTTTGTCATCGGTATGTTACTTGTCCGAGAATCGATCGTCAGTATCTCAATACCTAATTCAATCTTGTTACCGGCAAGTCTCTTTACTCGCCGTAATACATCATCCCGCAACTAACTCATTAGTTATAATGCTTGCAAAGCTTATAGTGATGTGCATTACCGAGTGGGCCCAGAGATACCTCTCCGACAATCGGAGTGACAAATTCTAATCTCGAAATACGCCAACCCAACAAGTACCTTCGAAGACACCTGTAGAGCACATTTATAATCACCCAGTTACGTTGTGACGTTTGGTAGCACACAAAGTGTTCCTCCGGTAAACGGGAGTTGCATAATCTCATAGTCATAGGAACATGTATAAGTCATGAAGAAAGCAATAGCAACATACTAAACGATCATGCTAAGCTAACGGAATGAGTCAAGTCAATCACATCATTCTCCTAATGATGTGATCCTGTTAATCAAATGACAACTCATGTCTATGGCTAGGAAACATAACCATCTTTAATTAACGAGCTAGTCAAGTAGAGGCATACTAGTGACACTCTGTTTGTCTATGTATTCACACATGTATCATGTTTCCGGTTAATACAATTCTAGCATGAATAATAAACATTTATCATGATATAAGGAAATAAATAATAACTTTATTATTGCCTCTAGGGCATATTTCCTTCAGTCTCCCACTTGCACTAGAGTCAATAATCTAGTTCACATCGCCATGTGATTTAACATCAATAGTTCACATCTTTATGTGGTTAACACCCATAGTTCACATCGATATGTGACCAACACCCGAAGGGTTTACTAGAGTCAGTAATCTAGTTCACGTCGCTATGTGATTAACACCCAAAGAGTACTAAGGTGTGATCATGTTTTGCTTGTGAGATAATTTTAGTCAACGGGTCTGTTGTATTCAGATCCATAAGTATTTTGCAAATTTCTATGTCTATAACGCTCTACACGGAGCTACTCTAGCTAATAGCTCCCACTTTCAATATGTATCCAGATTGAGACTTAGAGTCATCTGGATCAGTGTCAAAACTTGTATCGATGTAACCCTTTACGACAAACCTTTTGTCACTTCCATAATCGAGAAACATATCCTTATTCCACTAAGGATAATTTTGACCGCTGTCTAGTGATCTACTCCTAGATCACTATTGTACTCCCTTGCCAAACTCAGTGGTAGGGTATACAATAGATCTGGTACACAGCATGGCATACTTTATAGAACCTATGGCTGAGGCATAGGGAATGACTTTCATTCTCTTTCTATTTTCTGCCTTGGTCGAGCTTTGAGTCTTACTCAATTTCACACCTTGTAACACATGCAAGAACTCTTTCTTTGACTGTTCCATTTTGAACTATTTCAAAATCTTGTCAAGGTATGTACTCATTAAAAAAACTTATCAAGCGTCTTGATCTATCTCTATAGATCTTAATGCTCAATATGTAAGCAGCTTCACCGAGGTCTTTCTTTGAAAAACTCCTTTCAAATACTCCTTTATGCTTTCCAGAAAATTCTACATTATTTTCGATCAACAATATGTCATTCATATATATTTATCAGAAATGCTGTAGTGCTCCCACTCACTTTCTTGTAAATACAGGCTTCACCACAAGTCTGTATAAAACTATATGCTTTGATCAACTCATCAAAGCGTATATTCTAACTCCAAGATGCTTGCACCAGTCCATAGATGGATCGCTGGAGCTTGCACATTTTGTTAGCACCTTTAGGATTGACAAAACCTTATGGTTGCATCATATACAACTCTTCTTTAAGAAATCCATTAAGGAATGTAGTTTTGACATCCATTTGCCAGATTTCATAAAATGTGGCAATTTGCTAACATGATTCGGACAGACTTAAGCATCGCTATGAGTGAGAAAATCTCATCATAGTCAACACCTTGAACTTTGTCAAAAAACCTTTTTTTCGACAAGTCTAGCTTTGTAGATAGTAACACTACTATCAGCGTCTGTCTTCCTCTTGAAGATCCATTTATTTTCTATGGCTTGACGATCATCGGGCAAGTCAACCAAAGTCCACACTTTGTTCTCATACATGGATCCCATGTCAGATTTCATGGCCTCAAGCCATTTTTGCGGAATTGGGCTCATCATCGCTTCCTCATAGTTCGTAGGTTCGTCATGGTCAAGTAACATGACCTCCAGAACAGGATTACCATACCACTGGTGCGGATCTCACTCCGGTTTACCTACGAGGTTCGGTAGTAACTTTATCTGAAGTTACATGATCATCATCATTAGCTTCCTCACTAGTTCGTGTAGTAGTCACAGGAACAGATTTCTGTAATGAACTACTTTTCAATAAGGGAGCAGGTACAATTACATCATCAAGTTCTACTTTCCTCCCACTCACTTCTTTTGAGAGAAACTTCTTCTCCAGAAAGGATCCATTCTTAGCAACGAATAACTTGCCTTAGTATCTGTGATAGAAGGTGTACCCAACTGTCTCCTTTGGGTATCTTATGAAGACACATTTCTCCGATTTGGGTTTGAGCTTATCAGGATGAAACTTTTTCTTATAAGCATCGCAACCCCAAACTTTAAGAAACGACGACTTTGGTTTCTTGCCAAACCACAGTACATACGGTGTTGTCTCAACGGATTTAGATGGTGCCCTATTTAACGTGAATGCAGCTGTCTCTAATGCATAACCCAAAAATGATAGCGGTAAATCAGTAAGAGACATCATAGATCGCACCACATCTAGTAAAGTACGATTACGACGTTCGGACACACCATTACGCTGTGGTGTTCTGGGTGGCGTGAGTTGCGAAACTATTCCGCATTGTTTCAAATGAAGACCAAACTCGTAACTCAAATATTCTTCTCCACGATCAGATCGTAGAAACTTTATTTTCTTGTTACGATGATTTTCCACTTCACTCTGAAATTATATGAACTTTTCAAATGTTTCAGACTTCTGTTTCATTAAGTAGATATACCCATATCTGCTCAAATCATCTATGAAGGTCAGAGAATAATGATACCCGCTGCGAGCCTCAATATCCATCGGACCACATACATCTGCATGTATGATTTCCAACAAATCTGTTGCTTGCTCCATTGTTCCGAAGAACGGCGTTTTAGTCATCTTCCCAAGAGGCATGGTTCACAAGCATCAAGTGATTCATAATCAACTGATTCCAAAAGCCCATCAGCATGGAGTTTCTTCATGCGCTTTACACCAATATGACCTAAACGGCAGTGCCACAAATAAGTTGCACTATCATTATTAACTTTGCATCTTTTTGGCTTCAATATTATGAATATGTGTATCACTACGATCGAGATCCAACAAACCATTTTCGTTGGTGTGTATGACCATAGAAGGTTCTATTCATGTAAACAGAACAACAATTGTTCTCTAACTTAAATGAATAACCGTATTGCAATAAACATGATCAAATCATATTTATGCTCAACGCAAACACCAAATAACACTTATTTAGGTTCAACACTAATCCCGAAAGTATAGGGAGTGTGCGATGATGATCCATATCAATCTTGGAACCACTTCCAACACACATCGTCACTTCACCCTTAACTAGTCTCTGTTCATTCTATAACTCCTGTTTCGAGTTACTAATTTTTAGTAACCGAACAAGTATCAAATACCCAGGGGCTACTATAAACACTAGTAAGGTACACATCAATAACATGTATATCAAATATAGCTTGTTCACTTTGCCATCCTTCTTATCCGCCAAATACTTGGGGTGGTTCCGCTTCTAGTGACCAGTCCCTTTGGAGTAGAAGCACTTAGTCTCAGGCTTAGGTCCAGACTTGGGCTTCTTCACTTGAGCAGCAACTTGCTTGCCATTCTTTTTGAAGTTCCCCTTCTTCCCTTTGCCCTTTCTCTTGAAACTAGTGGTCTTGTCAACCATCAACACTTGATGTTTTTCTTGATTTCTACCTTCGCCGATTTAGCATCGCGAAGAGCTTGGGAATTGTTTTCGTCATCCCTTGCATATTATACTTCATCACGAAGTTCTACTAACTTGGTGATGGTGACTAGAGAATTCTATCAATCACTATTTTATCTGGAAGATTAACTCCCACTTGATTCAAGCGATTGTAGTACCCAGACAATCTGAGCACATGCTCACTGCTTGAGTTATTCTCCTCCATCTTTTAGCTATAGAACTTGTTGGAGACTTCATATCTCTCAACTCCGATATTTGCTTGAAATATTAACTTCAACTCCTGGAACATCTCATATGGTCCATGACGTTCAAAACGTCTTCGAAGTCCCGATTCTAAGCCGTTAAGCATGGTGCACTAAACTATCAAGTCGTCATCATATCGAGCTAGCCAAACGTTTATAACGTCTGCATCTGCTCCTGCAATAGGTCTGTCACCTAGCGGTGCATCAAGGACATAATTCTTCTGTGCAGCAATGAGGATAATCCTCAGATCACGGATCCAATCCGCATCATTGCTACTAACATCTTTCAACTCAGTTTTCTCTAGGAACATATCAAAATAAAACAGGGGAGCTAAACGCGAGCTATTGATCTACAACATAGATATGCAAATACTATCAGGACTAAGTTCATGATAAATTAAAGTTCAATTAATCATATTACTCAAGAACTCCCACTTAGATAGACATCCCTCTAATCATCTAAGTGATCACGTGATCCAAATCAACTAAACCATGTTCGATCATCACGTGAGATGGAGTAGTTTTCAATGGTGAACATCACTATGTTGATCATATCTACTATATGATTCACGCTCGACCTTTCGGTCTCTAGTGTTTCGAGGCCATATCTGCATATGCTAGGCTCGTCAAGTTTAACCTGAGTATTCCGCGTGTGCAACTGTTTTGCACCCGTTGTATTTGAACGTAGAGCTTAGCACACCCGATCATCACGTGGTGTCTCAGCACGAAGAACTTTCGCAACGGTGCATACTCAGGGAGAACACTTATACCTTGAAATTTAGTGAGAGATCATCTTATAATGCTACCGTCGATCTAAGCAAAATAAGATGCATAAAAGATAAACATCACATGCAATCAATATAAGTGATATGATATGGTCATCATCATCTTGTGCTTGTGATCTCCATCTCCGAAGCACCGTCAAGACCACCATCGTCACTGGCGCGACACCTTGATCTCCATCGTAGCATCGTTGTCGTCTCGCCAACTATTGCTTCTATGACTATCGCTATCGCTTAGTGATAAAGTAAAGCAATTACAGGGCGATTGCATTGCATACAATAAAGCGAGAACCATATGGCTCCTGCCAGTTGCCGATAACTCGGTTACAAAACATGATCATCTCATACAATAAAATATAGCATCATACCTTGACCATATCACATCAGAACATGCCCTGCAAAAACAAGTTAGACGTCCTCTACTTTGTTGTTGCAAGTTTTACATGACTGCTACGGGCTGAGCAAGAACCGTTCTTACCTACGCATCAAAACCACAACGATAGTTTGTCAAGTTAGTGCTGTTTTAACCTTCTCAAGGACCGGGCGTAGCCACACTCGGTTCAA
This sequence comes from Triticum aestivum, assembly GCF_018294505.1. Taxonomy (NCBI): domain Eukaryota; kingdom Viridiplantae; phylum Streptophyta; class Magnoliopsida; order Poales; family Poaceae; genus Triticum; species Triticum aestivum. The sequence continues at coordinate 616,351,070 of NC_057814.1, forward strand.
CTAAAGTTGGAGAAACTGACACCCGCCAGCCACCTATGTACAAAGCACGTCGGTAGAACCAGTCTCGCGTAAGCATACCCGTAATGTCGGTCCAGGCCGCTTCATCCAACAATACCGCCGAACCAAAGTATGACATGCTGGTAAGCAGTATGACTTGTATCGCCCACAACTCACTTGTGTTCTACTCGTGCATATAACATCTACGCATAAAACCTGGCTCGGATGCCACTGTTGGGGAACGTAGTAATTTCAAAAAAAAAATCCTACGCACACACAAGATCATGGTGATGCATGGCAACGAGAGGGGAGAGTGTTGTCCACGTACCCTCATAGACCGAAAGCGAAAGCGTTAGCACAACGCGGTTGATGTAGTCGTACGTCTTCACGATTCGACCAATCCAAGTACCGAACGTACGGCACCTCCGAGTTCAGCACACGTTCAGCTCGATGACGTCCCACGAATTCCGATCCAGCAGAGCTTCACGGGAGAGTTCCGTCAGCACGACGGCGTGGTGACGGTGATGATGTTGCTACCGATGCAGGGCTTCGCCTAAGCACCGCTACGATATGACCGAGGTGGAATACGGTGGAGGGGGCACCGCACACGGCTAAGAGATCAAGAGATCAATTGTTGTGTCTATGGGGTGCCCCCTTGCCCCCGTATATAAAGGAGCAAAGGAGAAGCCAACCCTAGAGGGGGCACGCCAAATGTGGGGAGTCCTACTAGGACTCCCAAGTCCTAGTAGGATTCCCCTTTCCTTTCCGGAGTAGGAGAAAAGGAAAGAGGGGGAGAGGGAGAAGGAAAAGGGGGCTGCACGTGTGGCCCAATTCGGACCAGAGGGGGGGGCTCCTTCCTTTTGGCCTCTCTCCTCTATTCCCGTATGGCCCAATAAGGCACAATACTTCTCCCGGTGAATTCCCGTAACTCCCCAGTACTCCGAAAATACCCGAATCACTCGGAACCTTTCCGATGTCCGAATATAGTCGTCCAATATATCGATCTTTACGTCTCGACCATTTCGAGACTCCTCGTCATGTCCCCGATCTCATCCGGGACTCCGAACTACCTTCGGTACATAGAATCACATAACTCATAATACAAATCATCATCGAACTTTAAGCGTGCGGACCCTACGGGTTCGACAACTATGTAGACATGACCGAGACAGGTCTCCGGTCAATAACCAATAGCGGAACCTGGATGCTCATATTGGCTCCCACATATTCTATGAAGATCTTTATCGGTCAAACCGCATAACAACATACGTTGTTCCCTTTGTCATCGGTATGTTACTTGTCCGAGATTCGATCGTCGGTATCTTAATACCTAGTTCAATCTCGTTACCGGCAAGTCTCTTTACTCGTTCCGTAATACATCATCCCGCAACTAACTCATTAGTTACAATGCTTGCAAGGCTTATAGTGATGTGCATTACCGAGTGGGCCCAGAGATACCTCTCCGACAATCGGAGTGACAAATCCTAATCTCGAAATACGCCAACCCAACAAGTACCTACAGAGACACCTGTAGAGCACCTTTATAATCACTCAGTTACGTTGTGACGTTTGGTAGCACACAAAGTGTTCCTCCGGTAAACGGGAGTTACATAATCTCATAGTCATAGGAACATGTATAAGTCATGAAGAAAGCAATAGCAACATACTAAACGATCATGCTAAGCTAACGGAATGGGTCAAGTCAATCACATCATTCTCCTAATGATGTGATCCCGTTAATCAAATGACAACTTATGTCTATGGCTAGGAAACATAACCATCTTTGATTAACGAGCTAGTCAAGTAGAGGCATACTAGTGACACTCTGTTTGTCTATGTATTCACACATGTATCATGTTTCCGGTTAATACAATTCTAGCATGAATAATAAACATTTATCATGATATAAGGAAATAAATAATAACTTTATTATTGCCTCTAGGGCATATTTCCTTCAGTGACTGTGCAACTGCTTCTGGTGAATGCCTATTTTTTTTTCTTTTTTGCAAAGTTCACTAGATGAGAATTGAATCGAACCCACGCCCTACTGTGTGTGCCAGAATGCTCATAGCTGCTGGGCTCTGAGGGCCTTTGTGAACCATTTTTGTTTAAAATGCCACATATATTTTTCAATCCAAAAAATCTTGTATTTTTTTTATTTTCTCACATGACAGTTTCATATTTTTATAGCATGACATTTTTTAAGAGGATGGCATTTTTTATTTTAATGGCATGGCAGTTTTATTACTAAGTGCATGGCATTTTTATAAAAATGTAATTTTTATTATTAGGAGATGGCATTTTAATATTAAGAGATGGTATTTTTTGTTATTAAGAGATGGCATTTTTTTATTAAGAGATGGATTTTTTAAAAACTTTTTTATAAGAGATGGCATTGTTTTGTTAAGAGATGGCATTTTTCTGTAAATTAAGAGATGGCATTTTTTATATTAAGAGATGAACTTTTTTATTTTTTTACAAGAGATGGCATTTTTATTATTTAAGAGATGGCTTTTTTATATTTAGAGATAGCATTTTTATATTTTTATAAGAGATTACATTTTAGTGTTAAGAGATGGCATTTTTATATTTAGAGATGGCATTTATTATTTTTTATAAGAAATGGCATTTTTGTGTTAAGAGATGACATTTATTGTTTATTAAGAGATGACATTTTCTTCAATTATGGCATTTTTTTTGTTCTATAAAAAAGAAATGTTCTCTAATTTTTACAGCATGGCATTTTTTATTTTTCCAGATCTAATCTTGCACTTAGGTCTGGAGGCCTGGTAGCCGGGAGGGGGCTGTTGGTTCGCTCAATTGCGACCTCCCCAGCGAACAAAAACGTTCGCTGGTGGATCGACCAGCCAGCAAACGAAACGATCGCTGGAGCCTTCCTCCCTGGCGACCGGACGGCGGATAAAGGGGCCCAAAATTTATATGTGTTTGAGTGGGGCTATGCAAAGTGGTAAAGAAGATATACCACTGTCCTTTCAAAAAAAGAAAGATACACCACTGTGCCACTGTGGATAGCATGCCTTGACCTGCTTTTGAAACTTGAGCACTTTTTATTAAGATGACATAACCATTTGATCATCGGTGTTGGTGCATATAACGATGGATGTACTAGGATAAAAAACATTCTTATATTATGGGACGGAGGAAGTAGCATTCTTCATTTCAACCAAAGCAGCAAATCCATGATTGTACTTACTGGCCCCTTGTACAACAGTGAGACAGCGCATGTGGTGCGATGGCAGGTAATCATGAGAGAGTCCATAGAGAGAGAATTGGCATCTTGGTTTTCACAGTCGGGTGCCAAGTAAGTTGGCACTATCTTATGTCGCCACTGATCGATCAAACCGAACAAGCTGACCAGCAACATGCTTGCTTGTGTCCATTTTCCTGCAAGATCAAGATGGGCCGTCTCGTCAGCAACATGTGGCCAGCGGCAGACTAAGGCATAGCCTAGTGGTGGGGAGGGGTTGATGCCTTCCCACCCATCTAGGTTCAAGGCATGGTATTTGTAATTTAGGTATGTTGCATCAATTATACTGTAGACGGTTCCCTTACAGTTTTTCTAACAAAAAACATGTGGCCAGCGGCGGCGCCAGATGCCGCACTCTTCGGCAACAGATAGTACATAGCTTCTCAGCAAAGACACTCCACCACGGCTGGTCAGCAGCTAGCTAGCTCTGCCCGCACGCCACAACCAGACTCTGCAAACTAATCTGCTGAGCAGTACTGATACTATACCACGATTTGTCCCGAGAGAAAATCAAGGTCATTCGCCCGCAGTGGCTGCAGAAATTCTCACAACCAACAAACGAATTAGTTCCTGCAGAGTTGGAAAAAGAGGAAAAGGAAATCCCCTGTTCTGAAACTCATGTCTGGGAGATTATTAATCATTCAGAGATTCTACTGCTGGAAAACACAGGGATCGATCGGTCTGGCGGGCTGCTGCTGTAAAGGAAAGTCACATGTCCGGTCTACGCATGAAAGCTAGCCTGAAAGCACACGGTCTCCAACCAGCTGGAATATTCACCTTTTGGTAATCTGCCTTGTGATACGGTACCAGTGCCCCATCATGTACACCCAAAGATAGACAGGCACTCTATGTAGGTCTCGTTGCCTCATCCGTCTGCTACCACTGTGACATGGGACCCTACGAGCAACTCCAACCGGCCCATCCAAATGGGCGCGCGCTTTATTTGCTTTTTAATTTGGGTCAGCAGATGTGCCCAACGGGAGGCATATCTAGTTTTGACCCGCGTGGCCGAAATAAATTTTTAAAAAATATAATTAAACATAAGTGACCGGTCAACACCGGCCAAAGTCCTCTTAAACAATAATTAAACATTAAGAAAAAACTGCCCGTATGCTGCCCTAGTCGTCCGCCTTGCCCTTGCCCTTGCCGTCGTCGTCGCCGCCGGTGAGGTCGATGAAGAAGGGAGGCGGCCCAGCCTAGCTGAACGCAGCTTGATAGGCCGCCTGGGCTGCCTCCTCTGGCGGCAGTGCAGCGAGGCGAGCGCGCTCCTCCTCATTGGTGCACCGGGACCCCCCCACCCCCACGCGTGGATTAAAAAAGGATAGGCTCTAGACACTTCCACTGGCTGACGCGTGGGCCCGATTGATGGGCGCTATTAATATGACCGCGTTCGATCGTTGGCTGGCCGCCATGTGGGACCATGGCGGACACCGAGGGGCGCACGGCGCGTCCGCTTCGTGTCCGCGCCGACGCATTTCAGGCTCAAATTTGACTTTGATATGGGTCAGCGCGGACATGAAGATGACGCGTTTTGGGTTTGGGTCCGCGCGTTGGGCAGGCGTTTTGATCCGCGGCGACCCAAATGGACGTGCACGGAGGAAATGGATCGTCTAGTTGGAGTTGCTCTAACTTTTTCTACAATCTGGTCGAACCGGGTCAGATTGAGGAAAAGTTTAAAATTACAGTTTTTTAAAAGAAAAGAAAGAACTAACTTTAGTTGAGGTGGCCAGGTTGCGTAGATATACCAATTTGACAACGCGTTTGTAGAGGTTAGGCTCTAATTTGTCGGTATACAGACAGCACAGCACCTGTCAAAGCTGACAAAGTCCTCTTGAAAACTACTAGTACTTGTAAGTTTTCTCTATACGTTTGGCACCAATTCCAAAAATTATTGGCGTGAATACGTTGCTTCTGATCGTATCTGGGTGACATGTCATGCATTACGTACCACACCAGATTCGAGACATGCTGCGAACCAACCAGTGGTTGGATGGTTAGAGGGATAGTGATATTCTCAGCCCATCAGGATTCAAGTCCTGGTAAATGGCAATGTTAGGCAATGTTAGAATATATCCGTCCGCTGATTTCTCTCGTTACGGCCCTGATTGATCATGTGTAATGTTTGTATGTTTCTCGGTGTTTAGTTCAAAGTCGCCATTTTTTTAAGGCACATCAAGAGTAATTGCTACCACCCACTTCTGTAAGTTGTGAAACAGAGTGGACCTATGAAAGTTCACGAGGAATATGAGTCATTTGTCTTCTAAGGGCATCTTGCAAGCCGCTTATACGGGCGCTTAGGGAAATAAAAATATATTATAAAATCAGAAAACTATCTAAGCGTTGGTTTGTTTCAACGCAAGGCGCTAGTTTATAGGCGCTAATAAAATCGGTGCATGTTATCCCGCAAAGCAAAAATGGCTGAAGCGCTCGCTGCTACTTCTTGCATCGATGCTTGAGCGACGCCAGGAATTAAAAGCGGAACTGCCAGTTGACCAGGATACCTATCCTGGCGCCCCTCCGCTAGCGTCCGCGTTGGACATGCCCTAAGATTAAACAAGTGGTTGCAATCTTATAGAAACACATAATTTTTTTCCGTTCATAGACACTTGTCATACTTTATTTTCAAGTCTTTTTATGTCGTGTTATAACACACACCTACATCTTCAAACCTCGGTATGATAATCACATCAACCAATTTCTGTTGCCATTTTCAGATGCAGACAACAAGCTTGAGCGTGCCTTCCTATGGTCTATCTTGGACAAGACAACGGGCCAAGTGCAAAGTAAATTGGGATTTTGTTTGCCGACCTTTTGAGCATGGAGGTCCTGGTGTGCTTAACACCATAAAATGCGCAAGATCTCTCCGCCTAAGATGCCCTTGGTTCGAGTGGACGGAGCCCTCAATTATGGGTTGGCATGGGCAACCCTTGTGACGAGTAAGATCTTAACATCATTGGGAATGATGCGAAGACGCCATTTTGGGATGCGCCATGGATCAATAACCGGAAGCCCAAGGAGATTGCGCCCCTCAATTTTGAGGTTTCATCGTATTTTTTTTTGGAAAATCAAGGTAGCGCTCCCGGTCATGCTTGGGTTTCCATGGTCAAGTTATCGGCAAACTTCACCATGGGATACATCCGCCAGTTTGTGGCCCTTTGGACGGCCATCCATGACTTTCATCTTGTTGCACATGCGGAGGATGAGATCTTGTGGAAGCAATGGACTCTAGAAAAATAAAGTGCGCACACTTATTAAAATCAGTAGGTTTCCTTATAAATTATTGTGCATATGAATAAGTTTGGCCCGACTAGAAGTTATCCATTGTTACAATTTGATTGGGTGTATGTACACTATGATATACGATGCTATATTTGTGATAAAAAAACTAACTGTTCTACATGTTTGATTAGTGCTGTGTCTTAATTACCTTTTGTACAAAATTGAAACACAAACGAGTGCAAACATTTTGCTTCCAGACTCCAAATTGCCAAAAAAATCCAAAATAATAATTCAAATTGCTCCTTTAGATTTGATAATAACAGTTGACTAAAAATGTTTTTAGCTGGACTTTAGGAAAAAACTAACTAATGCATGGATCTATAGTACAAAATAGCAGATAGAAGCAATGCATGCATTTTTGTTTGAGTGTATCATACAAATAAACATATATTTTTAAAGAACTTTAAAGTTCCGGAGTACATGCATCTACATATACATCTTTTTGAAACTTCAAAATGAGTTTTGTTCTTTACTTTTTGAACCAATCTCATATGAGACATTCAATGTTTTCGTTCAATATGATGATATATTAGTGTCACTAGGCTTACAAGATTTTGACTTACTCTATTAATGAATAAAAGATATTATACTTTTTGTGATGGTAAATATTTTCATCCTTCACAGGGTAAGGTATGTTACCTAATACGTTAGGGCTCGTGGAGACTCGTTAGTATATACACAAGTGAAGATATTTGTGTATATCATCATGTTGTTGTGTACTATCTTCTCTTTCCGTTGACATGTATATAGTGTGAATACAGAGCTACCAATCAGTTTTAAAAAAATATAACAAGACAATACAATATTAGCATAACAAAATTGGTATGTAAATTGTATGATCATTATTCTTTTAAAGTAGATCATTTCTGCCACGAGGTGGACAATCTGCATTATTGCGTATTATTATTTTCAGTGATTAATTTACTATTTAAATATTTGTTTCTAACAAACAATGCAAACAATAACAATTAGTAGAAGCAGCGAATCAACCTGTGGTTGGATGGTTAGAGGGAAAATGGTATCCCAGCCCACCAAGGTTCAAGTCCTGGTGCTCGCATTATCCCTGAATTTATTTCAGGATTTCCGGCGATGCACTTTCAGTGGGAGGAGACGTTCTCGTCAACGACGATGCGCTACATCTTAAATCTCAAAATGATATGACGGCTCAGTCTCTCGAAGGTGCTCATAGGGGTATGATGTGCGTGTGTGCGTTCATAGGGGTGAGTGTATGCGCGTATGTATGAGCGCTTGTGTCTGTACTGTATTAAAAAAACAATTAGTAAAAGTATAACTTATATACACCCGTCTAAAAATACACTAGCCCATGCGGGCACACAGTTTGTCGACTAGCAAAATTAATTTCTACATGGCAGAAGATCCCTGAAAACAACAACAACTACTACTCCCGAACATCGAGCGACATCATCGCCCCCCCCTGCGATAGCGTCATTCCTACATGCGAAACTAGTGATTGTGGCCACGAACCGGGTATTCTCGTGTTCGCATGGAGTGCCCGAACCCTCTGCGTCGAGCTAAGCCGCCGCCCGGTGCCACCATCTGACAAACCGTCGACGACTTGCTTGGACAACACCTCTTCAACATCAACATGAGACTTGCGATCTAAACGGAAGAAAAGAATGGTGAACGTGAAGAAAAGAGGCGGCACAGCGAAAGCCAAACAAAATGCAAACCTTAGAGCATGAGGAGCCACCGGACCCTTGTCGGCGTCGTCCAACACAGACTATCACCGGCTGCCACAGTACACACAGGGAGATGAGAAAATAAATTAGGGTTGGCCGGCATCGAGAGCGCGTCCTTTTATGCAGCCACCAAACAAGGCAACCGATCTAATGAAAAGGCGGAAAAAAACCCCACATAATCGGCCCGCATGACAACGCTATCGTACCTGGGCGTCTTGCTTGATAGCACCACCCGGGCAGGCCCGCGCGTGCTGCCTGCCCGGCTGTGCTTGGGCATGAGCCGGCTTTGCGAACCAGCCCGGCGCGGAACGAACGGTGAGCCCGGTTGGAGCAAGCGAACCAGCCCCACACGGAACGAACAGTGAGCCTGGCGTGGAACGAACCGGGCGAACAAGCCGTACCCACGCGCAAGGGAGAGCGGCAGTGCAGACTGCGCTGCCAGTCTGGACTGTACCAGCTTGGTGCACGACAAGGACGCCGCAAGGTGTGCCCAACAGCCTGCTCATGCCGCGTGCAAGAACCACGCGGTGCCCCACCCGCGGGCGCCCCTGACAACGCCCAATGATGGTGGCCACGGGCGACTTGGCGGTCCACCCGTTTGGGAGCTCGGGCCCGAATCGTCCGTGCAGATCGGACGGCTCGGAGCGCCACCAAGAGGCCCGAACCAGCCTGGCGAGAGACCAGGACACTAGCAAGCGGGCCCGGCCTTAGCTTCGCTGGGTCGCCCTGGCAGGCATGCCCGCCGCCGCCCAATGATGGTGGCCCCAGGCGCACGGAGCACTCCAACCGTCATGGACCTTCCAGCCAGGTCGCCCGGGTGCGAGCTGTGTGTGAGATCACAACCAGGAGAGCCCCAAGAGTCTTCTACCGCAAGACACCCCGAAACAGACGGCCAGAAGGAGCTCTTGGCTGCGAGGAGCCCAGGAAGGCGGGTACTCCAGCATCCTTTATAGGAGTAATACGAGCTCATCCAAGTTTTATATGTTCTGCCTGATCGACTACCACTAGTAGAAAAAGGGCCATTTGTCCCGGTTCATAAGGCCCATCGGTCCCGGTTGGGGAACCGGGACTAAAAGGTCGTTACTAATGCCCTAGGCCTTTAGTCCCGGTTCTTATACCAACCGGCACAGATGGGCCTCCACGTGGCCGCTCCGGCGAGCCCAGGAAGGAGGGCCTTTGGTCCCGGTTGGTAGCACCAACCGGGACAAATAAGCTTCCACGCGTCAGCAATTCAGGGGCTGGTTTTTTTTGAAAGGAGGTGGTTTTGGGGTTTTGGGGGTTAATTTAGGTTGTTATAGGTAGCTAATAGAGAGATGTGTCCTCTCTTATCTCCGTGCTACTGCTACTGCTATGCCTAAACATGACTTAGATTGAAGTGAGGCAACATGTGATGCATGTCGAAAATAATACTAATCCTAACTTGATCAAGTTTGGATTGTACTACTTTCGACATGCACCACATGCATGTTGCCTTCACTTCAATCCAATCCATGTTCATTTCACCCACAGATATATAATAACTTTTCATACTCGCATGATGCATCATCATAATAACAAGTCCTACTAATCATCATCATACAACTTCTACTCGTTATTAATAACAAGTCATACGATCATCATCCTGATAGTCATCGAACCAACCCTACTTAATTGTTCTTAGCACATGATCATCAGTATTATGCAGGACCTAAATACCCTATTTAAGGTAAAATAGCATAAAACAATATAGACCCTGACTCTTCATTATGGAGAATGGAGATCATCCTGTCTCCAATTCTTGCGCCGCGCTTCCTTTTGCTTCCAAGAACCTCCTTACGACTGTCCATACATTTTTTCCAATCTCTGATTAGCATGTCTCCACTTCTTTTAGAAATTCGGTATGGGCAGTTGAGATTCGTAGGATGGCCTGGATATATGTTCAAAACACGAAGGCTGCCATTCTGATACATCAAATGAGGCACACAATCCTCTGGGATTCTCTGTTGAAAAACATAGTAATAACTTCATAGTTAGCAATGATGTACTAGTTTTAGAAGTATGCAAAAGATGCACGGATGTCGTAATAGTAAAAAATCTTACCAGGGTATCTCCATGGTAGTTACCGTAGTTCAACACGTGCACTAGTGGCACGTATTGACCATAATGTTGAGGAGTTTGATTGTAGATATTGTAATTCTCAAGATCAGTACAAAATCCGACCAGATGATTTTTCTCCTGATAAGTTAACTCGGAGCCATCGGTGTAGTGGGTTTTGTCTACCATGTTCCGCACATTGTTTGAACAATCAAAATAAGCTGTCAATGGAAATAAGCTGTCAACTATTTTGAAATAAACAATATAAATTAGTTAATAATTAACTATGTTCGAGAAACTCACATAGCGGTAGAACTGGAGGCGTATCAACAAGGACCCAAATGTCCATATTGTCTTGGTCGATGTCAGGATCACCAAGATCCATGGTGACAAGCATACCCTCATCAAAACCATACATCTTGCAAAATGCTTCCCAATTTTTGCAACCAAAATGGGTTACGCTCTCAGCATTATAATGATTTACTTCAAAATCCACATCATGATGGGTCCTTAGGTGAATTTTCTTCGTTTCAAAATTTTCATGGTCTTCAAAATCCATCCTCTCCAAGACATAGCGTCTTGCATGGCATGGGATAAGCCATACTCGAATTGTAAAAGATGAAAATTACACATTGAAATAGTTGAAGTCATGCTTAATTACGAAAAAAACACTTGTTGTCGTTGCGTACCGTTTCAACATCGAAGGTCTCCTCGAGCTTAATGCTGAAGCGTCGATCATCGTCCAGGTGAGGCCTGTCGCACAAACCTCGATCGTCATGGCACCAGCCGCACTCCCCCGGGAGACTTTCGTCGTCCGATGACGACATTTCCTACGTTCATAATTCAAAGATTAAACTTGTACAATTAAATATATGTACTACAGAAACTAAATTATATCATTATTATTCATCACAGGTTGACTATCGGTTTGTCGAGTCTTTTCTTGAAAACTCTCAGCTCACGTGGTGTATACATTCGACCGTTGGTGATGGTCGCTCCTCCATTTGTCCCCGAGTGTATTACACCAAAATGTCTAGCACACGAGAACGAAGGAGAAGCGACCCCCACGACAACAGTCGGGATTCTTCGTCCTCTCATATATATATGGTGTAACTCTCCCTCACTGATTCCTCTATGATATTTGTGACCGTCGGTGATGGTAGCTCCTCCTTTCGTTCCCGAGTGCATTATACCAAATTGTCTAGCACACGGGAACGAAGGAGAAGCTACCCCACGACAACAGTCGGGATTCTTCGTCCTCTCATATATGGTGGAGACTCGACAGACTTAAAGTCAACCCGAAATATCGTTTAATTATCTTTCTAAAAAAGGATTTGGCTGGTCTCACCTCGAGGTCGGAGGGGGTCGGTGACGGGGACGGCGGCGGGGATGATGGAGGGGGGCTCCTAGATTTCTGCGACAACAAAAACCCTATAAGCTATCAACTAATCATATGCATACGCCTTGCATAGTGCTCTCCAATTTTAACATTCAAAGTAGGAGTAGTTTTCCAATTTGAGCATTCAATAATCAAAACCAACTCGTAAAATAAAGTAGTATTCAAATTAGCATGCATTCAATTATAAGCAAAACTACATCATATCTTTCGTCCGTACATCGTCGAATATTATCACTAATACACCTCGAATACTATCATATATATATATATAGCATCGCTAGTACAGCTAGAACCGTAGCGCCCGACGGGTATCGGCGCGGGCGGTGGACACCCAAAGGGAAGGAACCATCACAGGATCATAGCTCCAGTGAGATCCCTGAAGAACCTGCCAGGTATTGTCGATCCTGCCCTCCAACGCAACCATGTAGCGACGGACGTGCTCGTCCTCCTCGCTGACACGGTGACGTACCACCTCCGCGGTGTCCGGAATCCTAGGCACCGTCAATGGCCCACGCGACCGCCACCAAACAAGGATCGGGTCAACGACGGGCTGGCTCCTCACCAACCTACACCCCCGGAAGGTAGCACCTCCCAATACGAGCCCGGCGGAGCCCAGTCCCGGACATGGCCCCTCTGATCAAGCCGGCCTCCTCCGCCGAGTCGACGACGAGGATGCGGAATAGGCATCGTCGACGTCGATGCGGGAATAATTGCTTGAACTAAAACAATAAACTAGTTCTATTAATTTTCTTGCTAAAAATAAACATACTTCTATAGTAAAATAAAGTAGTTTTATTAAATCAACTAGTTCAACTACTAATTAAGCACTTACTATAAATAAACTAAAGTAGTACTTACTAAAAATAAACTACTTCTATATATAGTAAAATAAAGTAGTTTTATTAAATCAACTAGTTCAATTACTAAGCACTTACTATAAATAAAATAAAGTAGTACTTACTAAAAATAAACTACTTCTATAGTAAAATAATGTAGTTTTATTAAATCAACTAGTTCAACTAGTAAGCACTTACTATAAATAAAATAAAGTAGTACTTACTAAAAATAAACTTGTTTAACTAGTTCTATTATTTATCGATCCCCCCTCATGTTGAAGTTATCAGGGAGGGGGTATATCGACAACGACATACATGATAAAAAATAAGAAGAGGAAGAAGAAGAAAAAAAGAGGAGAAGAAGAAAGGAATAGAGGAGAAGATCGAAGAAAAAAAGAAGAAAAAAAAGAGGAGAAGAAGAAAGGAATAGAGGCTCTCCTCTATTACTTTCTTCTTCTCCTCTTTTTCTTCTTCCTTTTTCCTCTTCTTATTTATTTCTCCACTTCTTCCTCTCCTCTTCTTCTCCTTCTTCTTCTCCTTTTCCTCTTCTTATTTTCCCTTTTCCTCTCCCCCCTCATCACATGTCCGAGGAGAAGAAGAAAAAAAATGAGAAGAAGAAGGAATAGAGGAGAAGAAAAAAAAAAATAGATTAAAATCTATTTGTTTTCTTCTCCTCTATTCCTTCTCCTTCTCCTTCTCCTCTTTTCTTCTTCTTCTTCGTCCTCTTCTTATTTTTCTTCTTCTTCCTCTTTTCTTCTTTCCTTAATTTCTTTCCTCGACGACCCTAACCCTAAACAGTACAACTAACTACAACGACTTCCCTTGCATACATATGAAAAAATATGATCGATCATCTATGAACAATATAAAAACATCATATGATATATGAACAAAAAAAAATCACATCTATGAACACAAAAAATCATCTAATCATATATTTTTTACGGCGGCCACGGCGGCGGCGGCGGGGGGCAGGGCAGGGGCGCGGGGGCCGGGGCTCACTGGGGGTGGCGTCGGGGCAGGGGCGCTGCGGACCGGGGCGGTGACGACGCGGGGCGGCGCGGCGACGGCGTCGGGGCAGGGGCGGCATGCGGTGACGGCGTTGGGGCAGGGGGCGGTGGCGCGGCGACGGCGTCGAGGCAGGGGCGCGCGCGGCGACGGCGTCGGGGCAGGGGAGCACATGGCGACGGCGTCGGGGCAGTGGGAAGAAGAACTGAACCGAAAATTTCACAAGTGTGGCTTATATAGACAGACCTTTGGTCCCGGTTCGTGGCAGCAACCGGGACCAAAGTACCCCTTTAGTCCCGGTTGGAGCCACCAACCGGGACCAAAGGTCGCTTTTCAGCAGCCCAAAGGGCGGGAAGAAGAGGCCTTTGGTCCCGTTTGATGGCACAAACCGGGACTAAAGGGGGCGCATTGGTACCGGTTGTTGGCATGAACCGGTACCAATGTACGCCTTTAGTACCGGTTGGTGGCACCAACCGGGACTAAAGGCCTTGTGCTGCCCGCATCGCGACACGAAAGTTTAGTCCCACCTCGCTAGCTGAGGGAGCTCAAGAGTGGTTTATAAGCCCCACTCCCGCTGCCCTCTCGAGCTCCTCTCAAATGCAGGCTTTCGGGCCTAAACACACTGTATCTATATTGGGCCTTCTACGGGCCTGAATCCTGGCCCATGGGTGGGTTTCTAGTCGTATTCAGGCCGTGGTGGCCCAGTAGGTTGCTTTTTTTATTTTTTCCCAGTTTATTTATTTTCTTTTTTGCTTTATTTATTTTATTTTGTTTCTACTTACAACAAAATACTTATTTATTTTATTTTATTTTATTTCTAATTACTTATATATTCTATTTTATGATAATTCTTTTTGCTATTAAAGTTTCTAACAAAAAAAGTTCTTTATGAAAATTCTTTTTGCTTTAAATGATTTTGAACAGAAAAAACTTTGATAATTTTAGTTGCATCAATTTTATATAATTTTACTTTCAATAATACTAGAGGTTGCTTATAATGTTTTGAACAGAAAATACGTTGATAATTTTAGTTTCATAAATTTTATTTATGTTATTAAAGTTTATTTTATTTTGTTTCTACTTACATATTTTATTAAAGTTTATTTTATTCTGTTTCTAATTACTTATTTATTTTATTTTATGATATTTGTTATTTTCCATGCATTTACTGATTATTTTGAGCTATAAGACCCTGAAATTGAAAAGCACTACAAATGAACTCTGAAAAGGTTGAAAGTTGGCATGGTATCATCATTTCACCCACATAGCATGTGCAAGAAAGTAGAGAGGGTTACGGCAAAAACTAGATCCACTTCGTGTACAAAACGGACAATCTGTTTCGAAGTATCATGATTTCATACGGAAACTCGTCTGTTACAAAGGGATTTCATTTTTTAGAACTTATTTGAACTCCATAGTTTTTCTGTGTTCAAAATGCACCATTCAAAGCCACATCATCAATTTTCAACCCTTTCTGACTTCATTTGTTATTTTCCATGCATTTACTGATTTTTTTGAGCTATAAGACCATGAAATTGAAAAGCACTACAAATGAACTCTGAAAAGGTTGAAAGTTGGCATGGTGTCATCATTTCACCCACATAGCATGTGCAAGAAAGTAGAGAGGGTTACGGCAAAAACTGGATGCACTTCGTGTACAAAACGGACAATCTATTTCGAAGTAACAGGATTTCATACGAAACTCGTCTGTTACAACAGGCATTTCAAATGAACTACGAAAAGGTTGAAAGTTGGCATGGTATCATCATAATAGTTGTGGAGAGAAAGTCTTCACTTTTTTTTCGCTTGTGTGAATTGCTTATTGCGCCGTAACCATGGATAATTTTCATCGTTTATCAGGATGCTTGGGTCAGCCTTGACTTTCAAGGGAGGAATTTCATGAAACTTTTCATAATCTTGAGACATGTCTGTCTTGTCCTCCACTCCCAGGATGTCCGTTTTTCCTGAAAGAACTATGTGGCGCTTTGACTCATCGTATGATGTATTCGCTTCCTTATCTTTTCTTTTTCTCGGTTTGGTAGACATCTCCTTCACATAGATAACCTGTGCCACATCATTGGCTAGGACGAACGGTTCGTCAGTGTACCCAAGATTGTTCAGATCCACTGTTGTCATTCCGTACTGTGGGTCTACCTGTAGCCCGCCTCCTGACAGATTGACCCATTTGCACTTAAACAAAGGGACCTTAAAATCATGTCCGTAGTCAAGTTCCCATATGTCCATTATGTAACCATAATATGTGTCCTTTCCCCTCTCGGTTGCTGCATCAAAGCGGACACCGCTGTTTTGGTTGGTGCTCTTTTGATCTTGGGCGATCGTGTAAAATGTATTCCCATTTATCTCGTATCCTTTGTAAGTCAATACAGTCGAAGATGGTCCCCTGGACAACGAGTACAGCTCATCACAAACAGTGTTGTCACCTCTGAGACGTGTTTCCAACCAACTGCTGAAAGTCCTGATGTGTTCACATGTAATCCAGTCGTCACACTGCTCCGGGTGTTTGGAGCGCAGACTGTTCTTGTGTTCATCGACATACGGGGTCACCAAGGTAGAGTTCTGTAGAACTGTGTAGTGTGCTTGAGACCAAGAATGCCCGTCCCTGCATATTATTGAGTCCGCTCCTAGCGTGCCTTTTCCAGTCAGTCTCCCATCATACCGCGATTTAGGGAGACCTATCTTCTTAAGGCCAGGAATGAAGTCAACACAAAACCCAATGACATCCTCTGTTTGATGGCCCATGGAGATGCTTCCTTCTGGCCTAGCACGGTTACGGACATATTTCTTTAGGACTCCCATGAACCTCTCAAAGGGGAACATATTGTGTAGAAATACGGGGCCCAGAATGACAATCTCGTCGACTAGATGAACTAGGACGTGCGTCATGATATTGAAGAAGGATGGTGGGAACACCAGCTCGAAACTGACAAGACATTGCGCCACATCACTCCTTAGCCTTGGTATGATTTCTGGATCGATCACCTTCTGAGAGATTGCATTGAGGAATGCACATAGCTTCACAATGGCTAATCGGACGTTTTCCGGTAGAAGCCCCCTCAATGCAACCGGAAGCAGTTGCGTCATAATCACGTGGCAGTCATGAGACTTTAGGTTCTGGAACTTTTTCTCTGGAATATTTATTATTCCCTTTATATTCGACGAGAAGCCAGTCGGGACCTTCATACTGAGCAGGCATTCAAAAAAGATTTCCTTCTCTTCTTTGGTAAGAGCGTAGCTGGCAGGACCTTCATACTGCTTTGGAGGCATGCCGTCTTTTTCGTGCAAACGTTGCAGGTCCTCCCGTGCCTCAGGTGTATCTTTTGTCTTCCCATACACGCCCAAGAAGCCTAACAGGTTCACGCAAAGGTTCTTCGTCACGTGCATCACGTCGATTGAAGAGCGTACCTCTAGCTCTTTCCAGTAGGGTAGGTCCCAAAATATAGATTTCTTCTTCCACATGGGTGCGCGTCCCTCAGCGTCATTCGGAACAGCTAGTCCGCCGGGACCCTTTCCAAATATTACGTGTAAATTAGAGACCATAGCAAGTACGTGATCACCGGTACGCATGGCGGGCTTCTTCCGGTGATCTGCCTCGCCTTTGAAATGCTTGCCTTTCTTTCGACATTGATGGTTGGTCGGGAGAAATCGACGATGGCCCAGGTACACATTCTTCCTGCATCTGTCCAGGTATATACTTTCGGTGTCAGCTAAACAGTGCGTGCATGCGTGGTATCCCTTGTTTGTCTGTCCTGAAAGGTTACTGAGAGCGGGCCAATCATTGATGGTCACGAACAGCAACGCCTTTAGGTCAAATTCTTCCCCCATGTGCTCATCCCACGCACGTACACCTGTTCCATTCCACAGCTGTAAGAGTTCTTCAACTAATGGCCTTAGGTACACATCAATGTCGTTGCCGGGTTGCTTAGGGCCTTGGATGAGAATTGGCATCATAATGAACTTCCGCTTCATGCACATCCAAGGAGGAAGGTTATACATACATAGAGTCACGGGCCAGGTGCTGTGATTGCTGCTCTGCTCCCCGAAAGGATTAATGCCATCCGCGCTTAAAGCAAACCATACGTTCCTTGGGTCACTTGCAAACTCAGCCCAGAACTTTCTCTCGATTTTTCTCCACTGCGACCCGTCAGCGGGTGCTCTCAACTTCCCGTCTTTCTTACGGTCCTCACTGTGCCATCGCATCAACTTGGCATGCTCTTTGTTTCTGAACAGTCGTTTCAACCGTGGTATTATAGGAGCATACCACATCACCTTCGCAGGAACCCTCTTCCTGCGGGGCTCGCCCTCAACATCACCAGGGTCATCTCGTCTGATCTTATACCGCAATGCACCGCATACCGGGCATGCGTTCAAATCCTTGTACGCACCGCGGTAGAGGATGCAGTCATTAGGGCATGCATGTATCTTCTCCACCTCCAATCCTAGAGGGCATACGACCTTCTTTGCTGCGTACGTACTGTCGGGCAATTCGTTATCCTTTGGAAGCTTCTTCTTCAATATTTTCAGTAGCTTCTCAAATCCTTTGTCAGGCACAGCATTCTCTGCCTTCCACTGCAGCAATTCCAGTACGGTACCGAGCTTTGTGTTGCCATCTTCGCAATTGGGGTACAACCCTTTTTTGTGATCCTCTAACATGCGATCGAACTTCAGCTTCTCCTTTTCACTTTCGCACTTTTCCCTTGCATCAACAATGACCCGGCGGAGATCATCATCGGGCACATCGTCTGGTTCCTCTGGATCTTCAGCTTCCTCTTGATCTTCAGCTTCCCCCGTTGCAGCATCATCGTATTCAGGGGGCACATAGTTGTCATCGTCCTCTTCTTCTTCGCTGTCTTCCATCATAACCCCTATTTCTCCGTGCTTCGTCCAAACATTATAGTGTGGCATGAAACCCTTATAAAGCAGGTGGGTGTGAAGGATTTTCTTGTCAGAGTAAGACCTCATATTCCCACAATTAGGGCATGGACAACACATAAAACCATTCTGCTTGTTTGCCTCAGCCACTTCGAGAAAATTATGCACGCCCTTAATGTACTCAGAGGTGTGTCTGTCACCGTACATCCATTGCCGGTTCGTCTTTGTGTCAAAAGTAAGAAAATTAGACAAGTATCTATCTAAAGTAAGATTTTTTTTCAGAAAGAAGATAAGAACAAGAGGCTCACCACGGTGGTGCCGGCGACGAGATCGGCGCAGGCGATCGACGGCGGTGAAGACGAGGACGGGGCTTGACGGACCGCTAAACCTAAACAAATCTCAGAAAAAATTTAGCTCGGAGGTCGAGCTTCGAGAGGAGAAAACTTAACTAGTGTGGCTCGGGCATTTCATCGAACACCTCACATGCATAAGAGGTGAGTTAGGGCACCCAAATGCCCTTCCTCGCCGGCCAGCAAAAAACAGAGCACTGTGGAGTGTTCTGCTCGCCGGCGATGGAGTATATATAGGCAACTCATTTGTCCCAATTCGTGGCTGGAACCGGGACTAAAGGTCATCCTTCTGTCCCGGTTCCTACCACGAACCGGGACCAATGGTTGTGGGCCAGGAGAGAGGCTCATTGGTTCCGTGCCAAGAGCCGGGACAAAATGGGCCCAGACGAACCGGGACCAATGCCCACGAGGCCCCGGCCGGCCCCCTGGGCTCACGAACCAGGACAAATGCCTTCATTGGTCCCGGTTCGTGGCAGAACCGGGACTAATGGGCTGACCAGGCCCGAACGAAAGCCCTTTTTTCTACTAGTGCCGGCCTGGTCCAAACGTACCCGAACGTTGCCTTGCCCAACCTGCCCGAGAACCCCATATGAACAAGTTGACAAACTATGCGAGCATGACTGAAGGCTTACATTCGACTTTCATGATCACATGTAATGTTTCTCGGTGTTTAGTTCACGGTCACCCTTTTATTAAGGCATATTGAGAAAGAATAGTCGGTATCACGAGGAGTACCATCCATTTGTCCTATACACAAAAACAAGTGGTTGCAATCTTAAAAAAAATCAAGTAAAAATTATTTCTTTCCCCTTATAACACACACCCACATATTAAAAAATTTGAGATCTTTCAAAAACGATGAGGAGGTAAATCCTAAAGTCAAGCAGAGAACATCTCGCACAAAGAAACACCATTTCACGTGAAACATCCACTGCCCGCTATGATAATCTCATTAACCAGTTTGCTTTGACATTTCCAAATGTATGCAACATTCATCTCGTCAACTATATGCTTCCAAACAGTGAAGTGTGTTGGGGGTTGCACCATCCTAGCAATATGTATACATATACACACTAGTTGAACGCTCGTGCGTTGCTACGGGCTACAATGCATGAACTAAATCAAACAAATAATTTAGTTTGTCTACAAAGTCGAAGCTCATTTATTTGATATGTCCAGGCGTGTACGAACATCAACAGGAGTCTAGCAGGCTTTCAAAAATTCAATCGCTTAGACAGTCCGGGTTCCCCCAAATCCAGACCATATGTGGGGAAGGCATGTGGTTGTCCGGACTACGCGTCATATTATGCCCAACATATGGGCCCAACACAAAAACCCCACCTCATGACACACCTTTCCCTTTCATGCCGGGCACTCTCTTTCCCACTCGGTTTCTCGCCGTAGCGGGACATTTCTCGCTAGGGCCCTCTCCTTTAAAATTGGATGACGCTCATCTCACCTTCTCCATGGCGACCTCTCTCCTTCACACCGTACTTCTCGATGGACCGCCAAGGAGGAGTCCCCCGCCAACCGCCCCGCTCTCCGTCCTGATCCCCTCCCCCCGTGTTAGTGTCGATCCGCCACCCCAACAAGGGGTAGGTGGTGTGCGCCGCCCGTGACGGACACCGATCCAAGAACGCAAGTCTGTGTCCTAAGCCATTTCCACGTTGTAACATACAATTGATTAGTGTGGATTCCACACAAATATGACGTCCGTTGTTGAGCACACCTCACCGTAGCCGTGGCGCCCTCTCTCGTTCACACGTACATCTCCACAGACAACCAAGCAGGGGTCCCCTCCCAACCGCCCTGATCCCCTTCCCTCGTGTTCATGACGATCCGCCACCCGCCCTGCTCTCCGCTCTGATCCCCTTCCCTCGTGTTTGTGTCAATCCGCCCCTCGCCCTGATCTCCGCCCTGATCCCTCCGCCCCACGGGAATTGTGATTGTCTGGACTATCCGTCATGTTTTCACCAACACGCTTGCCCATCACAAAACCCCACCCCACGAACACACCCTTTCCTTTTCTTGCCGGACCCTCCCCTTCCCCTTCGGTTTTATGCCGTAGCGCGAAATTTCTTACTGGAGCCCTCTCCTTAAAACCGGATAACGCCCAGATCATCTTTCCCATGGCACCCTTTCTCCCTCACATCATACTTCTGAAGGAAATATGCCCTAGAGGCAATAGTAAAGTTGTTATTTATATTTCCATATATCATGATAAATGTTTATTATTCATGCTAGAATTGTATTAACCGGAAACTTAGTACATGTGTGAATACATAGACAAACAGAGTGTCCCTAGTATGCCTCTACTTGACTAGCTCGTTAATCAAAGATGGTTAAGTTTCCTAGCCATAGACATGTGTTGTCATTTGACCCATCCGTTAGTTTCACTACTACAAAAACAGCTATAGCCAATATGGACACTAATGGCGCACTGTACATGTGGTGCGCCATTACTAAATACTAATGGCGCACCATGTGTTGGTGCGTCATTAGTGTGCAAATACTAATGGCGCACCACATCCACGGTGCGACATTAGTAAATTTTTTTTTCTTTTAATTTTTTCAAAACTACTAATGGCGCACCGTGGGATGGCGCGCCATTACTAGTTCAACTAGTAATGGCGCACCACTCCCACGGTGCGCCATTAGTAATTATGTTTCAAAAAAAATTTCAATTTTTTTATTTTTATTTTTTAAACTAGTAATGGCGCACCGTGGGAGGGGTGCGCCATTAGTAATTTGGCCCAAACATTCCCCCGAATCCACCCCCTCCCCCCTGGACCGCCTTTTCAGTTTGAAAAAAATAAAAGAAAATGATAGAAATGTCAAAAAAATAAAAGAAAATAAGATTCCCATGTGATATGTGGTCTAGTTGTTAGCAAAATTTAACATGAATTTTTGACTTTTTTGCAAAATCTCTCGAGAATTTTTAAAAATGGGCATAACTTTTGCATACGAACTCGGATGAAAAAGTTTTTTATATGAAAAATCATCTACTCGAAAAGTTACATACGAATTTAACTGGGGGAACCACGTTAAACATTTTCAAAATCCTCAAAAACCTAACAGAAAAAAGATACAGGGCTTTTAAGATCTGGAGAGGCAAAAAAATTCAAAAAAATTCAAAAAAAAAATCAAACTTACTAATGGCGCACCTGCCCATGATGCGCCATTACTATCTTCCCGCCTTCAAAATTCAAAAAAAAAATAAAAAAATAAAAGAAAAGTTACTAATGGCGCACCTGCCCAAGGTGCGCCATTAGTATCTTCCCGCCTTCAAAATTCAAAAAAAATAAAAAAAAGTTACTAATGGCGCACCTGCCCATGGTGCGCCATTAGTATCTTCCCGCCTTCAAAATTCAAAAAAAAATCAAAAAAAATAGTAATGGCGCACCTGCCCATTACTATGCCGTATATATGGCTGGGCGTGTCCTCTCCTCCTTACCTCTTCATTCTTCTCCTCCACTCCGCCTCTCCTCCACTCCATCTCCTCCTCTCCTCCACTCCATCTTCCCTTCTCTCCTCCACCATACTACCCTCCTCCTCTCCGGCGACCTCCTCCTCGTCCTCTCCGGCGACCTCCTCCTCCTCTCCGGCGACCTCCTCCTCCTCTCCGGCGACCTCCTCCTCCCTCCTCTCCTCCCCTCCCCTCCCCTCACGGTTTCTCCTCCCTCCTCTTCGGTGAGCTCCTCCTCCCTCCTCTCCGGTGAGCTCCTCCTTCCTCCTCTCCGGTGAGCTCCTCCTCCCTCCTCTCCGATGAGCTCCTCCTCCCTCCTCTCCTCCCATCCCCTCATGGTTTCTCCTTCCTCCTCTCCGATGCTCCGGTGAACTCCTCTCCGGCGACCTCCTCCTCCTCTCCGGCGATGTAGGCGAGCACCTCTCCGGTGACCTCCTCCTCCTCCTCTCCGGCGAACTCCTCTCCGGCAAAAGAACACGGCAAAAGAACGTACAAGATCCAAAAACAGGAACAAAATTTGAAATAATATCGTGCAAAAAAAGAGCAAAAAAACGAGCAAAAAATGGGCAAAAAAAACCGCGATCCAGATCCAAATTCAAAATTCAAAAATATCAATGGCGCACGGTGGGGGTTAGACGGTGCGCCACTACTATTTTCCCGCCTTCAAAATTCAAAAATACTAATGGCGCACCGTGGCCTATACTAATGGCGCACCAGTGGCCTATACTAATGGCGCACCATGGCATATACTAATGGCGCACCAGTGGTGCGCCATTAGTATATCAGATACTAATGGCGCACCACTGGTGCGCCATTAGTAAAAAATACTAGTGGCGTGATGCTAGTGGCGCACCAGTAGTGCGCCATTAGTAGGCAAAACTGGTGCGCCACTAGTAGGCCTTTTCCTAGTAGTGTTTATTGCTATTGCTTTCTTCATGACTTATACATGTTCCTATGACTATGAGATTATGCAACTCCCGAATACCGGAGGAACACTTACTGTTCTATCAAACATCACAACGTAACTGGGTGATTATAAAGATGCTCTACAGGTGTCTTCGATGGTGTTTGTTGGGTTGGCATAGATCGAGATTAGGATTTGTCACTCCGTGTTTCGGAGAGGTATCTCTGGGCCCTCTCGGTAATGCACATCACTATAAGCCTTGCAAGCAATGTGACTAATGAGTTAGTCACGGGATGATGCATTACGGAACGAGTAAAGAGACTAGCCGGTAACGAGATTGAAATAGGTATGATGATACCGACGATCGAATCTCGGGCAAGTAACATACCGATGACAAAGGGAACAACGTATGCTGTTGTGCGGTTTGACCGATAAAGATCTTCATAGAATATGTAGGAACAAATATGAGCATCTAGGTTCCGCTATTGGTTATTGACCGGAGAAGTGTCTCGGTCATGTCTACATAGTTCTTGAACCCGTAGGGTCCGCACGCTTAATGTTCGATGACGATTGATATTATGAGTTCATGTGATTTGATGTACTGGAGGTTTTTCGGAGTCCCGGATGAGATCACGGACATGACGAGGAGTCTCAGAATGGTCGAGACATAAAGATTGATATATTCGAAGGCTATATTCGGACACCGGAATAGTTCCGGAGAAGTTCGGGTATTTTTCGGAGTACCGGGAGGTTATCGGAACCCCCCGGGGGGTTAATGGGTCTTCATGGCCCCTAGTGGAAGAGCGGAGGCGGCGGCCAGGTGGAGGTGCGCACCCCCAAGCCCAATCCAAATTGGGGTGGGGGCCGGGCCCCCTTTCCTTCTCTCCTTCTTCCCCTTTCCTCTTCTCCTACTTGGACTAGGAAAGGGGGAAACCTACTCCTACTAGGAGTAGGAATCCCCCCTTTGGGCGCGCCCCTTGAGGCTGGCCCTCCTCCTCCTCCCCTCCTTTATATACGGGGGAGGGGGGCACCCCATAGACACACAAGTTGATCTTTAGCCGTGTGTGGTGCCCCACTCCACAGTTTTCCACCTCGGTCATATTGTCGTAGTGCTTAGGCGAAGCCCTGCGCCGGTAACTTCAACATCACCGTCACCACGCCGTTGTACTGACGGAACTCTCCCTCGGCCTCAGCTGGATCTAGAGTTTAGGGACGTCACCGAGCTGAACGTGTGCAGATCGCGGAGGTGCCGTGCGTTCGGTACTTGATCGGTTGGATCGCGAAGACGTTTGACTACATCAACCGCGTTACTTAACGCTTCCGCCTTCGGTCTACGAGGGTACGTGGACACACTCTCCCCGCTCGTTGCTATGCTTCTCCTAGATAGATCTTGCGTGATCATAGGAATTTTTTTTAAATACTACGTTCCCCAACAACTTCTCCACGACGGCCAATGAGGAGTCCCCTGCCAACCGCCCCGCTCTCTGCCCTGATCCCTTCCCATCATGTTCGTGCCAATCCGCCACCCCCATCAAGGGGTAGGAGGCATGCACAACCCGTGACGCCCTCTGAGCCAAGAAGGAATATCCAATGTCTCTTGAGCCATTTTCATGTTGTAACATACAGTTGAATGTGGAGGATTCCACAAAAGATGATGTCCGCTGTTTTGCATGCAACTAATACGCAACTTTGTTCGTCATTAACTCTTAAAGTAACCAAACAACATTTAGCCTTCTATTCTAACTAAAAAATTGTAGGCCTTTATGAAAAAAATGAAATGCTCGCTCATGAAATTTTCTAGAAATCCATCTCTAAGGAAATGCAATTTGTCATATTCTCGAAAGTAGAAAATAATATTCCGCTCAGACAGCCGTAACTAAACCGAACGGCCCGATCCCTATCCGTATCTAGATCCACATCTCTTGCATCATATATAAGTCGGAGGCTCACATGTGTCCACATAAATTTTGACGGGACAAGTGGACATCCCATATAATCTCATATCAACGATAGATTCCGCTAAATTGTTGTACCGAAACATAATACTGACACTTCAAGTGGCCTACTACTGATGTTGGTTAATTGCCCGTGCGTTGCAACGAGGGCATATATATTTTTAGTAATCCAACATTAGTTGTATATCGCATACATATTCAAAATTCTCTTGCACACCAAGCTGCTGTGGCGACTTCTGTTTTACAAGTAAATTACTCTTTTATTCCTTTATTTTTTCCATCAACGAAAACATTTCTTAAGAATGATATGTGAATGGATATATCAACAACCATAATAAAATATAAAGAGATAAAAAATATTTAATCGATGAATTTAAGAATGTATCCCTGATGCATTTTACATTGGTTCCTTTCCATAATGTTGGCTTGTGTTGTCAAACATTGATTCGTTTCCACAGATTTGGTCTTAAATATTGATTAGAGATCATCGTGATTGATTCCTTTCCATGACGACATACTAAATTTGGCAAATAAAAATGAATTAAGTATATTAGTGGGCTAAAAACCAGTTTAAATAAATTGGTGGTATATAAAAAAATGATGGGGGAGGTTTAACTGGAATGGAGGCAACACTACCAACTCACCATGGCGTACAAGTCAGAACACGCGCACACGTCAAAATGGGTCGGCCAAATTGACTGCAGTTGATGTTTTGGTAAGATTTGATTTGATTGAAGTATGAATAGAGGAAGACAAGGAAAGCTTGGATTAAGTTTAAATTATTTAAGATTTGATTTGGACGAGTTATGCATGATGTTGTTTACAGAAAGTGCTGATTTGATTGATTTAATGCACACGTCAAATGGGCTGGCCCAAAAGGTCGCATGCAAGACGCTCGCAGGGGTAATATAGAGTTTGCCGAGGGGTTGGTGGGAGTGAGGCGAGACTACCAACTCCTCCATTAGGAGTAGAGATACTAGGTTCGCTCCTTCCCTAGCATGTGGGGCCCCATGGAGGTCATCGTGCTTGCACTACCCGAGAGTCGGGCCTGGAGGTTGGACCAAGACCATGAGTGATATTTGTAATGCTGGGAAGACTCAGTTTTTGGGAGACCTTCACAAATTTGGTAAATAAAGTTTCTCTTCCGGGATTGAGGGGGGTGGGGGGGGGGGGGATTTGATAGAAAATGTTTAGTCTCCAATTTGATAAAAAATTGAGACTTCTTTAGTCACTAATTCAGTAATTGAAGTCAAATGTTGGTCTCGTGAGAGCCTCATGGCTTTAGGACGAGAAAAAGAGCGTCAAAGTGTAGTGCAAAATGTTAAAGAAGAGGATAGTAACACGAGATTAATTAAGATAGAAACATGATGGTTTTTTAGAGCGACTAAAGATACATGAGACCGAAGTTGTGGAGATTGATATGCTAATAATCATCATGAAAAGCACTCCCTCTATCCCGTAATGTAAGACAAAAAACATCTTACATTATGGGACGGAGGGAGTAGTTATTATATGTCTTGTGCATATACTAGAACTGTGCTGCAAAGATTAATGACTATATATTTTTTCTGATTAATCCAAGAGTCTCAACTATAACTCAAACTCGGCAATTCTCATCACATATTTTAGGTGTCTCGTAACAAATGTTTTTTCCGGGGGTTGGGCTCACTAAACAACACCAACAGTCGTCCTTGCATTTTCCAAATTGTTTACGTGGTCCACACAATCCATATGGTAGATTCATCTTCCTGTTACCTATGTCTTCAATTCTCCCACCTAGAGAATAAAGAAATTAGAGCAACGTATATATATGTATTATCGATGCAACTATGAAAAACAAAGGAAAATATGAAACAACAAATGAATAAACAACATCCTATATACCTTAGTAGTTGACCCCCACTAACTCAATTGTCTTAACATGCAACGATGCTAACTCATCATGCTACTCTGCATGCTCCACTAACTTTAATTCTCTCAACATGCAACTATGGCAAATCACCATGCCACCATACATGGGAAAAGACTGGCAACTTAACATGCACATGCATGCTATTCAAATTCAACAAATGTCATGTATCTATATAATAATAAAATATAACAAATTATATGTATTTTATTTTCAATTATTAGTATTGCTAATCAAAATATTAAATTTTCATGCTGCCAAATCTCATAGAAATAACTGCATCCAATTCCCACGACAACGCGCGGGGTATCATCACTAGATTTTCTTAACAACATAGAAGTTTTCCACACACATGCACAAATATTAGATAGAACACATGGTAACTATAAAATAAACAATGTAATTAAGTATATGGAAACAATTCTTCTTCATACATCGTGCTACTTACATTGAACATGAACAACAAAGCAAACGAGGAGAAGTATCGAGAGTGGCAGTAGCGGGCGCACATGTTCCGTGTACTTCTCCATGCACACAGACTTGAATTACTTTGACCAATCAGTACTTTTGGAGGCACAATATGGGTGTGCTGATCCAAGAATTAGCTGGTGCTTGCAAGCCATATTGTTCATTTCTATATATAGAGGGGTAACAACATATTAGTAAGGAATTCATTTAATGTAGCGAATTATCTGGTCATTTATAATTTTGACAATAAATGAAATTTGATGATGAACATTAAGTCTGAGGATTCTAATTTTTGGGTGCATTAATGACCAAATTTCAAAAACCACACATGAGAAACTTGGAAATGCATAATATAATTTAACAATTAATAACCTAATATCGCTCCATAAATAAACCATATCCATGTAGAAGATACACTAACGAACTACTCTAAATGCAAGGAAATCCAGATTGTAGATCCATACGGTGGACACTAAACAATCGCATATCCATGGCCATGCTACAATACACTAAAGCATTAAAGGTGCACATTGCTGCGTCCATCCATTTTCGCTCTAGAATCATGCAAATATATGGACATTTAATAACCTAAACTTACTCCATAAATAAACCATATGCATGGAGAATATTGTTTTGTCCATCCCTTTTGCCCTAGAATGTTATGCAAATATATGAACATTTAATAACCTAATATTGCTGCATAAATAATCTATATCCATGGAGAAGATTGTTGCGTCCGTCCATCTTCGTGATGTAATGTTTGAGATTGATGCAAATATTTGCAAGCACTTTACTTCGTAATTAAATTGGTATGAAGTAATGTGCATGTATTAGTTAGTAATTGTGGAAGCAATTTGTTCCATTGTAGCTTGGTTCTGGAAGCACACACATAAGTTGGGTTCGAATTTTGGTGTTTGTATTCCATCTGAGAATTGTATGCTATTGTTAGGACTATTGTGCCTAGGGTGCCAATCCCACATGTTGTTGTATAAGGTATGGTTATCTTTCGTGCCTGCCTTAAAGATGTACCATGTCGTGCACCACAATGTTAACATCCATGAATAATCATACTTTCTACCAGCTTTCTTACTGATACCATATTGTTATTTTATTAAATGAAGTAATCTGACCTATAATATAAGGCCACGACCCACAAAAATAAAGTAAAAACAATAGCAGCTCATATACCTCCGACTTCATGTAGACCTCTGTTGGAAATATACCCTAGAGGTAATAATAAAGTTTTTATTATCATATTTCCTTGTTCTTGACAAGTGTTTATTCTTCATGATATAATTGTATTAGCCGGAAACTCAAATACATGTGTGGATACATAAACAAACACTGTGTCTCTAGTGAGCCTCTACTAGACTAGCTCGTTGATTAAAGATGGTTAAGGTTTTCTAACCATAGACATGAGTTGTCATTTAATAATGGGATTACATCATTATAGAATGATGTGATTGACAAACCCAAATCGTAAGCTTAGCATCTGATCATGTCACTAAGTTCAAATTGCTATTGCCTTCTTAATGTCAAGTATCTATTTCTTAGACCATGAGATCATGCCACTTCCCAATACTAGAAGAATACTCTATGGGTATCAACTGTCACTTCGTAACTTGGTGATCATAAAGTTGCTCCTCAGATATCTTGGAAGGTATGTGTTGGGTTGCATGGATCAAGACTGGGATTTGTCACTCCATGTGACAGAGAGATATCTTTGGGCCCTCTTGGTAATACAACATCCTAAGTAGCTTGAAAGCATGTTACTAATGTGTTTAGTCACGGGGATATTATATTACATTACGAGTAAAGAGAACTTGCTAGGTAACAAGATTGAACTAGGTATGGTGATAACGACGATCGAATCTCGGGCAAGTAAAATATCGCGAGACAAAGGGAATGGATACGAGATTGTTTTAATCCTCGACATTATCGTTCAAGCCAATAAAGATCTTCCTGGAATATGTGGCAGTCATTATGGGCATCCAGGTCCCGCTATTGATCATTCATCGAAGAAGTTGTCTCGATAATGTCCGCATGTTCTCGAACCCATAGGGTCACACACTTAACGTTAGGTAATAGTGATGGGATATTCATAATGGTGACACCGAACATAGTTCGGAGTCTCAGATGGGATCCAGGACATCACGAGGGGCTTTAGAATCGTCCATAAATAAAGTTTCATATAAGGAAAGTGGTTTTCAGGGTTCCGAAAAATGTTCAGGATTTTTTGGTATTGTACCGGGAAGGTTCTAAATGGTTCCGGAGTGGGGCCCACCTGCGTGGAGGTACCCACATGGACGTGGGTAGTGAGGGTTAAGGCCCCAGACATCTGGTCCATGTGCACCAAGATCCCCCCTAAAAGAAATAGTATCATATCCCGAAGGGATAAAATTAAGATCCCTAAAAGGGAAGATCGCGATCGGTGGGGAAGGAAAGGAGGGGATTTCACTCCCTCCTTGGTGTGCAGCCCTTAGGGGCTTGGAGGAAGGGCCAAGCCTCCTCCCCGGGACTATATAAAGAGGGGAGGCGCAGGAGGCAGCAGCCCATCCAACCCTAGGCGCCTCCCCTCCTTGCTACTCCATCTCCTCTTCCGTAGACGCTTGGCGAAGCCTTGCCGGAGCTCCATCATGAACTCCATCACCACGTAGTCGTGCTGGCCTAGATCCCTTCTACCTCTCCCTCTTGCTTGCTGGATCGAGAAGATGGATACATCACCGAGCCATACGTGTGCATATCTCAGAGGTGCCATTCGTGCAGTGCTGGATCGGATTGGATTGCGAAGAAAGTACGACTATGCCAACCACGTTCATTATAACCACTATTCAAGAATTCGTCCGATTAATTAGTTAAAGGGCCAGTTAATCGCTACTCGTAGGGTGACCGACTCGAATAACACTTATTCGTCATGTTAACTTGTCAGGTCGATTAAATGGTCTGTCAGACCGATTAATCAGTTGTCAGGCTGATTAATCACTGCTGCCCTGTTCAGTGGTGGGCAAACAAAGCCCGATTATTTGACCCGTAACCCCTCCCAGCCTACTCCTACTCCTAAATAGTTAGGGTTTGGGCCTCTTCCTGCCCTCTCCCACTCCTCTCATCCCGTCCCGACCTAGAAGGCGTGGCCAGGTCCTCGTTGGCACTTCGTCCCTTCCCTTCCTCCCCCATGTGTCGCCACTTCATCTGCTTCCTCTACGCGTTGCTACTTCCCCTCTTCCTTTACGACTTGCCACCTCCATCCGCGTGTCACCGTCGTGCGGCCGACATCTCTCGATGTTCTGGCCCAAGCATAAGTTAGCAAAAATATGTTGATGTATACATGTTTGTTGATGATTTTGCACGTCCACATGGATGTTTGTTGATGATTATTGTCGTATATGTTCGTGATCTATTGAGAAAGGAAAAGGTCCCATTTGCTGCATATGTGCAATGTAGATTTTTTTAGCATTCAAGTTCTATTGTCTCCATACAACAATTGTTCCTATTGAGTTTACAATTCCACCGATTAATCCAGTTAATAGGCCGTTTCACTGATTAATCTCTACCCCAAGCCGAGCGAGAAGCTACCAGTTAATGATTTCCTCGACATTGATTATAACATTTCCGCTTTCGGTCTACAACAGTATGTAGACTCTCCTACTCATTTCTAGCATCTAGTAGATTAGATCTTGGGTGAATTCGTAGGATTTCTTTTGTTTTCGATGCAACGATTCCCAATAGTGGTATATGATACGTCTCCAACGTATCTATAATTTATGAAGTATTCATGTCATGTTTACAACAATTTCATATTGTTTTGGTATGATTTGAATGGAACTAACCCGGATTGACGCTGTTTTCAGCAGAACAACCATGGTGTCGTTTTTTTGTGCAGAAACAAAAGTTCTCGGAATGGGCTAAAAATTTATGGTGATTTTTTATGGACCAAAAGAGACCCCTGAAGCTTCGAGGAAGGACCGGAAGCTTCGAGGAAGGACCAGAAGCTTCACGAGGAAGCGGACAGCCTGGGAGCGCCCCCCCAGGGCACGCCGTGCAGGCTTGTCGCTCCCTTGTGCCCCCCCTAACATGAGACCGGCGCAAAAAATTTCCTATAAATTCCAAAAAAACCCCGAAACTTGACCTAGATGAGCAGTTCCACCGTCGCAAGCCTCTATATCCATGAAAACTCAATCGGGACCCTGTTCTGGCACCCTGTCGGATGGGGTAATCATCACCAGAGGCCATCTTCATCATCCCGGCGGCCATCATGACGACGAGGGAGTAGTTCACCCTGGGGGCTGACGGTATGTACCAGTAGGTATGTGTCTGATCTCTCTCTCTCTCATGTTCTTGATTTGACACGATCTTGTTGTACCGTGAGCTTTGTTAATATAGTTGGATCATATGGTGTTTTTCCCTCTCTATGTTGTTGTGATGAATTGATTTTTTTACCATTGTGGTTTCACTATTATCGGATTGAATACTTGTTGGATTTGAGAACACTTGATGTATGTCTTGCATGTGGATACCTGTGGTGACAATGGGGTGTTCTATTTATTCACTTGATGTATGTTTTGGTAATCAACTCGCGGATTCTCGAGGTGACAATAGGGTAATCTATGCATAGGTGTTGATACACGTTTTCATTCTTCTTTCTCCGGTAGAAACTTTGGGGAACTCTTTGAAGTTCTTTGTGTTGGATTGAACATTATGAATCTGAAGTTGTTTGATGCATATCGAATAATCAACTCACGGGTACTTGTGGTGACATTGGAGTATCTAGGTGACATTAGAGTTAGTTGATGTGTATCATATGGTGTTATTTTAATATAAACTCTAGGGATGTTTGTGACACTTATAGGAATAACTCAATAGATTGATCGGAAAGAATAAATTTGACATGGTCTCGTACCCTAGAAACAATTTCATCTTATGTTCTCCGCTAGATAAGAACTTTGGAGTGACTCTTTGTCACACGTTGAGGGATTTTTATATGATTCAATTATGTTAGCACTGTTGAGATATCGCACTAGTGTAAGTATGAACCCTAGGCCTTGTTTCTAAGCATTGCAATACCGATTTTGTTCCGTTTTATCACTTGCTACCTTGCTGTTTTTATATTTTCAGATTACAAAAACCTATATCTACTACCCATACGACCGCCGCCGCCAGGGCCTGCCACCACCACACCATGGACACGGAGAAGATGGAAGGAGGGCGGCGGATGGGCGGCTCTGAGCGGCTCGCTGGTGGTCGGAGTCGAGCTCATACTCCATGGCAGCACCCACAGGAGGACAACCGGGGCGATGGGGATTTGCAGCAGAGAGGAGGAGGAGCTCTGCGTCGCCAGACAGCTCGACACGGGCGGGGAGCAGCCAGGGAGCATGGCTGGTTCTAGCCCGTCGCAGCCGCTGCTTCGCGCCGGCCACGATTGTCGCAGCCACGGCCAGAGCAACCATCTACTCCGGGCGTGGTGCTGGCCTGCCCCGGCGACGAGCTCGCCGGCTCCGGCGACGAGCTTGCCGGCGAGGACCCGATTGCTTCTATTTTAATTTTCAGGGACCCAATTACTTTTTATATTTTTAGGGGGTCTAACTGCTTTTACTTTTTATTGTAGGGACCCGATTGCATTTCAAAAAAATATTTGGGCCCCAGCTGTCATAACCTATCTATGGTCAAACCTAACGGTCAACCTGACGGGTGGACCCGAGCTGTCATAATAACGTTTAAAGTTAACCAACATAGTCATCCGTGCGTCATAGTAGCTTTTTGGAACAGCGGATTAATTTTATGGTAGTTTTTTGAAAGATTAAGAAAAATGGTAGGTTTTTGTACACATAGCCTGTAATGTGGTAGGTTTTTTTTATATATACTCTAACGAGGGATGACATGTAGCACTCTCTGTTTCAACCAAAGCACCAATGCAAGGATTGTACTTACTGGCCCCTTGTACAACAGTGAGACAGTGCATGTGGTGCGATGGCACGCAATCACGAGACAGTGCAAGGCTCACGCTCCGACCATAGAGAGAGAATTGGCACCTTGGTTTTTCACAGTCGGATGTCAGGTAAATCGGCACTAGTTCGTACCAGGACGCAAGGACAAGCGTCCGGATATGATATGATATATATGGATTTTTGTCCATCGTATATCACTTATCCTACTACTGTTGCTACTATTCTTGTGTCGCTACTTGCTGACCACGCAACATGCTTGCTTGTGTCCATTTTCCCGCGAGATGGATCGTCTCGTCAGCAACATGTGGCCAGCGGCGGATTCATGTAGTGGCAGAAGCTCCACTGCTTCCACCAATCCACAGTTGGTCAGAAGCTCTGCCTGCTGTACACTGCGTTCAGTTCCGAGATGACAGCAAAACCAATCACCCGTAGTGGCAGTGCAGACAAAACCGCACATAGAGCTTTGAATACAAGACTGCTGCAGAAATCTCACAACCAGCAAGCAAATTAGTCCCTGCTGAGTTAGGAAGAAAATCACCCTGTTCTGAAACTAATGTCTGCGAGATTAATCGCTCAAAGATTCTGCTGCTGGAAAACACAGTGATCGATCGATCTTGTGGGCTGCTGCTAGAAAGAAAAAAAAAGTTGCAGGTCCGGTCTGCGGATAAAGCTAGCGTGAAGAGCACACGGTCTCCAACCAGCTGGAATCTTCACGTTTTGGTAATCTGCCTTGTGATACGGTACCAGTGGTCCATCATGTACACCCACGGATAGACACGCACTGTATTTATATTATTTCTTTATAAACATGGACACACACTGTATGGAGATGGCTTTGCTTCATCAGTCCATGCTCCCACTATAAGAGCATCTCCAACGGGCACGCTAGATTAGACGCGCGAAAAAAACGTCGTTTTGCGCGCGTGATCCCGGTTTGCGCGGTCTAGCAGGCGCGTGAAAGACCGGCTCTTTAAAAAACACTGCGCAAGCGAAAAAGCGGCAACGCGCGCGGCAGTTTTGGCGAGCGGCGTCCAGCGCGCTCTATAAAACCCGCGTGCGGGCGCCCGCCAACCGTCGTCTCCATTGCCTTCTCGCCGCGACATTCTTCCTCGCCTCTGCCGGTGCCCTGCCACTGTCACGCCCTTCTTCCTTGCATCCAGCGCCCCGGAGCTGCTCCGGCTTCTGCAGCGTCCGCCTCCTCCCCTCCGGCGTGTATTATGCAGAGATCCGCTCCGGTGATACACGCCTTGGGCTCGGGACGTTCGAGACCGCCCACGAGGCCGCCCGCGTGCACGACGGGGCGGCGCGGCGCCTCAGGAGGCCACGGGCGCAGATGAACTCCTCCGACATGCGGACGCGCGAGCCGGCGTAGAACTCGTGCTTCCCCCTAGACTCGTAACCAACGAGGATCCCCGCGTCTAGCGGGGCGAGAGCGCCACCTCCTCATCGCTGAGGCGGATGAGCACACCATGGCGGTGTGGCGCGAGCGTTTCCCGCAGGATGTCGTCGCCCAGGCCGAGTTCTCGGAGTGGAGGAGGGCGGATCGAGCCGCGCGTCGGGCGGACAAACGTGCACGGAAGGCCTCGCCGCAAGCCGAGTGCGAACTTGGACCTGTGTCGACCTAGGATGAGGATCATCCTCGGTGGGCCAACGCGTTTACGTCGTCGGACTACACCACCGAGGAGGATGAGGAGTAGTTTAGTTTTATTTGCAATCGTTATCTAGTTTTATTTGCATTGTATGAACTAGTTTGTGGTGTGGCGCTTGAATTTTATGTGTTGTTGCTATCAATTTCAACTAGTTTTTATGCTATGAATTTGAACTATTTTTGCATTGTATGGAAACTGTTTGTGGTGCGCGCACTGGATTTTGCAGCGCCTGCTGGAGCTACGACGGCGCGCTAAAAAATACACCACCCCCCCCCCCCCCCCCCCCCCCCCCCCCCCGCGAAAACGCTATTACAGCACTGTTAGAGATTTTTAGAGGCGTCTGTTGGAAATGCTCTAATATGCTACTCTTAACTTTTTCTACAATTTGGCCGGTCAGAGATTGAGAAGTTTAGAATTGAGTATTTGAGGTTGTCAGGTTGCGTACGCCTACCAGTTTGACAACTCGTTACATGAAGAGGTTAGGCTCTAATTTGTCCGCATACGGACAGCACAGCACCTGTCAAAGCTGAGAAAGTCCCCTTGAAAGCCAGTACTAGTAAGTTTCCTCTACACGCTTGCCACTAATTCCAAAAACTATTGGCGTGAATACGTTGCTTGTGATCGTATATGGGTGAAATGTCATGCATTACCACTGGTAGAAAATAGGCCTTTAGTCCCGGTTTGCAAAGGCCATTAATCCCGGCTGTGCAACCGGAACTAAATATGCGCGACTAAAGGCCCCCCCTGTCGCGCCTCTTACGAACCGCGACTAAAGGCCCGTCCACGTGGGCGCCAGGAGTCCGTCGGGGCGGAGGACCTTTTGTCCCGGTTCTCGTGGCTAACCGGGACTAAAGGCCTCCTCCGCAGGTTTAGGGTTTTAGCCCCCCTAAACCTGGTTTCTTTTTAATTTGTAGTGTTTTATTTCTTTTATATTTTATTTTGTGTTTTATTTTAATTTTGATGAAGTTTCAGTACACATATTCTACGCTACTATATACATGCATATGAAATTTCAAACAAGAAGAATTCAAGAGGAATATATAATATATATTCAATCTCGGGTGACCATATACAACTTCGAACAAGTTTCCATACACAATTAGGATGGATGACCATATACAACTTCGAACAAGTTTCAATCTCGGGTATGCATATAAATTTCTTCGTCCTCGGTATAGTGTTCTCCTTTAGGATTGATGACTTCCCTCATGAAAAATCCTGCTAATTCATCTTGAATTGGTCGGAAGCGAGCTTCTGGACTAAGCCTCCTCCGCAAGTTATCCGTCGCCTTCCGCACGCTATCCGATGCCTTCCGCTCAGAGGTGTGTCTCCGGATGTTCTCACAAACATAGTATCCACATAGATTGGTCCCCGGTGGCTGCTTATCCACATTAACTAACCTTCTAAAATCTAGCTCATGTTTGAATTCACCGACAATTTCTTCTGAGAACCGTCTCCAAACCCTACAGGGCAAAGAAAATTAAATGAACAAGGGAGTTATTAGTTACTTGATATTAGGAAATGAACGAAAGAGACCGATCGATATAGAGCTCAAATGATTGAAAATAATTACTTTTGCAGCATTTTTCTCATGTCGGCCCAACGCTTTGAATCCGAATCCATAGAGTCCATGATTAGAACTCTGGAGGTGTGAAGTTCAATATTTAGCAGAATCCAGTGGAACCTGCGGACACGTTACATGCACAGTCATGCATAACTCATCGATTAGACATACCATGCATGGAGTAAACAAAAGAGAATGGGCACAAGAGAGAAACACTCACCCAAAATGGTAAGGAAATAGAATATGACTTTTGAGTTGATGCTTTCTAAGAAACTTGTACAAGTCTTTCTCCACGTCTTCGGGGTGATTTTGTAACACATGTCCATTAACGATATGTGGGTCAATGAACCCAACATCATGGATGTTTCTTATTTTGCATTCCCAAATCTTCAATCTGCATAATAGCGTACGCAACAATATAGTTAGGACAATATATATATATATATATATATATATATATATATATATATATATATATATATATATATAGTGCAGGCAATGAAGAACGAGATGAGGTAGAAATAAATCACTTACAGAACGTAGCAACTCAGGATAGATTTGTCGAGCTCGCGCAGATTGAACAGCTGGAACAATTCACTCATATGAACTTGTACAGAGTACCGTTTGGTGTGATGCTCCTCTGTAACATCCGCATAAACATATTCTTTGCCGGCCCATGTTATGAAATGCTTGTACCAACGTAGCAGATTTCGCATTTGTGGTGGTAGACTCTTTTCCCGCGCAGGCTCGACGAGAGGCCCATTCCGCACATATTGTAATGCTATCTCACATACTGGCGCATCCTCAAGGTCTAACGAGGCACGAAGAGTCAAACCCATCTCGGACGCTTGTTTCATGGCACTCGCTACAGTCAATCCAAGTGCTGCCGCAGCTGCTATGATCTCGGGGTCCTCTTCCGGACCGGCTTTCACTATGAGCGGGGGGGATCGATTGTTTATTCTGCATCCCGAGCTGGTCAACTTGTTTCCCGCTTTTTTTACTTTCTTCTTTCTCCTCCTTCAATATTTCTGCTTGCCTACGAAGTTCATGTCCATAGTCGTCAGGCATATTCAGCTCGGCTTGGGACGGTGTCGTCAAAAAATCCTTAGCCCACTTCTTTTGCTTCTCAGTGAATACTTGCTTGGGCTCAGGCTCTTTTATCGCCTTCGTATCCGC
Source organism: Triticum aestivum (assembly GCF_018294505.1). Taxonomy (NCBI): domain Eukaryota; kingdom Viridiplantae; phylum Streptophyta; class Magnoliopsida; order Poales; family Poaceae; genus Triticum; species Triticum aestivum. The sequence continues at coordinate 616,388,903 of NC_057814.1, forward strand.
CTTCCATTTCTCATAATGAGCAGACGCGGCCAATTTGGTTTCAGCTTCACTAAGTTCCCAAGGCCTTGGGAGGAGAGGCTTCAGTGATGGCTCTGGTACCGTTGTGGTCTTAGGTACATAAGGGTCCGGGTTAATAGTCCAGGAGCGGGTTTCCTTGCTGTCCGCCTGCTTCTGCTTCTTCGCCGGAGGTGGATTGGGGGGCGTCGTACCCGCCGGAGGAGGATTGGGGGGCGTCGTACCCGCCGGAGGAGGATTGGGGGGCGGCGGCTGCTTACCCGCCGGAGGTTGTGGATCGGGGGACGGCGTCGAATGGCGTGAAGGAGGTGTAGGTGAACCACCACGACCACCACCACCGCCACCACCACCACCACCACCATCGGAGGGGGGTGGACTTGTTAGCCTTGGCGCCTCGCCTGGAAACACTATGTACTTCTTTTTCCATAGAATGATCTGGCGCTTGACATCTCCAAGTCTTCTCTCCCCTTCGGGTGTAGCTTTGTCAATCTCCAGGTCCTCAAACTCTTGGACTATGTCTTCCACCGTGACACGAGCATAGCCATATGCAATGGGGTTGTTGTGGTGGAGTGCTCCAGGTGTACAGGGTAAAGCACTGCCGGTAGCTACCTTCGTGGAAACGTTCCCCACGGGATAATGCAGATCACATTCTTTCATCTCCTTTACATCATCCACGGGGTAGTGAGGCTCCGGTGCACGAATCTCGATCGTCGGTGCATTAGCACCAGGCGGGGCATCCGTGGAAGCCACGCTGCTTCTCCGCTGCTGGCTTCCGCGATCCGCTTCATGATCTTCATGCGGCCCTGCAGCCGATTTTTCTTTTACTAGTTCATGCACGGTCTGCTTCAACTCATGGAGTTCCGATGCAAACTTCGCCAAAAGATCTGCATCCCGGTCCGTCTTTCTCTTACGGCTTCTGTAACAGTACGGGTCATTGTCCTGGGAAAACCCTACTTTCCACGGAATTCTGCCTTTGCCTCGTACATGTCCTCCGTGTTCATCATTCCCGAGGGCTGTTGTCAGTGCGTCTTTCTCTCTGTTGAACTTGATCAAGCCCTCTTGAGCTTGGGTCATTGCGTCAATAAGGGCTTGGGTGGGAGCAAACTTTTTCTTCCGGTGAACACACACCCCTGTCTCCGGGTCTAGCGATCCCCCATGCCCGTACCACCAGCTTTTGGCCCTTGGGTCCCATCCCTCTGTACCTAGAGGGATTCCTCGCACCCTCAGGTCCTCCTCCATCTTCTGCCACTTAGGCTCCGAAAGGCGGTATCCTCCTGGCCCCATAATATGATGGTACTTTTTCTTACTCGCATTATCCTTATTTTTTTCGATATTTCCTTGAAATGCTCCGATTTCTTTTGCCTCACAAATTCTGGCCAATCATCTTTCAGTTTCTCATGTTGTCCATTGAAATCCGGAGTCTTGCCCTTGTTGACATAGTCACGGGTTAAATTTTTCTTGAAGTTCCGGAATGCTTCGGCCATCTTCTGAAGAGCGAACTCTTTAACTAGCCTCCTCCTCTCACGTCCACCCGGAACCTCGTTACCGAATTCATCGACTTTGTTGTATTCCGGAGGTAGAATGAAATGTTCCATAAGCTTTCTCCAGCAATCCTTTTTCGTTCTCTTGTCGACAAAACTGAAACCAAGACGTGCCTTCTTTGGCTCCTTCCATTCCTGGACGGTGATCGGGACGTTGTCTCTAACAACGACTCCGCATTGGTTGATAAACTTTGAGGTGTGCTGTAGGGGCTTGCCGGTTTCACTGACAAAATCAATGGTATATGTTTCTCCTGTTTTCATCGCCTTGGATTTGCCACGCTTTGTCGTACTCGATCCGGCCGAGGGCTAAAAAAAGAAAGAGAGTCGCGCGCGTTAATACATATGTATTCACATTTCAGTAAGTTTGTATCACGAGAGGCTCAATGTATATATATACCTCGCCGGAGGTGGTTGCTACTTGCAATTCGAGATCGTCGTTTGTTGACGGTTGACCTCCGTCGACAATGTCCGTTCCTTCACCTTCTTGATCATCGACAATGTCTGTTCCACCGTCAAGGTTCAGAAAAGAAGAGACTACATCCTCTTCTTGCTCATCTTCTGAGCCCGGCACATAAGGAATCTCGTTGTTTATGATGCCCATTAAATAACGTTCAGCCTCCGGATCCCTAAGCGGCTCGGCTCTATCGTCCGCCATATGTCACTCCTGCATGTAGTAAAAATTAATTAAGTATAAAGGAATTAAAAAATAAGATTAAGGGGACATAGAGGAGGAGCAGCGACGGTTGAATGATTAAGAGCTATTAATTTTTGCTTTCATTTCAGCCATTTTTGGAAAACAACAAAAACAGAAATACTTTAGATGTCAAACTGCATGTATAAGGTTGAAAACATGTGCCAAATGTTTCACTGAACATTTTGAGGTATTAAACATAATTTTTGGATAATTATTTAATTAGTTATGCCATTTTCTTTTTCCTTTTCTTTTATGACCAGAACAGAAAATTGATGTTTTTTTGGTCAAATTTATACAATTATTCCCAAATAAAATACCATTGTGTATATTTTGTTAAGACAAAATTTTAGAGCTCAAGTTTGCTCAATTTGAGTTAACAGAATTCAAGTTATGAATTTTGCAAGTTTCCATTTTTAGTTCCCTTTTCTGTATTTAATTATTTAGTGCAAACATTATTGCAGAAGCATGTTGAACTTTTTCTATAAACAGAAACTGCTCAAGTTCCTGAATGTATAGAAATTTGAATCACTCAAATTGGAGAATTTATGAATTAGTTATGGATTTATGAATCTATAAACAGAAACTGCTCAAGTCCCTTTCTCTCTCTCTGCTCTCTCTCTCTCGCTCGCTGACGGGTGGGCCCCACGACCCCGAGCGCTCTCCTTCTCTCTCTCTCTCTGCTCTCTTGCTCAATTTTTAGTTTGCCCACGCGGCGGTGACCACCAGCACGGGCACGCACGGCGGCGCCGTTTCCGCACGCGCGCGAGGCTGGCAAGGCGCGCATCCAGTACGCGGCGACGAGGAGGACGGCAGGCGGCGGGGCGGAGGCGGGCGAGAAGACGAGGGCGAGAAGACGACGGCGGCGGTCCCCTCTTCTTCTAGGCACGCGAGGAGGACGGCAGGCGGCGGCGGGCACCTACCGGAGACGAGGGCGGCGCAGAGAAGACGAGGGCGGCGGCGCGGAGAAGATGAGGGCGGCGCCGCGGAGAAGACGAGGTCCTGGATGCGTTTGGTCCTTAGCGCGGAGAAGACGAGGGCCGCGGAGAATATATAGGGCAAGCCTTTAGTCGCGGTTGGGGACACCAACCGCGACTAAAGGTACCCTTTAGTCGCGGTTGGTGTCCCCAACCGGGACTAAAGGGGTACCTTTAGTCGCGTTGGTGTCACGAACCGCGACTAAAGGTTTTTTCGCGCCGTTTTCGTTCCCGCGCGGAAAGAGCCTTTAGTCGCGGTTCGTGTCACGAACCGCGACTAAAGGTCCTTTTTCAAATACTTTTCATTTTAAATCTTAAAAATACAAATAATATATCAAAAAATTCAGAAAAATAAAACTAATTCATTTTAAAATCTTAAAAATAGAAATAATATATCAAAAAATTCAAAAAAATAAAACTAATTCATTTGAAAATCTTAAAAATACAAATAATATATCAAAAAATTCAGAAAAATAAAACTAATTCATTTGAAAATCTTAAAAATACAAATAATATATCAAAAAATTCAAAAAATAAAACTAATTCATTTGAAAATCTTAAAAATTCAAATAATATATCAAAAATTCAGAAAAATAAAACTAATTCATTTTAAAATCTTAAAAATACAAATAATATATCAAAAAATCCAGAAAAATAAAACTAATTCATTTTAAAAATTCAGACCGATTGTTTTGTTCTACATCCTCGATCCCTTGAAGGTTTGACAAAAGGTTTGATACATCATTCAGTTCATCGACCAAATACAAATCATCCGGATTCGCCATCATACGTCCTGCCGTGCATTTGGTATGCATATATGCACTCAGTAGCCACGGCAGGGCTGTATGATGGCGATACCGATTGTTTTGTTCTACATCCTCGATCCCTGGAAGGTTTGACAAAAGGTTTGATACATCATTCAGTTCATCGACCAAATACAAATCATCCGGATTCGCCATCGTACGTTTTAATTCACATGATCCATTCAACAAAGTTTGGTACAATAAATTATTACACATCAATTCTTCCCTTGTGTCCCTGCTTGCTTACGATTGTGCCGTATCCATGGAGCATCCTCATCATTTAACTTAATGCTTGGGTCAGTGTTCACTTTGAAGGGCGGAATTTCACCAAACATATTATAATCTTCTGACATGTCTGTCTTGTCCTCCACTCCCACGATGTTTCTTTTCCCTGAAAGAACAATGTGGCGCTTTGGATCATCGCATGATGTACTGATCGTTTTCTTATCTTTCCGTTTCCTCGGTTTGCTACTCATGTCCTTCAAATAAAAAACCTGAGCGACATCTTTGGCAAGGACGAATGGTTCGTCAAGGTAACCAAGATTGTTGAAATCCACCATTGTCATTCCGTATTGCTCGTCCACCTTTACCCCACCTCCTGTTAGCTTGAACCATTTGCACCGGAACAAAGGGACCTTAAAGGAGGGTCCATAGTCAAGTTCCCATATCTCCTCTATGTAACCATAATATGTGACCTTTTGCCCATTCTCGGTTGCTGCATCAAAGCGGACACCACTGTTTTGGTTGGTGCTCTTTTTATCTTGGGCGATGGTGTAAAATGTATTCCCATTTATCTCGTACCCTTGGAAAGTCGTTATAGTCGAAGATGGTGTCTTGGCCAACATGTACAGCTGATCTCCAACATCATTGTCATTCATTAAATGTTTTCGCAACCAACTGCCGAAAGTCTCCATGTGGGCCTTTCTAATCCAGGATTCAGGCTTCCCCGGGTTGTCCGAGCGTAAAATATTCTTGTGTTGCTCGAAGTACGGAGCCACCAAGCTGGAATTTTGCAGAACTGTGTGGTGTGCTTCAGTCATAGAATGACCGTCCATACATATCGTTGATTTCCTTCCGATCGTGCCTTTTCCACTTAGTCTCCCCTCGTGCCGCGATTGAGGAATACCAATCGGCTTAAGGTCAGGAACATAGTCAATACAGAACTCAATTACCTCCTCATTTCCATAGCCCTTGACGATGCTTCCTTCTGGCCTAGCACGGTTACGAACATATTTCTTTAATACTCCCATGAACCTCTCAAAGGGGAACATATTGTGTAGAAATACAGGACCGAGAATGGAAATCTCTTCGACTAGGTGGAGCAGGAGGTGCGTCATAATATCGAAGAAGGATGGTGGGAACACCAACTCGAAACTGACAAGGCATTGGACCACATCGTTCTGTAACCGTGGTAGATCTTCTGGATTGATTACCTTCTGAGAGATTGCATTGAGGAATGCACATAGCTTCACAATGGCTACTCGAACATTTTCCGGTAGGAGCCCCCTCAAAGCAATCGGAAGCAATTGCGTCATAATCACGTGGCAGTCGTGAGACTTCAGGTTTTGGAACTTTTTGTCCGCCATGTTTATTATTCCCTTTATATTCGACGAGAAGCCAGACGGGACCTTCATACTGCTCAGGCATTCAAAAAAAATGACCTTCTCTTCTTTGGTAAGAGCGTAGCTGGCACGACCTTGAAACCATTCCGGATGCCGGTCATCTGGGTCTTTCAAAAGTTGCTGGTCCTGCCGTGCTTCCTTTGTATCATTTGTCTTCCCATACACGCCCAAGAAGCTTAGCAGGTTCACGCAAATATTCTTCGTAACATGCATCACGTCGATTGCAGAGCGGACATCTAGGACTTTCCAATATTGTAGCTCCCAAAATATAGATTTCTTCTTCCACATGGGTGCGTGCCCGTCAACTCCCCGCGGAACTGATTGTCCGCCAGGACCCTTTCCAAAGATGACTTTCAAATCCTTGACCATATCAAATATCTCAGCACCAGTACGTTCCGCAGGCTTCGGCCGGTGATCTGCCTTGCCGTTGAAATGCTTGCCTTTCTTTCTTACGTTATGATTTCGGGGAAGAAATCGACGATGACCCAGGTACACGTTCTTCTTACAATTACCCAAACGTACACTTTCAGTCTCATGTAAGCAGTGCGTGCATGCATTGTATCCCTTATTTGTCTGTCCCGAAAGGTTACTGAGAGCAGGCCAATCGTTGATGGTTACAAAAAGCAACGCTCGTAGGTCAAATTCCTCTTCTTTGTGCTCATCCCAGACACGTACACCAGGTCTGCCCCACAACTGTAAAAGTTCATCAACTAATGGCCTTAGGTACACATCGATGTCGTTGCCGGGTTGCTTTGGACCTTGGATGAGCACTGGCATCATAATGAACTTCCGCTTCATGCACAACCAAGGAGGAAGGTTGTAGATGCATAGAGTCACGGGCCAGGTGCTATGGCTGGAGCTCTGCTCGCCAAAAGGATTCATGCCATCAGTACTTAGACCAAATCTTATGTTCCTTGCGTCAGCTGCAAAATCTTTGAACTCTCTGTCGATCTTTCTCCATTGCGTTCCATCAGCGGGGTGTCTCAACTCCCCGTCGGACTTACGGTCCTCTTTGTGCCATCGCAACAACTTGGCATGCTCTTTGTTCCTGAACAGACGTTTCAACCGTGGTATTATAGGAGCATACCACATCACCTTGGCGGGAACCCTCTTCCTGGGTTTCTCGCCCTCAACATCGTCACCAGGGTCATCGCCTCTGATCTTATAACGCAATGCAGTGCATACAGGGCATTCATTCAAATTCTCGTATTCACCGCGGTAGAGGATGCAGTCGTTAATGCATGCATGTATCTTCAGAACCTCTAAACCTAGAGGGCAGACAACCTTCTTTGCTTCGTACGTACTGGCGGGCAACTCGTTATTCTTCGGAAACATATTCTTCAACATTTTCAGCAAATTTTCAAATGATGAGTCAGCTACACCTTCCCGTGCCTTCCATTTTAGCAAATCCAGTGTGCAGCCCAGCTTTTTCAGACTATTATCGCATCCTGGGTACAGCGACTTTTTGTGATCCTCTAACATGCGATCCAAATTCTCCCTCTCCTTGTCAGTTTCGCAGCGTCTCCGTGCATCAGCAATGGTCCGACCAAGATCATCAGCGGGCTCATCATGTGCCTCTTCTTCACCTTCACCTAACCCTTCCCCACCTTCAGCATCATCCTCCATGAAAGTATCACCGAAATGATCATGATAGTTGTCATCGATATCATCCCCTTCTTCATCTTCTTCCATTCTAACCCCTCTTTCTCCATGCTTGGTCCAACAATTATAGCTTCGCATGAAACCGTGCCGAAGCAGGTGCATGTGAACGTCTCTTGAGGAGGAGTAACCCTTCTGATTCTTACAGACAGCACATGGACAGATAATAAAACCTCGCTGCTTGTTCGCATTTGCCACTACGAGGAAATCTTTCAAACCCGTAGTGAACTCGCCGGAGAGTCGGGTACCGTACATCCATTGCCGATTCATCTGCATTATTATTATATAAAGTATATAATTAACCATCATGCATTTGTTAAACTAACTAGCTAGAAATAATACAAATTAAACAATGAACTACACACATGCATATTTTATCAATGACACATGAAAGGTTCAAGTTGCTAACCGCGATCGCGGAGGAAAAATAAATGAGAAAGCTCAAGTGTGGCTCGGACACTTCATATCATGTTTGTTTCATGCTCTCGAGCATTTCATCGAACACCTTGTGTGCATAGGAGGAACCAAAAGCAAACCCATCACCCTCTTTTGAATATTGTGAATAGAAGTGGCACCAATTGTGGCTAAGTGAAGTGAGCTGAGTCCTATATAGGGATGGGCCTTTAGTCCCGGTTGGCCTGGCCAACCGCGACTAAAGGCCTTCGGGCCAGCCTGAGGACCTTTAGTCCCGGTTGGCCAGGCCAACCGGGACTAAAGCCCCTCCCGTCCGCCAGCTGTCGACCGAGCGCGCTGGGCCCAGATAGTTGGTCGCGGGTCTCCTCCCGAACCGCGACTAAAGACCCCTTTGGTCGCGGTTCGATTATTTTGGGGACTAATGGGGGCGTATGGAAGCCTCTTTTTCTACTACTGTACGTACCATACCAGACTACTGACATGCTGAGACAACTAAATGGCAGGGTTAGAATATATCCATCCGGTGATTTCTCCCATATACGGTCGGACTTGGCAAACCCGGTCTCCTATATATCCGCGTGCGCATCCGAACGCATCCACAAATAGCGCCAGGCAGCCCCTTGTATGGCTTGCCGCACATTCACACAACTCAAATCCATGCAATCCATGCACATCGATCTTATGATACAAATTGTGGCAATTCAACAGTTTGAAACAAAGCAAAACAAATCATAGTTTAATAATTCGGATATGCCAAAATGAAATCAATGTCCGATCCTGAGGATCCCTCGCTGGCTAGCCGGATCATTCGCGTCCTGAGGATCCCTGCTCCGATGCCATCCTTGCGTCCTGCTCCGCCTACATCCGAGCCTCTTGCTCAGCCTGGATCCGGGCCGCATGCTCCGCCTGCCTCCTTGCCCCATGCCCCGCTGCTGCTGTAGCTGCCCTCGCCGCCTTGTACTCCCTATGACCGTTGATCTCCTTCTTGTCTGCAAGCCACTTTTTTGCATGCTCATCCAAGAGGATTCCGTCCACCCTCATGATCTTTGCATTCTACGCATCCCGTGCGAGTTGCAACCTCTCCTTCTCAAGCTCAATCTCTTCAAATGCCTTGGCCTTCTCGAGCTCCCATTTGATCGCCGCCTCTTGCTTCTCCAACTCGATCTTCTCCCTCTCAATTTCTAGATTCTTCTCTGACCTCTCCCGGTCCCAATCCACCCTCTCCTTTTCGCATCCAACATGAGCTTGTATCATGATACGTGTTCAACGTATCCATAATTTTTTATTGTTCCATGCTATTATATTATCATTCTTGGATGTTTTACAATCATTTTATAGCAATTTTATATCATTTTTTGGGACTAACCTATTGACATAGTGCCCAGTGCCAGTTGCTGTTTTTTGCTTGTTTTTTACTTCACAAAAAATCAATACCAAACGGAGTCCAATCGCAGCGAAACTTTTTGGAGAATTTTTCTGGACCAGAAGACACCTGTTGGGCCAAAGAAGTACCAGAGGGGGGCTCCGAGGGGAGCACAACCCACCAGGGCGCGCCCAGGTGGGTTATGCCCACCTCGGTGGCCTCCCGCACCGCCTCTTTGCTCTATAAATACCCCAATATTACAGAAACCCTAGGGGAGTCGACGAAAAGCAATTCCAACCACCGCAAGTTCCAGAACCACCAGATCCAATCTAGACACCATCACGGAGGGGTTCATCACCCTCATTGGTGCCTCTCTGATGATGCGTGAGTAGTTCATTGTAGACCTACGGTTCCGTAGAGTAGCTAGATGGCTTCCTCTCTCTCTTTTGATTCTCAATACAATGGTCTCTTGGAGATCTATTTGATGTAACTCTTTTCGCGGTGTGTTTGTTGGGATCCGATGAACTTTGAGTTTATGATCAGATCGATGTTTTTATCCATGAAAGTTATTTGAGTATTTTGATCTTTTATATGCATGATTAATTATAGCCTCGTATTTCTTCTTTGAATCATTGGTTTAGTTAGGCCAACTAGATCGATTTTTCTTGCCATGGGAAGAGGTGCTTTGTGATGGGTTCGATATTACGGTGCTTGATCCCAATGACAGAAGGGGAACCGACACGTATGTATCGTTGCTATTAAGGATAACAAGATGGGGTCTATTTCTACATAAATAGATCTTGTCTACATCATGTCATCGTTCTTATTGCATTACTCCGTTTCTCTATGCACTTAATACACTAGATGCATGCTGGATAGCGGTCGATGTGTGGAGTAATAGCAGTAGATGTAGGCAGGAGTCGGTCTACTAATCTTGGACATGATGCCGGTATTTTTTTTAAATAATACATTTTTTATTAATTTTCATAAATATTACGCTGGATAAAAAAATTTCAAAAATAATACACCGTCGGCCCGCTGCAGGCCGACTGGGCCTAGTCGGCCCACAGCAGGCCGATTGGACTCCAGTCGGCCTACAGCTGGCCGACTGGCCCCTGTCGGCCCACTGTGGGCTGATTGGGTCCTGTCGGCCAGCTGTAGGCCGACTGGAGCTAATTGGCTCGCTCTGGGCTAATTGTTTTTGCAAAAAAAGTAGGCATAAAAAATATATGTTTAAAAATATTAATTATGTAATTAAAAAATGTTAAACGTGTATAAAAAATGTTCCTGATGTATACAAAAAATGTAAAATATATATGCAAAAAAGTTGACATAAAAAATATGTTTTAAAAAGTGTTAAGCATGTATTTAAAAATTGTTAAATGTGTGTATAAAAAATGTTCCTTATTTATACAAAAAATATAGAATGTGTATGAAAAAAAGTTGACACCAAAAAAATATGTTTGAAAAAAATGTTAATCATGTATTTGAAAAAATGTTCCTTATCTATACAAAAAATATAGAATGTGTATGAAAAAAAGTTGACACCAAAAAATATCAACTTTTTTGCATATATATTGTACATTTTTTGTATACATCAGGAACATTTTTTATACACGGTTAACATTTTTTAATTACATAATTAACATTTTTTAAACATATTCTTTTATGCCTACTTTTTTTGCCAAAACAATTAGCCCACAGCAAGCTAATTAGCTCCAGTCGGCCCACAGTGGACCGACAGGACCCAATCAGCCCACGGTGGGCCGACAGGGGCCAGTCGGCCAGCTGTCGGCCGACTGGAGTCCAATCGGCCTGCTGTGGGCCGACTAGGCCCAGTCGGCCTGCAGCGGACCGACGGTGTATTATTTTTGAAAAAAATTTACCCAGCGTAATAGTTATGAAAATTAATTAAAAAATGTATTATTTAAAAAAATTAGCCATGATGCCTATATAATGATCATTGCCTGGATATCGTCATGATTATTTAAAGTTTTATCAATTGTCCAATAGTAATTTGTTTACCCACCATATGCTATTTTTCTCGAGAGAAGCCACTAGTGAAATCTTTGGTCCCCGGGTCTCTTCTTTATTATATTTTCCTTCGCGATCTATTTTTATTTGCTTTTATTTTCAGATCTATTAATCTAAAAATACAAAAATGCCTTGCTGCAATTTATTATTATTTATTTTATCTCGCGTTCCCACGAGATCTATTTATCCAATCTACTACAATTTTACCTATCTTTTTACCCATGAGGGATTGACAACCCCTCTGTTACGTCGGGTTGCAAGTATTTGTTCTTTGTGTGCAGCAGCTGATTACGTGGTGTTGCGTGGTTCTCCTACAAGTTCGATAACCTTGGTCTCATCACTGAGTGAAATACCTACCGTAGTTGTGCTGCATCATCCCTTCCTCTTTGGGGAAATACAGACGTAGTTCAAGCCGCATCATATCACTCCTCTTTCTTGTTCCCCCTCACCGAAAAAATGCCCGTCCATGTGGAGGATATGTTTTTGTAGCCGCGGCGTCTCGGGAGGCCCTTGCATTCTCCCACTTGTTTTCCATGACTTGCCGGTAATCCTTTGGCACGGTGGCTCTTCCATTCTCCATGACAATATCTTCCGCTTCATCGTCCAACCCAATTGATTGGTGAGAGCTTGAGATCATTCCTATTCTTCCCGACCTTGAGATCGACCACAAGTTGTGTCCATTTTGCTCGGACATTCAATATGATCCAAAAATGGCTAAAAGCAAATGGCCGCTTCTCCGTTTCGTGATAAATAGTGGCCGCCACCACCGTCTAGGAAACAGAATATGTATGATCATGAGAATACTAAGAAAAGAAGCATTAGCAAATGATGAAAAAATGAAGCAATTGAGCTGACATGAGTACTAGCCGTCGTACTTGTTCACTTCCCCATGAATGAACCCCATTGATGTTGGAGAGACGCCACATTGCAGTTGGTGATGATAGGATGCGGCTTCACATTCTATGCATAAAACCCGGCTTGGATGCCACCGTTGGGGAACGTAGTAATTTGAAATTTTTTCCTATGCACACACAGGATCATGGTGATGCATAGCAACGAGAGGGGAGAGTGTGTCCACGTACCCTTGTAGACTGAAAGCGGAAGCGTTAGCACAATGCGGTTGATGTAGTCGTACGTCTTCACGATCCGACCGATCCAAGTACCAAACGCACGGCACCTCCGAGTTCAGCACACGTTCAACTCGATGACATCCCGCGAGCTCCGATCCAGCAAAGCTTCGCCGGAGAGTTTCGTCAGCATGACGGCGTGATGACGGTGATTATGATGCTACCGACGCAGGGCTTCGCCTAAGCACCGCTACGATATTATCAAGGTGGATTATGGTGGAGGGGGGCACCGCACACGGCTAAGAGATCAATGATCAATTGTTGTGTCTCCAAGGGGTGCCGCCCTCCCCGTATATAAAGGAGTGGAGGAGGGGAGGAGGTCGGCCTCCCTAGGCGCGCCCCATGAGGAGTCCTAGTCCCACCGGGAGTAGGACTCCCCCCTTCTAAGTAGGAGTAGGAGAAGGGAAGGAAGGGAGAGAGGAAGAGAAGGAAAAAGGGGGGCGCCACCCCCTCCTTGTCCAATTCGGACTAGAGGGGGAGGGGGGGCGCGGCTGCCCTGGCCGCCCTGCCTCTTCTCCCACTAAGGCCCATGAGGTCCAATTAACTCCCCGGGGGGTTCCGGTAACCCCCCGGTACTCCGGTATATGCCCGAAACCTCCCGGAACCCTTCCGGTGTCCAAACATAGTCGTCCAATATATCGATCTTTACGTATCGACCATTTCGAGACTCCTCGTAATGTCCGTGATCATATCCGGGACTCCGAACTACCTTCGGTACATCAAAACACAAAAACTCATAATACCGATCGTCACCGAACTTTAAGCGTGCGGACCCTACGGGTTCGAGAACTATGTAGACATGACCGAGACACGTCTCCGGTCAATAACCAATAGCGGAACCTGGATGCTCATATTGGCTCCCACATATTCTACGAAGATCTTTATCGGTCAAACCGCATAACAGCATACGTTGTTCCCTTTGTCGTCGGTATGTTACTTGCCCGAGGTTCGATCGTCGGTATCTCAATACCTACTTCAATCTCGTTACCGGCAAGTCTCTTTACTCGTTCCGTAATACATCATCCCGCAACTAGCTCATTAGTTACAATGCTTACAAGGCTTATAGTGATGTGTATTACCGAGTGGGCCCAGAGATACCTCTCCGACAATCGGAGTGACAAATCCTAATCTCGAATATGCCAACTCAACAAGTACCTTCGGAGACACCTGTAGAGCACCTTTATAATCACCCAGTTACGTTGTGACGTTTGGTAGCACACAAAGTGTTCCTCCGGTAAACGGGTGTTGCATAATCTCAGTCATAGGAACATGTATAAGTCATGAAGAAAGCAATAGCAACATACTAAACGATCAAGTGCTAAGCTAACGGAATGGGTCCAGTCAATCACATCATTCTCTAATGATGTGATCCCGTTAATCAAATGACAACTCATGTCTATGGCTAGGAAACTTAACCATCTTTCATTCAGCGAGCTAGTCAAGTAGAGGCATACTAGTGACACTCTGTTTTGTCTATGTATTCACACATGTATCAAGTTTCCGGTTAATACAATTCTAGCATGAATAATAAACATTTATCATGATATAAGGAAATATAAATAACAACTTTATTATTGCCTCTAGGGCGTATTTCCTTCAGTCTCCCACTTGCACTAGAGTCAATAATCTAGTTCACATCGCCATGTGATTTAACACCAATAGTTCACATCACTATGTGATTAACACCCATAGTTCACATCGCCATGTGACCAACACTCAAAGGGTTTACTAGAGTCAGTAACTAGTTCACATCGCTATGTGATTAACACCCAAAGAGTACTAAGGTGTGATCATGTTTTGCTTGTGAGAGAAGTTTAGTCAACAGGTCTGGCAAATTCAGATCCGTATGTATTTTGCAAATTTCTATGTCTACAAAGCTCTGAACGGAGCTACTTTAGCTAATTGCTCCCGCTTTCAATATGTATCCAGATTGAGACTTAGAGTCATCTGGATCAGTGTCAAAACTTGCATCGACGAAACCCTTTACGACGAACCTTTTGTCACCTCCATAATCGAGAAACATATCCTGATTCTACTAAGGATAATTTTAACCGCTGTTCAGTGATCTAGTCCTAGATCACTATTGTACTCCCTTGCCAAACTCAGTGTAGGGTATACAATAGATCTGGTACACAGCATGGCATACTTTATAGAACCTATGGCTGAGGCATAGGGAATGACTTTCATTCTTTTTCTATCTTCTGCCGTGGTCCGGCTTTGAGTCTTACTCAATTTGACACCTTGTAACACATGCAAGAACTCTTTCTTTGACTGTTCCATTTTGAACTACTTCAAAATCTTGTCAAGGTATGTACTCATTGAAAAAACTTATCAAGCGTCTTCATCCATCTCTATAGATCTTGATGCTCAATATGTAAGCAGCTTCACCGAGGTCTTTCTTTGAAAAACTCCTTTCAAATACTCCTTTATGCTTTCCAGAAAATTCTACGTTATTTCCGATCAACAATATGTCATTAACATATATTTATCAGAAATGCTGTAGTGCTCCCACTCACTTTCTTGTAAATACAGGCTTCACCGCAAGTCTGTATAAAACTATATGCTTTGATCAACTCATCAAAGCGTATATTCCAACTCCGAGATGCTTGCACCAGTCCATAGATGGATCGCTGGAGCTTGCACATTTTGTTAGCACCTTTAGGATCGACAAAACCTTCTGGTTGCAACATATACAACTCTTCTTTAAGAAATCCATTAAGGAATGTAGTTTTGACATCCATTTGCCAGATTTCATAAAATGTGGCATTTTGCTAACATGATTCGGACAGTACTTAAGCATCGCTACGAGTGAGAAACTCTCATCGTATTCAACACCTTGAACTTTGTCAAATACCTATTTTTTGTCAAGTCTAGCTTTCTAGATAGTAAAACTACTATCAGGGTCCGTCTTCCACTTGAAGATCCATTTATTTTCTATGGCTTACCGATTGATAATCCCCAAGTGCAGAGAATCATCGTAGCAATTTCCAAAGGTGGAAGTGATAAGTATGGAGTGTCGAACCCACAAGGAGCTAAAGGTAAGACCAATATTCTCTGAAGCCCTATCTGCCACTGATACGACTCTACGTACACCGAACGTTTGCTTCCAACTAGCAACGAGAAATAAAACTACGTTGTGGGTATGAAGAGGATAACTTTGTATGGTATCGGAGAGCTAAAATATAAAAGTAGGTGCTGTTATCATAAAGTTAGAATATATTACTAAATATTATAAATAGCGAGTGTGGAATAATGGTGGATCGGTGTGCGGAATTGTCCTAGGCAATTGTTAACAAGACCGGCAGTCGTCATTGCAATTTCATATGAGGGAGAGGCATAAGCTAACATACTTTCTCTACTTGGATCATATGCACATATGATTGGAACTGTAGCAAGCATCCGCAACTACTAAAGATCATTAAGGTAAAACCCAACCATAGCATTAACATATCAAGTCCCCTTTATCCTATACGCAACAACCCCCTAACTCGGGTTTATGCTTCTGTCAGTCAAGCAACCCACTATAAGCGAATCATGAACGCATTGCGACACCCTACAGCGGGAATCCCTCACGCTTGCGTGACACGGAGGGCACAATAGGACAGCACCTAAATAAAACATGCAACTCGTACCAATCTAGATCATCAATCAGCCCAAAGACAAAATATATCTACACAAAACATCATAGGATGGCAACACATCATTGGATCATAATATGTGGCATAAAGCACCATGTTCAAGTAGGGATTACAGCGGGGTGCGGGAGAGTGGACCGCGTAAAAGACATGAGGATGGTGATGATGATGGTGATGTTGATGAAGACGATCACCGCGGCGATGATTCCCCTCTCGATGGCACTCCGGTGCCACCAAGAGAGAGGAGGAGAGGTTCTCCCCCTTGTGCTTCCTCCTCCATGGCCTCCCCCCTAGATGGGGAAACGTTCTCCCTCTGATCCTTGGCCTTCATGGCGATGATGGCCTCTCCGGGATACTCCTCCATGGCCACCGGTGATGATGGCCCCCTCCGGTAGGGTGCCGGAGAGGGCCTAGATTGACTTCTCGTGGCTACAGAGGCTTGCGGCGGCGGAACTTCCAATCTAGGTTTGTTTCTGGAAGTTTGGGTATATATAGAAGAGTTTTGTGTTGATTTCACGTCAGGGGGGTGCGCCCGGTACTCTTCTGGCCCGCTTCTGGTACTCCGTGGGCTTCTTCTAGTCCAAAAATGATCTCCGTCATGTGGCACGTCAATGGACTCCGTTTGGTTTTCCTTTTCTGCGATACTCTAAGACAAGGAGAAAACAGGAATTGGCACTGGGCTCTAGGTTAATAGGTTAGTCCCAAAAATCATATAAAATATCATATAAATGCATATAAAACACCCTAGAAGGATAGTATAATAGCATGAATACTTCATAAATAATAGATACGTTGGAGACGTATCAGCATCCCCAAGCTTAATTCCTGCTCGTCCTCGAGTAGGTAAATGATAAAAGAAATAATTTATGAAGTGTGAATGCTAGCAAGTGCTTAAGTTTTATCAATGATAATTCCAATCACTTTTTCTAGCATCATTACATGTCATAACAGTAGCTCATCTCATAAAACTTCTCATGATAAAGTAACAAGCTATTCACGTGTCAAGGTATAGATCATAAACTTTCTTGGAAATTAACAAACCGTGTCATCAATCATCAAAATTTACAATTCATCTTATTTTCAGGAAGAGTCTATTCAGAGCTTTGATTTAGCAAACTCCACATACTCAATTATCATTTAGTCTTTCACAATTGCTAACACTCACGTGATATTTATGGGTTCAAAGTTTTAATCAGACACAAAGAAAGATAGGGGCTTATAGATTCGCCTCCCAACCTTTTACCTCAAGGGTAATGTCAACAATAATAGTTCATGATGCCTTACATCCAATTGGATATATATATCAGAATCTTTCCAACACAAGGTGCTTGCCAAAAGATAAAAAGTAAAAAGGAAAGGTGAAAATCACCATGACTCTTGCATAAGGTTAAGAGATAAAAGTAAAAGATAGGCCCTTCGCTGAGGGAAGAAGAGGTTCCCATGCGCTTTCAGGGTTGGATGCACAAAATCTTAATGCGAAAGAACGTCACTTTATATTGCCACTTGTGATATGGACCTTTATTATGCAGTCCGTCGCTTTTATTTCTTCCACATCACAAGATCGTATAAAGCTTATTTCCTCCACACTAGTCAATCATACATATTTAGAGGGCAATTTTTATTGCTTGCACCGATGACAACTTACTTGAAGGATCTTACTCAATCCATAGGTAGGTATGGTGGACTCTCATGGCAAAACTTGGTTTAAGGATATTTGGAAGCACAAGTAGTATCTCTACTTGGTGCAAAGAATTTGGCTAGCATGAGGGGGAAAGGCAAGCTCAACGTGTTGGGCGATCCATGACAATATACTTTATTTCAGATATAAGAAAACATAACCCATTACGTTGTCTTCCTTGTCCAACATCAACCTTTTAGCATGTCATATTTTAATGAGTGCTCACAATTACAAAAGATGTCCAAGATAGTATATTTATATGTGAAGTCCCTCTCCCTTCAATATTCTTTCATGAATTGTTCAAGTGACCAATTCTACGTTTGCTAACTTTCAACAAGTTTACTACCTATACTTATTATGTGTGAAGTCATTACTCCCCATATTATAAGCATATGAAACATATATAGATTCATATTTATGACATTCAGTTTATTCAACCATTTACTCATAGGATATACATGAAGCACATGAGCAAATGACAAACTACTCCAAAAGATAAGAGTGAAGAACACTGAGTAGTCAAATAATTAACTAGCCATGGGAAGAGTCTTTTTCATTCAATATTTCAGATCCAATGATTTTATTCAAACAGCAAGTAAAATTGAAAATACGCTCCAAGCAAAACACATGTCATGTGACGAATAAAAATATAGCTCAGAGTAAAGTATACCGATAGTTTCGAAGACGAAAGAGCGGATGCCTTCCAGGGCATCCCCAAGCTTAGGTACTTGAGTATTCCTTGAATATTGCCTTGGGGTGCCTTGGGAATCCCCAAGCTTAGGGTCTTTCCACTCCTTATTCTCCTCATATCGATATCTCACCCAAAACTTGAAAACTTCAATCACACAAAACTTAACCAAACTTCGTGAGATAGGTTAGTATGATAAAGAGCAAACCATTCACTTTGGTACTGTCAAAGACAAGGTTCATAATTGTTCTCACACAATGCCTACTTTACCATATCATTTCTACAATTTATATTGAGAAATATAAGTCATAGAAATTAGAAAACAAGCAAACTATGCAATGAAAACAGAATCTGTCAGAAACAGAACAGTCTGTATTGATCTGAACATAAACCATACTTATGCTACTCCAAAAATTATGAAATAAATAGGTGGACGTGAGGAATTTGTCTATTAATCTTCTGCAAAAAGAATCAACTCAAACTCACTCATCTGTAAAAAATGACAGCTGTTCTCATGAGCGCAAAGTTTCTGTTTTTTACACCAAGATCACATTAACTTTCACCCAAGTCTTCCCAAAGGTCTTACTTGCCACTTTATTGAAACAAAAGATATAAAAACTAATTACTACAGTATCTTAATCATGTAAACACACAAAACAGTAAAGGTAAATACTGGGTTGTCTCCCAACAAGCGCTTTTCTTTAATGCCTTTTAGCTAGGCATGATGATTTCAATGATGCTCACATAAAAGATAGGAATTGAAGCACAAAGAGAGCATCTGGAAGAATATGACTAGCACATTTAAATATAACCTACTTCCTATGCCTAGGGATTTTGTGAGCACACAATTTATAAAAAAACAATCAACTAGCATAGGAAGGCAAAACAAGTATAACTTCAAAACTTTAAGCACATAGAGAGGAAACTTGATATTATTGCAACTCCTACAAGCATGTATTCCTCCCTCATAAATTTCAAGTAGCATCATGGATAGCAACTTTGTTCTCATACTCAATTGGAACCTCTTCTGAAATAGTGCAATCATTACTAGCTAAAGTTGACACTCTTCCAAATCCACTTTAAATGATAGTATTATTCATACTCCAAAAGATATAAGTGAAGTTCATGGAGAATTCTACAATTAATATAGACTAACCAATATCCAAGCTGAAAATACGTAAATGAAGCACACGGAGCATTCTATAAAACCATACTCAAAATATTTAAGTGAAGCACAAAGAGCAATTCTATAAGATCATA
The DNA here is from genome assembly GCF_018294505.1 of Triticum aestivum. Classification (NCBI taxonomy): domain Eukaryota; kingdom Viridiplantae; phylum Streptophyta; class Magnoliopsida; order Poales; family Poaceae; genus Triticum; species Triticum aestivum. Next base: position 616,408,410 of record NC_057814.1, read on the forward strand.
CTTAAAAGATATAAGTGAAGCACATGAAGTATTCTATAAATTGATGAAGGGACATATCATACTAGCATGGTTCTTAAAGGAAAAACAAAAACACAAAGGACACAAATCATGTGAACAAAACAAAAACCGAGGTATACCGATATTTGTTGAAGAAGAAAGATGGGATGCCAACCGGGGCATCCCCAAGCTTAGATGCTTGAGTATCCTTTGAAATATTTACTTGGGGTGCCTTGGGCATCCCCAAGCTTGAACTCTTGCCTCTCTTTATTCTTCTCACATCGGTAACTCCTCGTTCTTCGAACACTTCAACCATAAAAACTTAACAAAAACTTTGTGAGATCCGTTAGTATAACAAAGCAAATCACTACTATAAGTACTGTTGCAAACCAATTCATATTTTGTTTTTGCATTGTAGCTACTGTAATATAACTTTTCCATGGCTTAATCCACTGATAGAAATCAATAGTTTCATCAAAACAAGCAATCAATGCATCAAAAACAGAATCTGTCTTAAACAGGACAGTCTGTAGTAATCTGGAAGTTTAGTATACTTCTGTAACTCCTAGAATTATGAACTAAATTTGAAAATTTGAAAAATTTGTACAGAAGTAATGTGCAAAAAGTTTCAGACCCATTTGACTTTGCAGTAAAAAATGTAAATTCACGCACTACAGACAAAGTTTCTGTTTTTTTTCTGCACAAAGTAAACACGCAATCTAATCATCCTAAAACCAAAGCTTGGCACATTATTTTTATAATACAATGAATATACACAAGGGGATAATTATTTACAGAGAAACTTCCATGAAAAATTCTACATTGTTTCCGTGAGCATGAGCACAAGTGCTCAAGGTCGACCCTCACTTCTTCAATGCATAACTTTCCAATCACTTCTCTTTTTGAAAAACTTTTTAGGCATGAAAGGCAAGTAATTTTTTTGTATTTTCATTCTTTTAATTTTTTTGTATGTTTCACCCACAACTAAACAGAAACAAAAAGGAAAAACAAAATCTACTTAGTGAAGAAAGCAAACAAGCACACACGAGAATATCAACCCCACGCTATTGCTCCCCGGCAACGGCGCCAGAAAAGAGCTTGATAATCCCCAAGTGCAAGGAATCATCGTAGCAATTTCCAAAGGTGGAAGTGATAAGTATGGAGTGTCGAACCCACAAGGAGCTAAAGGTAAGATCAATATTCTCTCAAGCCCTATCTGCCACTGATACGACTCTACGTACACCGAACGTTTGCTTCCAACTAGCAACGAGAAATAACACTACGTTGTGGGTATGAAGAGGATAACTTTGTATGGTATCGGAGAGCTAAAATATAAAAGTAGGTGCTGTTATCATAAAGTTAGAATATATTACTAAATATTATAAATAGCGAGTGTGGAATAATGGTGGATCGGTGTGCGGAATTGTCCTAGGCAATTGTTAACAAGACCGGTAGTCGTCATTGCAATTTCATATGAGGGAGAGGCATAAGCTAACATACTTTCTCTACTTGGATCATATGCACTTATGATTGGAACTCTAGCAAGCATCCGCAACTACTAAAGATCATTAAGGTAAAACCCAACCATAGCATTAAAGCATCAAGTCCTCTTTATTCCCATACGCAACAACCCCCTTACTCGGGTTTGTGTTTCAGTCACTCACCAACCCACTATAAGCGAATCATGAACGTATTGCAACACCCTACAGCGGGAATCCCTCACGCTTGCGCGACACGGAGGGCACCATAGGACAGCACCAAAATAAAACATACAACTCGTACCAATCTAGATCATCAATCAACCCAAAGACAAAAGATATCTACTCAAAACATCATAGGATGGCAACACATCATTGGATCATAATATGTGGCATAAAGCACCATGTTCAAGTAGGGATTACAGCGGGGTGCGGGAGAGTGGACCGCCTAAAAAGATGAGGATGGTGATGATGATGGTGATGTTGATGAAGACGATCACCGCAGCGATGATTCCCCTCTCGATGGCACTCCGGTGCCACCAAGAGAGAGGAGGAGAGGTTCTCCCCCTTGTGCTTCCTCCTCCATGGCCTCCCCCCTAGATGGGGAAAGGTTCTCCCTCTGATACTTGGCCTTCATGGCGATGATGGCCTCTCTGGGATACTCCTCCATGGCCACCGGTGATGATGGCCCCCTCCGGAGGGTGCCGGTGAGGGCCTAGATTGACTTCTCGTGGCTACAGAGGCTTGCGGCGGCGGAACTTCCGATCTAGGTTTCTTTCTGGAAGTTTGGGTATATATAGAAGAGTTTTGCGTTGATTTCACGTCAGGGGGGTCTCCGGGCTGTCCACGAGGCAGGGGGGCGTGCCCCAGGGGGTGGGCGCGCCCCCCACCCTCGTGGGCAGCCCGGGACTCTTCTGGCCTGCTTCTGGTACTCCGTGGGCTTCTTCTGGTCCAAAAATGATCTCTGTCAAGTGGCACGTCAATTGGACTCCGTTTGGTTTTCCTTTTCCGCGATACTCTAAAACAAGGAGAAAACAGAAACTGGCACTGGGCTCTAGGTTAATAGTTAGTCCCAAAAATCATATAAAATATCATATAAATGCCATATAAATATCCTAGAAGATAGTATAATAGCATGAATACTTCATAAATTATAGATACGTTGGAGACGTATCAGCATCCCCAAGCTTAATTCCTGCTCGTCCTCGAGTAGGTAAATGATAAAAGAAATAATTTATGAAGTGTGAATGCTAGCAAGTGCTTAAGTTTGATCAATGATAATTCCAATCACTTTTTCTAGCATCATTACATGTCATAACAGTAGCTCATCTCATAAAACTTCTCATGATCAAGTAACAAGCTATTCACGTGTTAAGGTATAGATCATAAACTTTCTTGGAAACTAACAAACCGTGTCATCAGTCATCAAACAATTACAATTCATCTTATTTTCAGGAAGAGTCTATGTCAGAGCTTTGATTTAGCAAACTCCACATACTCAACTATCATTTAGTCTTTCACAATTGCTAACACTCACGCGATATTTATGGGTTCAAAGTTTTAATCAGACACAGAGAAAGATAGGGGCTTATAGATTCGCCTCCCAACCTTTTACCTCAAGGGTAATGTCAACAATAATAGTTCATGATGCCTTACATCCAATTGGATATATATATATCAGAATCTTTCCAACACAAGGTGCTTGCCAAAGGATAAAATGTAAAAAGGAAAGGTGAAAATCACCATGACTCTTGCATAAGGTTAAGAGATAAAAGTAAAAGATAGGCCCTTCGCAGAGGGAAGCAGAGGTTGCCATGCGCTTTCAGGGTTGGATGCACAAAATCTTAATGCGAAAGAACATCACTTTATATTGCCACTTGTGATATGGACCTTTATTATGCAGTCCGTCGCTTTTATTTCTTCCACATCACAAGATCGTATAAAGCTTATTTCCTCCACACTAATCAATCATACATATTTAGAGGGCAATTTTTATTGCTTGCACCGATGACAACTTACTTGAAGGATCTTACTCAATCCATAGGTAGGTATGGTGGACTCTCATGGCAAAACTGGTTTAAGGATATTTGGAAGCACAAGTAGTATCTCTACTTGGTGCAAAGAATTTGGCTAGCATGAGGGGGAAAGGCAAGCTCAACGTGTTGGGCGATCCATGACAATATACTTTATTTCAGATATAAGAAAACATAACCCATTACGTTGTCTTCCTTGTCCAACATCAACCTTTTAGCATGTCATATTTTAATGAGTGCTCACAATTACAAAAGATGTCCAAGATAGTATATTTATATGTGAAATCCCTCTTCCTTCAATATTCTTTCATGAATTGTTCAAGTGACCAATTCTACGTTTGCTAACTTTCAACAAGTTTACTACCTATACTTATTATGTGTGAAGTCATTACTCCCCATGTTATAAGCATATGAAACATATATAGATTCAGATTTATGACATTCAATTTATTCAACCATTTACTCATAGGATATACATGAAGCACATGAGTAAATGACAAACTACTCCAAAAGATATGAGTGAAGAACACTGAGTAGTCAAATAATTAACTAGCCATGGGAGGATTATTTTTCATTCAATATTTCAGATCCAATGATTTTATTCAAACAGCAAGTAAAATTGAAAATACGCTCCAAGCAAAACACATATCATGTGACGAATAAAAATATAGCTCCGAGTAAGGTATACCGATAGTTTTGAAGACGAAAGAGGGGATGCCTTCCGGGGCATCCCCAAGCTTAGGTACTTGAGTCTTCCTTGAATATTACCTTGGGGTGCCTTGGGCATCCCAAGCTTAGGGTCTTTCCACTCCTTATTCTCCTCATATCGATATCTCACCCAAAGCTTGAAAACTTCAATCACACAAAACTTAACCAAACTTCGTGAGATAGGTTAGTATGATAAAGAGAAAACCATTCACTTTGGTACTGTCAAAGACAAGGTTCATAATTGTTCTCACACAATGCCTACTTTACCATATCATTTCTACAATTTATATTGAGAAATATAAGTCATAGAAATTAGAAAACAAGCAAACTATGCAATGAAAACAGAATCTGTCAGAAACAGAACAGTCTGTAATGATCTGAACATAAACCATACTTCTGCTACTCCAAAAATTATGAAATAAATTGGTGGACGTGAGGAATTTGTCTATTAATCTTCTGCAAAAAGAATCAACTCAAAATCACTCATCTGTAAAAAATGACAGCTAATCTCGTGAGCGCAAAGTTTCTGTATTTTACAGCAAGATCACATTAACTTTCACCCAAGTCTTCCCAAAGGTCTTACTTGCCACTTTATTGAAACAAAAGATATAAAAACTGATTACTACAGTAGCTTAATCATGTAAACACACAAAAACAGTAAGGGTAAATACTGGGTTGTCTCCCAACAAGCGCTTTTCTTTAATGCCTTTTAGCTAGGCATGATGATTTCAACGATGCTCACATAAAAGATAGGAATTGAAGCACAAAGAGAGCATCTTGAAGAATATGACTAGCACATTTAAATATAACCTACTTCCTATGCCTAGGGATTTTGTGAGCACACAATTTATAAAAAAACAATCAACTAGCATAGGAAGGCAAAACAAGTATAACTTCAAAACTTTAAGCACATAGAGAGGAAACTTGATATTACTGCAACTCCTACAAGCATGTATTCCTCCCTCATGAATTTTAAGTAGCATCATGGATAGCAACTTTTTTCTCATACTCAATTGGAACCTCTTCCGAAATAGTGGAATCATTACTAGCTAAAGTTGACACTCTTCCAAATCCACTTTAAATGATAGTATTATTCATACTCCAAAAGATATAAGTGAAGTTCATGGAGAATTCGACAATTAATATAGAATAACCAATATCCAAGCTCAAAATATGTAAGTGAAGCACACGGAGCATTCTATAAAACCATACTCAAAAGATTTAAGTGAAGCACAAAGAGCAATTCTATAAGATCATACTTAAAAGATATAAGTGAAGCACATGAAGTATTCTATAAATTGATGAAGGGACATCTCATACTAGCATGGTTCTTAAAGAAAAAAGAAAAACACAAAGGACACAAATCATGTGAACAAAACAAAAACCGAGGTATACCGATATTGTTGAAGAAGAAAGATGGGATGCCAACCGGGGCATCCCCAAGCTTAGATGCTTGAGTATCCTTTGAAATATTTACTTGGGGTGCCTTGGGCATCCCCAAGCTTGAACTCTTGCCTCTCTTTATTCTTCTCACATCGGTAACTCCTCGTTCTTCGAACACTTCATCCACAAAAACTTAACAAAAACTTTGTGAGATCCGTTAGTATAACAAAGCAAATCACTACTATAAGTACTGTTGCAAACCAATTCATATTTTGTTTTTGCATTGTAGCTAATGTAATATAACTTTTCCATGGCTTAATCCACTGATGGAAATCAATAATTTCATCAAAACAAGCAATCAATGCATCAAAAACAGAATCTGTCTTAAACAGGACAGTCTGTAGTAATCTGGAAGTTTAGTATACTTCTGTAACTCCTAGAATTATGAACTAAATTTGACAATTTGAACAATTTGTACAGAAGTAATGTGCAAAAAGTTTCAGACCCATTTGACTTTCCAGTAAAAAAATGTAAATTCACGCACTACAGACAAAGTTTCTGTTTTTGTTCTGCACATAGTATGTAAACAAGCAATCTAATAATCCTAAAACCAAAGCTTGGCACATTATTTTTATAATACAATGAATATACACAAGGGGATAATTATTTACAGAGAAACTTCCATGAAAAATTCTACATTGTTTCCGTGAGCATGAACACAAGTGCTCAAGGTCGACCCTCACTTCTTCAATGCATAACTTTCCAATCACTTCTCTTTTTGAAAAACTTTTTAGGCATGAAGGCAAGTAATTTTTTTTGTATTTTCATTCTTTAATTTTTTGTATGTTTCACCCACAACTAAACAGAAACAAAAAGGAAAAACAAAATCTACTTAGTGAAGAAAGCAAACAAGCACACACGAGAATATCAACCCCACGCTATTGCTCCCCGGCAACGGCGCCAGAAAAGAGCTTGATAATCCCCAAGTGCAGGGAATCATCGTAGCAATTTCCAAAGGTGGAAGTGATAAGTATGGAGTGTCGAACCCACAAGGAGCTAAAGGTAAGATCAATATTCTCTCAAGCCCTATCTGCCACTGATACGACTCTACGTACACCGAACGTTTGCTTCCAACTAGCAACGAGAAATAAAACTACGTTGTGGGTATGAAGAGGATAACTTTGTATGATATCGGAGAGCTAAAATATAAAAGTAGGTGCTGTTATCATAAAGTTAGAATATATTACTAAATATTATAAATAGCGAGTGTGGAATAATGGTGGATCGGTGTGCGGAATTGTCCTAGGCAATTGTTAACAAGACCGGTAGTCGTCATTGCAATTTCATATGAGGGAGAGGCATAAGCTAACATACTTTCTCTACTTGGATCATATGCACTTATGATTGGAACTCTAGCAAGCATCCGCAACTACTAAAGATCATTAAGGTAAAACCCAACCATAGCATTAAAGCATCAAGTCCTCTTTATTCCCATACGCAACAACCCCCTTACTCGGGTTTGTGTTTCAGTCACTCACCAACCCACTATAAGCGAATCATGAACGTATTGCAACACCCTACAGCGGGAATCCCTCACGCTTGCGCGACACGGAGGGCACCATAGGACAGCACCAAAATAAAACATACAACTCGTACCAATCTAGATCATCAATCAACCCAAAGACAAAAGATATCTACTCAAAACATCATAGGATGGCAACACATCATTGGATCATAATATGTGGCATAAAGCACCATGTTCAAGTAGAGATTACAGCGGGGTGCGGGAGAGAGTGGACCGCCTAAAAGAGATGAGGATGGTGATGATGATGGTGATGTTGATGAAGACGATCACCGCGGCGATGATTCCCCTCCCGATGGCACTCCGGTGCCACCAAGAGAGAGGAGGAGAGGTTCTCCCCCTTGTGCTTCCTCCTCCATGGCCTCCCCCCTAGATGGGGAAAGGTTCTCCCTCTGATCCTTGGCCTTCATGGCGATGATGGCCTCTCCGGGATACTCCTCCATGCCCACCGATGATGATGGCCCCCTCCGGCAGGGTGCCGGAGAGGGCCTAGATTGACTTCTCGTGGCTACAGAGGCTTGCGGCGGCGGAACTTCCGATCTAGGTTTGTTTCTGGAAGTTTGGGTATATATAGAAGAGTTTTGCGTTGATTTCACGTCAGGGGGGTCTCCGGGCTGTCCATGAGGCAGGGGGGCGCGCCCCAGGGGGGTGGGTGCGCCCCCACCCTCGTGGGCAGCCCGGGACTCTTCTGACCTGCTTCTGGTATTCCGTGGGCTTCTTCTGGTCCAAAAATGATCTCCGTCAAGTGGCACGTCAATTGGACTCCGTTTGGTTTTCCTTTTCCGCGATACTCTAAAACAAGGAGAAAAAACAGAAACTGGCACTGGGCTCTAGGTTAATAGGTTAGTCCCAAAAATCATATAAAATATCATATAAATGCATATAAAACATCCTTGAAGGATAGTATAATAGCATGAATACTTCATAAATTATAGATACGTTGGAGACGTATCAGCATCCCCAAGCTTAATTCCTGCTCGTCCTCGAGTAGGTAAATGATAAAAGAAATAATTTATGAAGTGTGAATGCTAGCAAGAGCTTAAGTTTTATCAATGATAATTCCAATCACTTTTTCTAGCATCATTACATGTCATAACAGTAGATCATCTCATAAAACTTCTCATGATAAAGTAACAAGCTATTCATGTGTTAAGGTATAGATCATAAACTTTCTTGGAAACTAACAAACCATGTCATCAGTCATCAAACAATTACAATTCATCTTATTTTCAGGAAGAGTCTATGTCAGAGCTTTGATTTAGCAAACTCCACATACTCAACTATCATTTAGTCTTTCACAATTGCTAACACTCACGTGATATTTATGGGTTCAAAGTTTTAATCAGACACAGAGAAAGATAGGGGCTTATAGATTCGCCTCCCAACCTTTTACCTCAAGGGTAATGTCAACAATAATAGTTCATGATGCCTTACATCCAATTGGATATATATATCAGAATCTTTCCAACACAAGGTGCTTGCCAAAGGATAAAATGTAAAAAGGAAAGGTGAAAATCACCATGACTCTTGCATAAGGTTAAGAGATAAAAGTAAAAGATAGGCCCTTCGCAGAGGGAAGCAGAGGTTGCCATGCGCTTTCAGGGTTGGATGCACAAAATCTTAATGCGAAAGAACGTCACTTTATATTGCCACTTGTGATATGGACCTTTATTATGCAGTCCGTCGCTTTTATTTCTTCCACATCACAAGATCGTATAAAGCTTATTTCCTCCACACTAATCAATCATACATATTTAGAGGGCAATTTTTATTGCTTGCACCGATGACAACTTACTTGAAGGATCTTACTCAATCCATAGGTAGGTATGGTGGACTCTCATGGCAAAACTTGGTTTAAGGGATATTTGGAAGCACAAGTAGTATCTCTACTTGGTGCAAAGAATTTGGCTAGCATGAGGGGGAAAGGCAAGCTCAACGTGTTGGGCGATCCATGACAATATACTTTATTTCAGATATAAGAAAACATAACCCATTACGTTGTCTTCCTTGTCCAACATCAACCTTTTAGCATGTCATATTTTAATGAGTGCTCACAATTACAAAAGATGTCCAAGATAGTATATTTATATGTGAAATCCCTCTTCCTTCAATATTCTTTCATGAATTGTTCAAGTGACCAATTCTATGTTTGCTAACTTTCAATAAGTTTACTACCTATACTTATTATGTGTGAAGTCATTACTCCCCATGTTATAATCATATGAAACATATATAAATTCAGATTTATGACATTCAATTTAATCAACCATTTACTCATAGGATATACGTGAAGCACATGAGTAAATGACAAACTACTCCAAAAGATATGAGTGAAGAACACTGAGTAGTCAAATAATTAACTAGCCATGGGAGGATTATTTTTCATTCAATATTTCAGATCCAATGATTTTATTCAAACAGCAAGTAAAATTGAAAATACGCTCCAAGCAAAACACATATCATGTGACGAATAAAAATATAGCTCCAAGTAAGGTATACCGATAGTTTTGAAGACGAAAGAGGGGATGCCTTCCGGGGCATCCCCAAGCTTAGGTACTTGAGTCTTCCTTGAATATTACCTTGGGGTGCCTTGGGACATCCCCAAGCTTAGGGTCTTTCCACTCCTTATTCTCCTCATATCGATATCTCACCCAAAGCTTGAAAACTTCAATCACACAAAACTTAACCAAACTTCGTGAGATAGGTTAGTATGATAAAGAGTAAACCATTCACTTTGGTACTGTCAAAGACAAGGTTCATAATTGTTCTCACACAATGCCTACTGTACCATATCATTTCTACAATTTATATTGAGAAATATAAGTCATAGAAACTAGAAAACAAGCAAACTATGCAATGAAAACAGAATCTGTCAGAAACAGAACAGTCTGTAATGATCTGAACATAAACCATACTTCTGCTACTCCAAAAATTATGAAATAAATTGGTGGACGTGAGGAATTTGTCTATTAATCTTCTGCAAAAAGAATCAACTCAAAATCACTCTTCTGTAAAAAATGACAGCTAATCTCGTGAGCGCAAAGTTTCTGTTTTTTACAGCAAGATCACATTAACTTTCACCCAAGTCTTCCCAAAGGTCTTACTTGGCACTTTATTGAAACAAAAGCTATAAAACATGATTACTACAGTAGCTTAATCATGTAAACACACAAAAACAGTAAGGGTAAATATTGGGTTGTCTCCCAACAAGCGCTTTTCTTTAATGCCTTTTAGCTAGGCATGATGATTTCAATGATGCTCACATAAAAGATAGGAATCGAAACACAAAGAGAGCATCTTGAAGAATATGACTAGCACATTTAAATCTAACCCACTTCCTATGCCTAGGGATTTTGTGAGCACACAATTTATGGAAAAACAATCAACTAGCATAGGAAGGCAAAACAAGTATAACTTCAAAACTTTAAGCACATAGAGAGGAAACTTGATATTATTGCAACTCCTACAAGCATGTATTCCTCCCTCATAAATTTTAAGTAGCATCATGGATAGCAACTTTGTTCTCATACTCAATTGGAACCTCTTCCGAAATAGTGGAATCATTACTAGATAAAGTTGACACTCTTCCAAATCCACTTTAAATGATAGTATTATTCATACTCCAAAAGATATAAGTGAAGTTCATGGAGAATTCTACAATTAATATAGACTAACCAATATCCAAGCTCAAAATACGTAAATGAAGCACACGGAGCATTCCATAAAACCATACTCAAAAGATTTAAGTGAAGCACAAAGAGCAATTCTATAAGATCATACTTAAAAGATATAAGTGAAGCACATGAAGTATTCTATAAATTGATGAAGGGACATCTCATACTAGCATGGTTCTTAAAGGAAAAAGAAAAACACAAAGGACACAAATCATGTGAACAAAACAAAAACCGAGGTATACCGATATTTGTTGAAGAAGAAAGATGGGATGCCAACCGGGGCATCCCCAAGCTTAGATGCTTGAGTATCCTTTGAAATATTTACTTGGGGTGCCTTGGGCATCCACAAGCTTGAAGTCTTGCCTCTCTTTATTCTTCTCACATCGGTAACTCCTCGTTCTTCGAACACTTCAACCATAAAAACTTAACAAAAACTTTGTGAGATCCGTTAGTATAACAAAGCAAATCACTACTATAAGTACTGTTGCAAAGCAATTCATATTTTGTTTTTGCATTGTAGCTACTGTAATATAACTTTTCCATGGCTTAATCCACTGATACAAACCAATAGTTTCATCAAAACAAGCAATCAATGCATCAAAAACAGAATCTGTCTTAAACAGGACAGTCTGTAGTAATCTGGAAGTTTACTATACTTCTGTAACTCCTAGAATTATGAACTAAATTTGAAAATTTGAACAATTTGTACAGAAGTAATGTGCAAAAAGTTTCAGACCCATTTGACTTTCCAGTAAAAAAATGTAAATTCACGCACTACAGACAAAGTTTCTGTTTTTTTCTGCACATAGTAAACAAGCAATCTAATCATCCTAAAACCAAAGCTTGGCACATTATTTTTATAATACAATGAATATACACAAGGGGATAATTATTTACAGAGAAACTTCCATGAAAAATTCTACATTGTTTCCGTGAGCATGAGCACAAGTGCTCAAGGTCGACCCTCACTTCTTCAATGCATAACTTTCCAATCACTTCTCTTTTTGAAAAACATTTTAGGCATGAAAGGCAAGTAATTTTTTTTTGTATTTTCATTCTTTTAATTTTTTTGTATGTTTCACCCACAACTAAACAGAAACAAAAAGGAAAAAACAAAATCTACTTAGTGAAGAAAGCAAACAAGCACACACGAGAATATCAACCCCACGCTATTGCTCCCCGGCAACGGCGCCAGAAAAGAGCTTGATAATCCCCAAGTGCAGGGAATCATCGTAGCAATTTCCAAAGGTGGAAGTGATAAGTATGGAGTGTCGAACCCACAAGGAGCTAAAGGTAAGATCAATATTCTCTCAAGCCCTATCTGCCACTGATACGACTCTACGTACACCGAACGTTTGCTTCCAACTAGCAACGAGAAATAACACTACGTTGTGGGTATGAAGAGGATAACTTTGTATGGTATCGGAGAGCTAAAATATAAAAGTAGGTGCTGTTATCATAAAGTTAGAATATATTACTAAATATTATAAATAGCGAGTGTGGAATAATGGTGGATCGGTGTGCGGAATTGTCCTAGGCAATTGTTAACAAGACCGTAGTCGTCATTGCAATTTCATATGAGGGAGAGGCATAAGCTAACATACTTTCTCTACTTGGATCATATGCACTTATGATTGGAACTCTAGCAAGCATCCGCAACTACTAAAGATCATTAAGGTAAAACCCAACCATAGCATTAAAGCATCAAGTCCTCTTTATCCCATACGCAACAACCCCCTTACTCGGGTTTGTGTTTCAGTCACTCACCAACCCACTATAAGCGAATCATGAACGTATTGCAACACCCTACAGCGGGAATCCCTCACGCTTGCGCGACACGGAGGGCACCATAGGACAGCACCAAAATAAAACATACAACTCGTACCAATCTAGATCATCAATCAACCCAAAGACAAAAGATATCTACTCAAAACATCATAGGATGGCAACACATCATTGGATCATAATATGTGGCATAAAGCACCATGTTCAAGTAGGGATTACAGCGGGGTGCGGGAGAGAGTGGACCGCCTAAAAGAGATGAGGATGGTGATGATGATGGTGATGTTGATGAAGACGATCACCGCGGCGATGATTCCCCTCCCGATGGCACTCCGGTGCCACCAAGAGAGAGGAGGAGAGGTTCTCCCCCTTGTGCTTCCTCCTCCATGGCCTCCCCCCTAGATGGGGAAAGGTTCTCCCTCTGATCCTTGGCCTTCATGGCGATGATGGCCTCTCCGGGATACTCCTCCATGCCCACCGATGATGATGGCCCCCTCCGGCAGGGTGCCGGAGAGGGCCTAGATTGACTTCTCGTGGCTACAGAGGCTTGCGGCGGCGGAACTTCCGATCTAGGTTTGTTTCTGGAAGTTTGGGTATATATAGAAGAGTTTTGCGTTGATTTCACGTCAGGGGGGTCTCCGGGCTGTCCATGAGGCAGGGGGGCGCGCCCCAGGGGGGTGGGTGCGCCCCCACCCTCGTGGGCAGCCCGGGACTCTTCTGACCTGCTTCTGGTATTCCGTGGGCTTCTTCTGGTCCAAAAATGATCTCCGTCAAGTGGCACGTCAATTGGACTCCGTTTGGTTTTCCTTTTCCGCGATACTCTAAAACAAGGAGAAAAAACAGAAACTGGCACTGGGCTCTAGGTTAATAGGTTAGTCCCAAAAATCATATAAAATATCATATAAATGCATATAAAACATCCTTGAAGGATAGTATAATAGCATGAATACTTCATAAATTATAGATACGTTGGAGACGTATCAGCATCCCCAAGCTTAATTCCTGCTCGTCCTCGAGTAGGTAAATGATAAAAGAAATAATTTATGAAGTGTGAATGCTAGCAAGAGCTTAAGTTTTATCAATGATAATTCCAATCACTTTTTCTAGCATCATTACATGTCATAACAGTAGATCATCTCATAAAACTTCTCATGATAAAGTAACAAGCTATTCACGTGTTAAGGTATAGATCATAAACTTTCTTGGAAATTAACAAACCATGTCATCAGTCATCAAACAATTACAATTCATCTTATTTTCAGGAAGAGTCTATTCAGAGCTTTGATTTAGCAAACTCCACATACTCAACTATCATTTAGTCTTTCACAATTGCTAACACTCACGTGATATTTATGGGTTCAAAGTTTTAATCAGACACAGAGAAAGATAGGGGCTTATAGATTCGCCTCCCAACCTTTTACCTCAAGGGTAATGTCAACAATAATAGTTCATGATGCCTTACATCCAATTGGATATATATATCAGAATCTTTCCAACACAAGGTGCTTGCCAAAAGATAAAAAGTAAAAAGGAAAGGTGAAAAATCACCATGACTCTTGCATAAGGTTAAGAGACAAAAGTAAAAGATAGGCCCTTCGTAGAGGGAAGGAGAGGTTGCCATGCGCTTTCAGGGTTGGATGCACAAAATCTTAATGCGAAAGAACGTCACTTTATATTGCCACTTGTGATATGGACCTTTATTATGCAGTCCGTCGCTTTTATTTCTTCCACATCACAAGATCGTATAAAGCTTATTTCCTGCACACTAGTCAATCATACATATTTAGAGGGCAATTTTTATTGCTTGCACCGATGACAACTTACTTGAAGGATCTTACTCAATCCATAGGTAGGTATGGTGGACTCTCATGGCAAAAATTGGTTTAAGGATATTTGGAAGCACAAGTAGTATCTCTACTTGGTGCAAAGAATTTGGCTAGCATGAGGGGGAAAGGCAAGCTCAACGTGTTGGGCGATCCATGACAATATACTTTATTTCAGATATAAGAAAACATAACCCATTACGTTGTCTTCCTTGTCCAACATCAACCTTTTAGCACGTCATATTTTAATTAGTGCTCACAATTACATAAGATGTCCAAGATAGTATATTTATATGTGAAATCCCTCTCCCTTCAATATTCTTTCATGAATTGTTCAAGTGACCAATTCTACGTTTGCTAACTTTCAACAAGTTTACTACCTATACTTATCATGTGTGAAGTCATTACTCCCCATATTATAAGAATATGAAACATATATAGGTTCCTATTTATGACATTCAATTTATTCAACCATTTACTCATAGGATATACATGAAGCACATGAGCAAATGACAAACTACTCCAAAAGATAAGAGTGAAGAACACTGAGTAGTCAAATAATTAACTAGCCATGGGAGGATTATTTTTCATTCAATATTTCAGATCCAATTATTTTATTGAAACAGCAAGTAAAATTGAAAATACGCTCCAAGCAAAACACATATCATGTAACGAATAAAAATATAGCTCTGAGTAAAGTATACCGATAGTTTTATAGACGAAAGAGCGGATGCCTTCCAGGGCATCCCCAAGCTTAGGTACTTGAGTATTCCTTGAATATTGCCTTGGGGTGCCTTGGGAATCCCCAAGCTTAGGGTCTTTCCACTCCTTATTCTCCTCATATCGATATCTCACCCAAAACTTGAAAACTTCAATCACACAAAACTTAACCAAACTTCGTGAGATAGGTTAGTATGATAAAGAGCAAACCATTCACTTTGGTACTGTCAAAGACAAGGTTCATAATTGTTCTCAACAATGCCTACTTTACCATATCATTTCTACAATTTATATTGAGAAATATAAGTCATAGAAATTAGAAAACAAGCAAACTATGCAATGAAAACAGAATCTGTCAGAAACAGAACAGTCTGTAATGATCTGAACATAAACCATACTTCTGCTAGTCCAAAAATTATGAAATAAATAGGTGGACGTGAGGAATTTGTCTATTAATCTTCTGCAAAAAGAATCAACTCAAAATCACTCATCTCTAATAAATGACAGCTAATCTCATGAGCGCAAAGTTTCTGTTTTTTACAGCAAGATCACATTAAATTTCACCCAAGTCTTCCCAAAGGTCTTACTTGGCACTTTATTGAAACAAAAGATATAAAAACTGATTACTACAGTAGCTTAATCATGTAAACACACAAAAACAGTAAGGGTAAATACTGGGTTGTCTCCCAACAAGCGCTTTTCTTTAATGCCTTTTAGCTAGGCATGATGACTTCAATGATGCTCACATAAAAGATAGGAATTGAAGCACAAAGAGAGCATCTTGAAGAATATGACTAGCACATTTAAATATAACCTACTTCCTCTGCCTAGGGATTTTGTGAGCACACAATTTATAAAAACAACAATCAACTAGCATAGGAAGGCAAAACAAGTATAACTTCAAAACATTAAGCACATAGAGAGGAAACTTGATATTATTGCAACTCCTACAAGCATGTATTCCTCCCTCATAATAATTTTAAGTAGCATTATGGATATCAACTTTGTTCTCATACTCAATTGGAACCTCTTCCGAAATAGTGGAATCATTACTAGCTAAAGTTGACACTCTTCCAAATCCACTTTAAATGATAGTATTATTCATACTCCAAAAGATATAAGTGAAGTTCATGTAGAATTCTACAATTAATATAGACTAACCAATATCCAAGCTCAAAATATGTAAGTGAAGCACACGGAGCATTCTATAAAACCATACTCACAAGAGTTAAGTGAAGCACAAAGAGCAATTCTATAAGATCATACCTAAAAGATATAAGTGAAGCACATGAAGTTATCTATAAATTGATGAAGGGACATCTCATACTAGCATGGTTCTTAAAGGAAAAACAAAAATACAAAGGACACAAATCATGTGGACAAAACAAAAACCGAGGTATACCGATATTTGTTGAAGAAGAAAGATGGGATGCCAACCGGGGCATCCCCAAGCTTAGATGCTTGAGTATCCTTTGAAATATTTACTTGGGGTGCCTTGGGCATCCCCAAGCTTGAAGTCTTGCCTCTCTTTATTCTTCTCACATCGGTAACTCCTCGTTCTTCGAACACTTCAACCATAAAAACTTAACAAAAACTTTGTGAGATCCGTTAGTATAACAAAGTAAATCACTACTATAAGTACTGTTGCAAAGCAATTCATATTTTGTTTTTGCATTGTAGCTACTGTAATATAACTTTTCCATGGCTTAATCCACTGATAGAAATCAATAATTTCATCAAAACAAGCAATCAATGCATCAAAAACAGAATCTGTCTTAAACAGG
Source organism: Triticum aestivum (assembly GCF_018294505.1). NCBI lineage: Eukaryota > Viridiplantae > Streptophyta > Magnoliopsida > Poales > Poaceae > Triticum > Triticum aestivum. Next base: position 616,425,374 of record NC_057814.1, read on the forward strand.
GCAGTCTGTAGTAATCTGGAAGTTTAGTATACTTCTGTAACTCCTAGAATTATGAACTAAATTTGACAATTTGAAAAATTTGTACAGAAGTACTGTGCAAAAAGTTTCAGACCCATTTCACTTTCCAGTAAAAAATGTAAATATTATAAATAGCGAGTGTGGAATAATGGTGGATCGGTGTGCGGAATTGTCCTAGGCAATTGTTAACAAGACCGGTAGTCGTCATTGCAATTTCATATGAGGGAGAGGCATAAGCTAACATACTTTCTCTACTTGGATCATATGCACTTATGATTGGAACTCTAGCAAGCATCCGCAACTACTAAAGATCATTAAGGTAAAACCCAACCATAGCATTAACATATCAAGTCCCCTTTATCCCATACGCAACAACCCCCTTACTCGGGTTTATGCTTCTGTCACTCAAGCAACCCACTATAAGCGAATCATGAACGTATTGCAACACCCTACAGCGGGAATCCCTCACGCTTGCGTGACACGGAGGGCACAATAGGACAGCACCAAAATAAAACATACAACTCGTACCAATCTAGATCATCAATCAACCCAAAGACAAAAGATATCTACTCAAAACATCATAGGATGGCAACACATCATTGGATCATAATATGTGGCATAAAGCACCATGTTCAAGTAGGGATTACAGCGGGGTGCGGGAGAGTGGACCGCGTAAAAGAGATGAGGATGGTGATGATGATGGTGATGTTGATGAAGACGATCACCGCGGCGATGATTCCCCTCTCGATGGCACTCCGGTGCCACCAAGAGAGAGGAGGAGAGGTTCTCCCCCTTGTGCTTCCTCCTCCATGGCCTCCCCCCTAGATGGGGAAAGGTTCTCCCTCTGATCCTTGGCCTTCATGGCGATGATGGCCTCTTCGGGATACTCCTCCATGGCCACCGGTGATGATGGCCCCCTCCGGCAGGGTGCCGAAGAGGGCCTAGATTGACTTCTCGTGGCTACAGAGGCTTGCGCTGGCGGAACTTCCGATCTAGGTTTCTTTCTGGAAGTTTGGGTATATATAGAAGAGTTTTGCGTTGATTTCACGTCAGGGGGGTCTCCGGGCTGTCCATGAGGCAGGGGGGCGCGCCCCCCACCCTCGTGGGTAGCCCGGGACTCTTCTGGCCTGCTTCTGGTACTCCGTGGGCTTCTTCTGGTACAAAAATGATCTCCGTCAAGTGGCACGTCAATTGGATTCCGTTTGGTTTTCCTTTTCTGCGATACTCTAAAACAAGGAGAAAACAGAAACTGGCACTGGGCTCTAGGTTAACAGGTTAGTCCCAAAAATCATATAAAATATCATATAAATGCATATAAAACATCCTAGAAGGATAGTATAATAGCATGAATACTTCATAAATTATAGATACGTTCGAGACGTATCACCGATCATCGGGCAAGTCAATCAAAGTCCACACTTTGTTCTCATACATGGATGCTATCTCAGATTTCATGGCCTCAAGCCATTTTGCGGAATCTGGGCTCATCATCGCTTCCTCATAGTTCATAGGTTCATCATGGTCAAGTAACATGACCTCCAGAACAGGATTACCGTACCACTCTGGTGCTGGATCTCACTCTGGTGGACCTACGAGGTTCGGTAGTAACTTGGTCTGAAGTTACATGATCATCATCATTAGCTTCCTCTCTAATTGGTGTAGGAGTCACAGGAACAGATTTCTGTGATGAACTACTTTCCAGTAAGGGAGCAGGTACAGTTACGTCATCAAGTTCTACTTTCCTCCCACTCACTTCTTTCGAGAGAAACTCCTTCTCTAGAAAGGATCCATTCTTAGCAACAAATGTCTTGCCTTCGGATCTGTGATAGAAGGTGTACCCAACTGTCTCCTTTGGGTATCCTATGAAGACACAATTCTCCGATTTGGGTTTGAGCTTATCAGGATGAAAACTTTTTTCACATAAGCATCGCAACCCCAAACTTTAAGAAACGACAGCTTAGGTTTCTTGCTAAACCACATTTCATACGGTGTCGTCTCAACGGATTTAGATGGTGCCCTTTTTAACGTGAATGCAGTTGTCTCTAATGCATAACCCCAAAACTATAGTGGTAAATCGGTAAGAAACATCATAGATTGCACTCTATGCAATAAAGTACGGTTATGACGTTCGGACACACCATTATGCTGTGGTGTTCCAGGTGGCACGAATTTGTGAAACTATTCCACATTGTTTTAATTGAAGACCAAACTCGTAACTCAAATATTCGTCTCTGCGATCAGATCGTAGAAACTTTATTTTCTTGTCACGATGATTTTCCACTTCACTCTGAAATTCTTTGAACATTTCAAATGTTTCAGACTTATGTTTCATCAAGTAGATATACCTATATCTGCTCAAATCATCTGTGAAGGTCAGAAAATAACGATACCCACCGCGAGCCTCAACACTCATCGGACCGTATACATCAGTATGTATTATTTCCAACAAGTTTGTTGCTTGCTCCATTGTTCCGAAGAACGGAGTCTTAGTCATCTTGCCTATGAGGCATGGTTCGCAAGCATCAAGTGATTCATAATCAAGTGATTCCAAAAGCCCATCAGCATGGAGTTTCTTCATGCGCTTTACACGAATATGACCTAAACGGCTGTGCCACAAATAAGTTGCACTATCATTATTAACTTTGCATCTTTTGGCTTCAATATTATGAATATGTGTATCACTACGATCGAGATCCAACAAACTATTTTCATTGGGTGTATGACCATCGAAGGTTTTATTCATGTAAACAGAATAACAATTATTCTCTGATTTTAAATGAATAAACGCATTGCAATAAACATGATCAAATCATATTCATGCTTAACGCAAAACACCAAATAACATTTATTTAGGTTCAACACTAATCCCGAAAGTATAGGTAGTGTGCGATGATGATCATATCAATCTTGGAACCACTTCCAACACACATGGTCACTTCACCAATAACTAGTCTATGTTCATTCTGCAACTCCCGTTTCAAGTTACTTATCATAGCAACTGAACCAGTATCAAATACCGAGGGGTTGCTATAAACACTAGTAAAGTACACATCAATAACATGTATATTAAATATAGCTTGTTCACTTTGCCATCCTTCTTATCCGCCGAATACTTGGGGTAGTTCCGCTTCCAGTGACCTGTCCCTTGGCAGTAGAAGCACTTAGTCTCAGGCTTAGGTCCAGAATTGGGCTTCTTCATTTGAGCAGCAACTTGCTTGCCATTCTTCTTGTAGTTCCCCTTCTTCCCTTTGCCCTTTTTCTTGAAACTAGTGGTCTTGTCAACCATCAACACTTGATGCTTTTCTTGATTTCTACCTTCGCCGATTTTCGCATCGCGGAGAGCTTGGGAATTGTTTTCGTCATCCCTTGCATATTATAGTTCATCACGAAGTTCTAGAAAGTTGGTGATAGTGACTAGAGAACTTTGTCAATTACTATCTTATCTGGAAGATTAACTCCCACTTGATTCAAGCAATTGTAGTACCCAGACAATCTGAGCACATGCTCACTGGTTGAGCTATTCTCCTCCATCTTGTAGGCAAAGTACTATCAGAGGTCTCATACCTCTCGACACGGGCATGAGTATGAAATACCAATTTCAACTCTTGGAACATCTTATATGCTCCGTGGCGTTCAAAACATTTTTGAAGTCCCGGTTCTAAGCCGTAAAGCATGGTGCACTTAACTATCAAGTAGTAGTCATCATATCGAGCTTGTCAAAATGTTCATAACGTCTGCATCTACTCCTGCAATAGGTCTGTCACCTAGCGGTGCATCAAGGCCATAATTCTTCTGTGCAGCAACGAGGATAATCCTCAGATCACGGAGCTAGTCTGCATCATTGCTACTAACATCTTTCAACATAGTTTTTCTCTAGGAACATATTAAAAATAAACGGGGAGCTATATCGCGAGCTATTGATCTACAACATAGTTATGCAAATATTACCAGGACTAAGTTCATGATAAATTAAAGTTCAGTTAATCAAATTATTAAAGAACTCCCACTTAGATAGACATCCCTCTAATCATCTAAGTGATCACATGATCCATATCAACTAAACCATGTCCGATCATCATGTGAGATGGAGTAGTTTTCGATGGTGAGCATCACTATGTTGATCATATCTACTATATGATTCACGCTCGACCTTTCGGTCTCAGTGTTCCGAGGCCATATCTGCATATGCTAGGCTCGTCAAGTTTAACTTGAGTATTCCGCGTGTGCAAAACTGTCTTGCACCCGTTGTATTTGAACGTAGAGCTTATCACACCCGATCATCACGTGGTGTCTCAGCACGAAGAACTTTCGCAACGGTGCATACTCAAGGAGAACACTTATACCTTGCAATTTAGTGAGAGATCATCTTATAATGCTACCGTCGATATAAGCAAAATAAGATGCATAAAAGATACGCATCACATGCAATCAATATAAGTGATATGATATGGCCATCATCATCTTGTGCTTGTGATCTCCATCTCCGAAGCACCGTCATGATCACCATCGTCACCGGCGCAACACCTTGATCTCCATCATAGCATCGTTGTCGTCTCGCCAACTATTGCTTCTACAACCATCGCAACCGCTTAGTGACAGGGTGATTGCATTGCATACAATAAAGCGACAACCATATGGCTCCTGCCAGTTGCCGATAACTCGGTTACAAAACATGATCATCTCATACAATAAAATACAGCATCATGTCTTGACCATATCACATCACAACATGCCCTGCAAAAACAAGTTAGACGTCCTCTACTTTGTTGTTGCAAGTTTTACGTGGCTGCTACGGGCTGAGCAAGAACCGTTCTTACCTACGCATCAAAACCACAACGATAGTTCGTCAAGTTAGTGTTGTTTTAACCTTCTCAAGGACAGGGCGTAGCCACACTCGGTTCAACTAAAGTTGGAGAAACTGACACCCGCCAGCCACCTGTGTGCAAAGCATGTCGGTAGAACCAGTCTCGCATAAGCATACGCGTAATGTCGGTTTGGGCCGCTTCATCCAACAATACCGCCGAACCAAAGTATGACATGCTGGTAAGCAGTATGACTTGTATCGCCCACAACTCACTTGTGTTCTACTCGTGCATATAACATCTAAGCATAAAACCTGGCTCGGATGCCACAGTTGGGGAACGTAGTAATTTCGAAAAATTTCCTACGCACACAAAGGATCATGGTGATGGATAGCAACGAGAGGGAGAGTGTGTCCACGTACCCTCGTAGATCGAAAGCGGAAGCGTTAGCACAACGCGGTTGATGAAGTCGTACGTCTTCACGATCCGACCGATCCATGTACCGAACGCATGGCACCTCCGAGTTCAGCACATGTTCAACTCGATGACGTCCCGCGAGCTCCGATCCAGCAAAGCTTCACCGGAGAGTTTCGTCAGCACGACGGCGTGATGACGGTGATGATGATGCTACCGACGCAGGGCTTCGCCTAAGCACCGCTACAATATTATCGAGGTGGATTATGGTGGAGGGGGCACCGCACACGGCTGAGAGAGCAATGATCAATTGTTGTGTCTCCAAGGGGTGCCCCCCTCCCCGTATATAAAGGAGTGGAGGAGGGGGAGGAGGCCAGCCTCCCTAGGTGCGCCCCATGAGGAGTCCTACTCCCACCGGGAGTAGGACTCCTCCCTTCCAAGTAGGAGTAGGAGAAGGGAAGGAAGGGAGAGAGGAAGAGAAGGAAAAAGGGGGGGCGCCACCCCCCTCCTTGTCCAATTCGGACTAGAGGGGGAGGGGGCGCGCGACTGCCCTGGCCGCCCCTCCTCTTCTCCCACGAAGGCCCATGAGGCGCAATTAACTCCCCGGGGGGTTCCGGTAACCCCCCGGTACTCCGGTATATGCCCAAAACCTCTCGGAACCCTTCCGGTGTCCAAACATAGTCATCCAATATATCGATCTTTACGTCTCGATCATTTTGAGACTCCTCATCATGTCCGTGATCATATCCGGGACTCCGAACTACCTTCGGTACATCAAAACACAAAAACTCATAATACCGATCGTCACCGAACTTTAAGCGTGCGGACCCTACGGGTTCGAGAACTATGTAGACATGACCGAGACACGTCTCCGGTCAATAACCAATAGCGGAACCTGGATGCTCATATTGGCTCCCACATATTCTACGAAGATCTTTATTGGTCAAACCGCATAAGAACATACGTTGTTCCCTTTGTCATCGGTATGTTACTTGCCCGAGGTTCGATCGTCGGTATCTCAATACCTAGTTCAATCTCGTTACCGTGAAGTCTCTTTACTCGTTCCGTAATACATCATCCCGCAACTAACTCATTAGTTACAATGCTTGCAAGGCTTATAGTGATGTGTATTATCGAGTGGGCCCAGAGATACCTCTCCGACAATCGGAGTGACAAATCCTAATCTCAAAATACGCCAACTCAACAAGTACCTTCGGAGACACCTGTAGAGCACCTTTATAATCACCCAGTTACGTTGTGATGTTTGGTAGCACACAAAGTGTTCCTCCGTTAAACGGGAGTTGCATAATCTCATAGTTATAGGAACATGTATAAGTCATGAAGAAAGCAATAGCAACATACTAAACGATCAAGTGCTAAGCTAACGGAATGGGTCAAGTCAATCACATCATTCTCTAATGATGTGATCCCGTTAATCAAATGACAACTCATGTCTATGGCTAGGAAACTTAACCATCTTTGATTTAACGAGCTAGTCAAGTAGAGGCATACTAGTGACACTCTGTTTTGTCTATGTATTCACACATGTATCAAGTTTCTGGTTAATACAATTCTAGCATGAATAATAAACATTTATCATGATATAAGGAAATATAAATAACAACTTTATTATTGCCTCTAGGGCATATTTCCTTCACGAATTGGGATTTGATGTTGTCCCAACTTCTAATGAAGGGCAAGTTGGATCCCCCAATTCTTAATCCATTTGGGTCGGACCTTGATTGATCATGTATGATGGGAACGCCTCCTAAATGATCATGGTTTGCAAGCATTCATCATGTCTGAAATGAACTAGCGGTCTGTGCAAAACATATGCAAAGTTGATCGAACATGAGCAGGGCAGCCCTGGCGCTGCCGATGCCCATGCTTGTCCGCGCCCAAACGAGCTGTGACGAGTGATAAGCGTCCACCACCGGCATCTGCGTGGGCGGAAAGCTCTCCAGAATGCCCCAACTGGCCGTCGGATCCTCCTCTGTCCCAACCTAGTCTGACGGTGCAATCCTTGTCGATGGCCAGATAGATGGGGTAAGCGGGGGGGGGGGCATCTATGTCGCCGGTTCCTCTAGGCAATGTTCTCCGGCTTGCACGACGTAGCCAAGGATGACGCGCCGACGAATGAGCCGGACGCAGCTTCTGTTGCGGCGGTCGATACGGGCTGGACGACATCTAGGGCGGCGTATCAGGACCGGCGGCGAGGATGGGGAGCAACGGTGGCGGACGGCGAGGGCTCAGACACGGGAAAGGTTGGAGGGAGGTGGGAGGAGGGGTTTGGTGGATTTGGTGCAATTTTTGGTGGGGTAGGGCTATCGGGTCTGACATGGCCGACGCGCCCGGGTGGCCCCGTATCCGCCCCAGATTTGGGTTGGATAAGAGGGGCGTCGGTCAGCCTAGGCTTTTGAGGCCCGTTTGAGGCGCCTGTCTAGGTAGCTTTTTTATGACCGGTCACCGAGCGGACCGTCCGCCCGGGGGTTTGAGGAAGATTTGGGGAGCCCGGCTATAGATGCTCTTACAACCATTATGATTCATTTTTTTAAATGGAGGAAGACGATTTGTGTCATCGATTAATTAAGAAGAAGAGTGTTGCCCAGTTAATTGATGGAAAGCCGGACAAAAACCAATACAAAAAAACCACATGTGGACTACTCCCAGGTTCTGAAACACCATGACCACACCATTGACCCTACATAGATTCCCAGCATGCAACAGACCCAAGCCCACACGCATCTACATCGCAAAGAATCCCCCGAAAGAACACCTTGGATATAGACAAATGACCCCACCGAAACCACGATGATAAGCTAAACACCCGGTGATTTCTTCTCTCCTTGTAGCACTGATTGATCGTGTGTAAGAGATCTACAGTCGGGCACTGATACGTCCATTTTGCATCATGCTTTTATATTGATATTTATTGCATTATGGGCTGTTAGTACACATTATGTCACAATACTTATGCCTATTCTCTCTTATTTTACAAGGTTTACATAAGGAGGGAGAATGCCGGCAGCTGGAATTCTGGGCTGGAAAAGGAGCATATATTAGAGACCTATTCTGCACAACCCCAAAAGTCCTGAAACTCCACGAAAGTTATCTTTGGAAATAATAAAAAATATTGAGCGGAAGAAATACGTCAGGGGGGCCTCCACCTGGCCACGAGGGTGGGGGGCGCGCCCTACCCCCCTGGGCGCGCCCACTACCTCGTGGGCCCCCTGTTGGCCCTCCGGTGCCCATCTTCTGCTATATGAAGTCTTTCGTCCGAAGAAAAATCATAAGCAAGTTTTCGGGACGAGACTCCGCCGCCACGAGGCGGAACCTTGGCGGAACCAATCTAGGGCTCCGGCAGAGCTGTTCTGCCGGGGACACTTCCCTCCGGGAGGGGGAAATCATCGCCATCGTCATCACCAACGCTCCTCTCATCGGGAGAGGGCAATCTCCATCAACATCTTCACCAGCACCATCTCCTCTCAAACCCTAGTACATCTCTTGTATCCAATTCTTGTCTCCAAGTCTGGGATTGGTACCTGTAGGTTGCTAGTAGTGTTGATTACTCCTTGTAGTTGATGCTAGTTGGTTTATTTGGTGGAAGATCATATGTTCAGATCCTATATGCATATTAATACTCCTCTGATTATGAACATGAATATGCTTTGTGAGTAGTTACGTTTGTTCCTGAGGACGTGGGAGAAGTCTTGCTATTAGTAGTCATGTGAATTTGGTATTCGTTCGATATTTTGATGAGATGTATGTTGTCTATCCTCTAGTGGTGTTATGTGTACGTTGACTACATAACACTTCACCATTATTTGGGCCTAGAGGAAGGCATTGGGAAGTAATAAGTAGATGATGGGTTGCTAGAGTGACAGAAGCTTAAACCCTAGTTTATGCGTTGCTTCGTAAGGGGCTGATTTGGATCCATATGTTTCATGCTATGGTTAGGTTTACCTTAATACTTTTGTTGTAGTTGCGGATGCTTGCAATAGAGGTTAATCATAAGTGGGATGCTTGTCCATGTAAGGGCAGCACCCAAGCACCGGTCCACCCACATATCAAATTATCAAAGTACCGAACGCGAATCATATGAACGTGATGAAAACTAGCTTGACGATAATTCCCATGTGTCCTCGGGAGCGCTTTTCTCTATATAAGAGTTTGTCCAGGCTTGTCCTTTGCTACAAAAAGGATTGGGCCACCTTGCTGCACTTTATTTACTTTTGTTACTTGTTGCTCGTTACAAATTATCCTATCACAAAACTATCTGTTACCTATAATTTTAGTGCTTGCAGAGAATACCTTGCTGAAAATCGCTTATCATTTCCTTCTGCTCCTCGTTGGGTTCGACACTCTTACTTATCGAAAGGACTATGATAGATCCCCTATACTTGTGGGTCATCAAGACTCTTTTCTGGCGCCGTTGCCAGGGAGTGAAGCGCCTTTGGTAGGTGGAATTTGGTAAGGAAAAATTTATATAGTGTGCTGAAATTTATTGTCACTTGTTACTATGGAAAGTAATCCTCTGAGGGGCTTGTTCGGGGTATCTTCACCCCGACCAGTAGAGCAAAGAGTTGCTCCTCAACCTACTGAACCTACCGAAGATGAAAATGTCTACTTTGAAATTCCTTCGGGTATGTTAGAAAAACTGCTAGCTAATCCTTTTGCAGGAGATGGAACAAAGCATCCTGATGAACACCTAATCTATGTGGATGAAGTTTGTGGATTATTTAAGCTTGCAGGTATACCCGGTGATTTTATTAAGAAGAAGGTCTTCCCTTTATCTTTGAAGGGAGATGCATTGACATGGTATAGGCTATGTGATGATACGGGATCATGGAACTACAAACGATTGAACTTGGAATTTCATCAGAAATTTTATCCTATGCATCTTGTTCATCATGATCGCAATTATATATATAATTTTTGGCCTCACGAAGGAGAAAGCATCGCTCAAGCTTGGGGGAGGCTTAAATCAATGTTATATTCATGCCCCAATCACGAGCTCTCAAGAGAAATGATTATTCAAAATTTTTATGCTCGGCTTTCTGATAACAATCGCACCATGCTCGATACTTCTTGTGCTGGCTCTTTTATGATGAAGACTATTGAATTCAAATGGGATTTATTGGATAGAATTAAACGCAACTCTGAAGATTGGGATCTCGACGAAGGTAAGGAGTCAGGTATGGCACCTAAGTATGATTGTGTTAAATCTTTTATGGATACCGATGTTTTCCGTAAATTTAGCACTAAATATGGACTTGACTCTAAGATAGTAGCTTCTTTCTATGAATCTTTTGCTGCTCATATTGATCTCCCTAAGGAGAAGTGGTTTAAATATCATCCTCCCATAGAAGTAAAAGTAGCTACACCTATTGATGTTGAAGAAAAGACTATCACTTATAATGACCCTATTGTTCCTACTTCTTATGTTGAGAAACCACCTTTCCCTGTTAGGATAAAGGATCATGCTAAAGCTTCAACTGTGGTCCGTAAAAGCAATATTAGAACTTATACACCTCCTGAGCAAATTAAAGTTGAACCTAATATTGCTATTATTAAAGATCTCTTGGCTGATAATATTGATGGGCATGTTATTCATTTCTCTGATGAAACTGCTAGAATTGCCAAACCTTGTGCTAAAGATAAACATAGACCTGTGGTAGGCATGCCTGTTATTTCTGTTAAAATAGTTGATCATTGTTATCATGGCTTATGTGATATGGGTAGTGCAATACCTCATGACTTATACAAAGAAATTATGCATGAAATTGCAACTGCTGAGATAGAAGGTATTGATGTTACTATCAAACTTGCTAATAGAGATACAATATCACCCATTGGAATTGTTAGAGATGTTGAAGTCTTATGTGGGAAAACTAAATATCCTGCCGATTTTCTTGTTCTTGGTTCCCCACAAGATAGATTTTGTCCCATTATATTTGGTAGACCCTTCTTGAACACTGTTAATGCTAGGATAGACTGTGAAAAGGATGTTGTTACTATTGGTTTGGGTGATATGTCTCATGAATTCAACTTTTCTAAATTTAGTAGACAACACCGTGAAGAGGAATTGCCTAGTAAGGATGAAATTATTGGTCTTGTTCTATTGCCGTACCTCCTAGTGATCCTTTAGAACAATATTTGCTAGACCATGAAAATGATATGTTTATGAATGAAAGAAGGGAAATAGATGAAGTATTCTTTAAACAGGAACCCATCCTGAAACACAATTTGCCTGTTGAAATCCTAGGGGATCCTTCTCCACCCAAGGGTGATCCCGTGTTTGAGCTTAAACCATTGCCTGATACTCTTAAATATGCTTATCTTGATGAGAAAAAGATATATCATATTATTATTAGTGCTAACCTTTCAGAGCATGAAGGAGAGAGATTATTGAAAACTCTGAAGAAGCACCGTGCTGCTATTGGATATACTCTTGATGATCTTAAGGGCATTAGTCCCACTCTATGCCAACACAAAATAAATTTGGAGGAAGATGCCAAACTAGTTCGTGGTCATCAACGACAGCTGAATCCTAAAATGCAAGAAGTGGTAAGAAAGGAAATACTAAAGCTTCTAGAGGCAGGTATAATTTATCCCGTTGCTGATAGTCAGTGGGTAAGTCCTGTCCATTGTGTCCCTAAGAAGGGAGGTATTACTGTCGTTCCTAATGATAAAGATGAGTTGATCCCGCAAAGAATTATTGCAGGTTATAGGATGGTAATTGATTTCCGCAAATTAAATAAGGCTACTAAAAAGATCATTACCCCTTACCTTTTATCGATCAAATGCTAGAAAGATTATCCAAACATACACATTTTTGCTTTCTAGATGGTTATTCTGGTTTCTCTCAAATACCTGTGTCAGCCAATGATCAATCAAAGACCACTTTTACTTGCCCTTTTGGTACTTTTGCTTATAGACGTATGCCTTTTGGTTTATGTAATGCACCTGCTACCTTTCAAAGATGCATGATGGCTATATTCTCTGACTTTTGTGAAAAGATTTGTGAGGTTTTCATGGACGATTTCTCCGTTTATGGATCCTCTTTTGATGATTGCTTGAGCAACCTTGATCGAGTTTTGCAGAGATGTGAAGAAACTAATCTTGTCTTGAATTGGGAAAAGTGCCACTTTATGGTTAATGAAGGTATTGTCTTGGGGCATAAAGTTTCTGAAAGAGGTATTGAAGTTGATAAAGCCAAGGTTGATGCTATTGAAAAGATGCCATGTCCCAAGGACATCAAAGGTATAAGAAGTTTCCTTGGTCACGCCGGTTTTTATAGGAGGTTCATTAAGGACTTCTCAAAAATTTCTCGGCCTCTGACTAATTTATTACAAAAAGATATACCATTTGTCTTTGATGATGATGTGTAGAAGCATTTGAAATACTTAAGAAAGCATTGATCTCTGCACCTATTGTTCAGCCACCTGATTGGAATTTACCCTTTGAAATTATGTGTGATGCTAGTGATTATGCTGTAGGTGCTGTTCTAGGGCAAAGAGTTGATAAGAAATTAAATGTTATCCAATATGCTAGTAAAACTCTAGACAATGCTCAGAGAAATTATGCTACTACTGAAAAAGAATTCTTAGCAGTTGTATTTGCTTGTGATAAGTTCAGACCTTATATTGTTGATTCTAAAGTAACTATTCACACTGATCATGCTGCTATTAAATATCTTATGAAAAAGAAAGATGCTAAACCTAGACTTATTAGATGGGTTCTCTTGCTACAAGAATTTGATTTGCATATCATTGATAGAAAGGGAGCTGAGAACCCCGTTGCAGACAACTTGTCTAGGTTAGAAAATGTTCTTGATGACCCACTACCTATTGATGATAGCTTTCCTGATGAACAATTAAATGTCATAAATGCTTCTCGTACTGCTCCATGGTATGCTGATTATGCTAATTATATTGTTGCTAAATTTATACCACCTAGTTTCACATACCAGCAAAAGAAAAAGTTTTTCTATGATTTGAGACATTACTTTTGGGATGACCCACATCTTTATAAAGAAGGAGTAGATGGTGTTATTAGACGTTGTGTACCTGAGCATGAACAGGAACAGATCCTACGCAAGTGTCACTCCGAGGCTTATGGAGGACACCACGCTGGAGATAGAACTGCACATAAGGTATTGCAATCCGGTTTTTATTGGCCTACTCTCTTCAAGGATGCCCGTAAGTTTGTCTTATCTTGTGATGAATGTCAAAGAATTGGTAATATTAGTAGACGTCAAGAAATGCCTATGAATTATTCACTTGTTATTGAACCATTTGATGTTTGGGGCTTTGATTATATGGGACCTTTTCCTGCCTCTAATGGATATACACATATTTTAGTTGCTGTTGATTACGTTACTAAGTGGGTAGAAGCTATTCCAACTAGTAGTGCTGATCATAACACTTCTATTAAATGCTTAAAGAAGTTATTTTTCCGAGGTTTGGAGTCCCTAGATATTTAATGACTGATGGTGGTTCACATTTTATTCATGGTGCTTTCGTAAAATGCTTGCTAAATATGATGTTAATCATAGAATTGCATCTCCCTATCACCCGCAGTCTAGTGGTCAAGTAGAATTGAGTAATAGAGAGCTCAAATTAATTTTGCAAAAGACTGTTAATAGATCTAGAAAGAATTGGTCCAAGAAACTTGATGATGCATTATGGGCCTATAGAACTACATATAAAAATCCTATGGGTATGTCTCCGTATAAAATGGTTTATGGAAAAGCATGTCACTTACCTTTCGAACTAGAACATAAGGCTTATTGGGCTATTAAAGAGCTCAATTATGATTTCAAACTTGCCGGTGAGAAGAGGTTATTTGACATTATCTCACTTGATGAATGGAGAACCAAAGCTTACGAGAATGCCAAGTTGTTTAAAGAAAAAGTTAAAAGATGGCATGACAAAAGAATACAAAAGCGTGAGTTTAATGTAGGTGATTATGTATTGCTATACAACTCTCGTTTAAGATTTTTTGCAGGAAAACTTCTCTCTAAATGGGAAGGTCCTTACGTTATCGAGGAGGTCTATCGTTCCGGTGCCATAAAAATCAACAACTTCGAAGGCACAAATCTGAAGGTGGTGAACGGTCAAAGAATCAAACACTATATCTCAGGTAATCCTATAAATGTTGAAACCAATGTTATTGAAACCGTAACCCCGGAGGAATACATAAGGGACACTTTCTGGAATATTTCAGACTTCGAAAAGGAATAGGTATGTGGTACGGTAAGTAAATTGACTCCAAAATAGTTTTTATGGCAATATTTCTCCGTTTTGGAATATTTAGAAAAATAGAAAAATAAGAAGCAGTCCGGGAAGGACACGAGGCCTCCACGAGGGTGGAGGGAGCGCCCTACCCTACTAGCGCGCCCCCTACCTCGTGGGCACCTCATGTGCTCTCCGGACTCCGTTTTCTTGCACGATACATATTTTGGTCGGTAGAAATTCATTATATAATCTCCAGAAGGTTTTGACTCCCGTATCATGCAATTGTCCTCTGTTCTTGTTTCGAGCTGTTTTCTGTCAGGGTTGTCAAAGCCAGGCATCATGTCGTCCCCCTCCTCCAACAATGGTGACAACGATGCTTGGCTAAGGAAGATAGAGCTGAAGAGGGAAGAACCCATGGGGATCAACAAGGATGAAGGGATCAAGAAGGCCGCGGAGGACCAAGCTCCTGAAGACAACCTTCAACTTGATCACAATCTTCTTACCCCAACTGAGATCGAAGCTTTCAAGATGATTGAGTTAGCTCGTATTCAAAACAAGTATCTCACACGTGAAAATATTTTGTTGAGGGAGCATATCGTTGCACTCAAGGGCATTATCCGCAAGTTGGAGGACCTCTTACGCTCGATGTGCGACTATCCATCATCACCTCCACCTTCTTCACCAGCAAAGGAGATATAATCACATGGGTATGGGCACTCCCCTTGGCAACTGCCAAGCCTGGGGGAGATGCCCCAGTATCGTATCACCATCACACTCCTATCTTTACCTTTTTCTTAGTTCAATCCTTTTAGTAGTATCTCGTTCTAGTAGAATAAAGTTTTGGTATGATCTAGTTTTGAGTTTTGCTTTATGATCCCTCTATGTAATCGAGTCCGTGAGCTATATATAATAAAAATTAGTGTTGATCAAGGGCTTGATTATTTTTCCATGATCTTGAGGGAATAAAAATAAAAGAATAGAGAAAAGAATAAAAAAAACAAAGAGATCATACTGATCTTATGGAGAGTAATGACTTCACATAGTAAGAGTATGATGATTAAAAGTTGTTGAGAGTTGACAAACATAGCTTTGGTTATCGTTGCAATTAATAGGAAGTAATAAAGAAAGAGAGGTTTCACATATAATTATACTATCTTGGACATCTTTTATGATTGGGAGCACTCATTAAAATATGACATGCTAAAGAGTTGATGTTGGACAAGGAAGACAACGTAATGGGTTATGTTTTCTTATATCTGAGATAAAGTATATTGTCATGGATCATCCAACATGTTGAGCTTGCCTTTCCCCCTCATGCTAGCCAAATTCTTTGCACCAAGTAGAGATACTACTTGTGCTTCCAAATACCCTTAAACCCAGTTTTGCCATGAGAGTCCACCATATCTACCTATGGATTGAGTAAGATCCTTCAAGTAAGTTGTCATCGGTGCAAGCAATAAAAATGCTCTCTAAATATGTATGATTGATTGGTGTGGAGGAAATAAGCTTTATACGATCTTGTGATGTGGAAGAAATAAAAGCGACGGACTGCATAATAAAGGTTCATATCACAAGTGGCAATATAAAGTGACGTTCTTTCGCATTAAGATTTTGTGCATCCAACCCTGAAAGCGCATGGCAACCTCTGCTTCCCTCTGCGAAGGGCCTATCTTTTATTATTATCTTCTACCTTATGCAAGAGTCATGGTGATCTTCACCTTTCCTTTTTATATTTTATCCTTTGGCAAGCACAGGATGTTGGAAAGATCCTGATATATATATCTAATTGGATGTGGGTTAGCATGAACTATTATTGTTGACATTACCCTGAGGTAAAAGGTTGGGAGGCGAAACTATAAGCCCTATCTTTCTGTGTGTCCGATTAAAACTCCGTAACCACAAGTATTGCGTGAGTGTTAGCAATTATGAAAGACTAAATGATACTTGAGTATGTGGACTTGCTAGAAAGCTCTGACATAGACTCTTTCTGATGTTATTATAAATTGCAGTTGCTTCAATGACTGAGATTATAGTTTGTTAGTTCTCAATAAAGTTTCTGATTCATACTTTGCATTGTGAATAGATTATTACTTGCGCATAAGAAATCATATGACAATATCCGTATATGTTGCTGTTATGAGAATAATCATGATGCCCTCATGTCCGTATTTTATTTTATCGACACCTCTACCGCTAAACATGTGGACATATTTATCGTTATCGGCTTTCGCTTGAGGACAAGCGAGGTCTAAGCTTGGGGGAGTTGATACGTCCATTTGCATCATTGTCGGGTGGTAGGTGCGACATATGCCAACGGGTGGCTTATCATTGTGGGAGCCAGTAAGACGTCGCCGGTGCCTGGAAATGGGGATAAGGCGAAGACATGCACGCCGGCGGATCTTACCCAGGTTCGGGGCTCTCCGTGGAGATAACACCCCTAATCCTGCTCTGCGGGGTCTCCGCATGATCACTCCCCTTTGCCATTTGCCTCTCGTTTTCCTCTCCCCCACTTCACCCTTGCCGTTTTCTTCGCCTTCTTCTCGTATGCCTTTCTGAATGTGTTTCCACGTGCCTTTTATTTGCTTGCATCTTTGCTTGCTAAAATCTATTGATATGGATCCACTTAAAGTGTTCTACTTGGATCATCTTCGATCCTTCACTAGTGCAGAACCGGGCTTTAGCACCGGTTCGTAAGGGCCTTTAGTGCCGGTTCTGCAACCGGCACTAAAGAGTGGAGACTAAAGCCCCCCCTTTACTACCGGTTCGGCATGAACTGGCGCTAAAGTGCCACCACGTGGCACGAGCCAGGCCCGGGTGCTGGTAGACCCATTAGTACCGGTTGGTAGCACCAACCGGTACTGAATGTTTGGGGGGTTTTGGTTTTAATTTTTATTTTTCCATTAATTTGTGTTTTCCATTTAATTCTTTTTTGTTTGACCGTATTTTACGATACTACATATTGTACACGTTATGCATATATATGAATAGATTTTCTCGTAGAACTGATCATATATATATATATATATATATATATATATATATATATATATAATCGAATGTCTCACAACCACCATTAATTATTCACACATACACATGTATATATACAATTTCTCCTACATGTTGCCTTGGTGCCTTCGGAGCACGATGACAAGTGGTTCATGGGGGCGGTAGCGGGTAATAGTATTCTCCTTTGGGATCTATGACCTAGTCGAGCAAAAATCCCGCTATTTCCTCTTGAAGTGCTCGTATGCGCTCCTCTGGTAGGAGCTCGTCCCGCACCTCTTTGAACTATTAAGAAGGAGATCAATATGCATGTGTATTGGTTGTGTGACTAGATATCGACAATCATGTAAGATTTGTGAATAGTGTTTTGGCAAACGTACCCAGTCGTGTCTATCAAATCTGCTCCTTTCGGACACCATCATGCAAATGTTCTTGCAAACGTAGTATGCACACACTTCAGTCCCCGGCGCCTGCTTCAGGGCCTTTACGAGAATAGAATTTAATCAGATAATAATTAATCAAGCATGTTAATTAATTAATGGTATTGAAACAAGAATTAAAGAGATGGTAGCTAGCTAGCTAGTACTACTTAATTACTTACCTTGGGTCGATACCAACATAGCTTTTGTCGCCATTTTCCTGGAGTCACCTTGATGAACTTTTCCCAAGCCCTACCCGCCGGCAAAGAAAATTAATAAAGGAGTTATTAAAAATAGTTCATATCAGGAAATGATGAACTAAATAGGCCGAGATATAGTTAATAATTATTGAAATTACGTGTTGACTATCCCCTTCATGATGCTGTAGTCACTATCTTTTTTAAGTAGTGAGTCGAGTACTTCAACTTTTCCTTCGTCAACTTTAATGTCTAACAAGATCCAGTGGAAGCTGCATGCGCATACGTTTGCATGTATAAATTAAGCGGGCATGTGCATAGCACTAATCAACTATAACCCTAAACCCTATACACTTATTAACATCTAGCTAGTAAGCAAAAACAGAATTTGTAGTACAAGATAGTGTGACTCACTCGAAGTTGTAAGGAAGTAGTATATCTACATTGCTATTGAGGTGCTTCAAGAACTCTAGCATGCTTTTCTCTACATCTTGTTTACAGTATTCCAATTTCCATGTGAATTCATTAATGGTATTTGGGTCAATGAACCCAATGCCATAGCGTCCACTTTTTTTCATTTCATACATCTTCATCCTGCATAATACCACAGAAAAGAATATATAGTGAGGATATACTAGAGCTAGCTTGAGACTTAAATTACAGAAAGAAATCACTTACAAACAATAGCAACTGACGAGAGATTTGTCGATTGAATCTTGATTGAATAACTGAAATAGTTCGGAATACTCAACGGACAGAGCTTTCTTATGGAAGTAATGATCTTCCTCGACTTTCACCATGAGGGACTCTCGATTGGAAATCTTGGTAATGTTCATGTACCATTGATGCAATTCATACATTCTCGTTGGGAGGTTCTTGACCTCGTCTGGCTCGACCAAAGGTTGGCCCCGGACATATTTCCGTTTTATGTCCTCCTCTCTAAGCGGAGACATGGGCTCGATATCGAGCAGTTGTCCAACAGTGATCTTGAGCATTTCAGCCTGCGTTATATGCTCCTCGGTTATTACCACATCGCCCAGCTCGGGAACGTAAACGGTTTGCCCACAATAATATTGGGCGCGCGTACTCTCATGTGTTGTTGGCACAACAAGCGGGGGGGTCGATTGCGCCGCGTGTTCTCCCAGCTGGGGAACGGTTTTCCCGCATTTTTTGACAGCTGCTTGTTGGCTCGAGCTCGAGCTCGCTTCTTTCTGTAGTCATGCTCGATGTGCCTTCCTGATTTGGCGCTCATAGTCTGAGTCAACAGGCTTGGGAGCTGGTGGTCTAGCCATATGAATGAAGTGGTCAATCTTTTCCTCAGGCACTTTCTCCCTCGGCGGCGTTGCCGGTTTCGGTCCAAAATGAGCGTCCACTTTGGCCCACACTATTGCATCGTTTTGCTCCTCGGTCATGTCGTAAGGCCTCTGAGGAAGAGGAGCGAGGCTGCTTGGACCATATTTATATCGCTTGTCTCCGCCTATACTTCCTGTACTACCTCGACTCGTACTGCTATGCACCATAGCTGCGGCGTGTCTCTTCTGCGATTGTTGAGGCGGTGGAGACGGCTGACGTGGCTGAGTTGGAGCAGGAGGATGGCCTGACGATGTGCCGGACTTGAAGCAGGAGGTGTGGCCTGACACGGTGTCGGACTTCAAACGGGAGGAGTGGCCTGAGGCTTCTGCCGGACTTGAAGCAGGAGTCTGCTCACGCGTTCGTGGACTTGGAGGAGCGGGACTCTGCTGACTCGGTGGCGGACTTCGAGGAGGAGTTGGCAAACGCGGTGTCGGTGAACTTCGAAAGATGATGCAATCCTTTCTCCATAGGATGATACGATGTATGGCCTCTCCCAGTGTGTGCTCGTCGTCACCTCCAGGAATGTCAAGATCTAGCCCCGAATATGGGTCCACCACCTCATCAACCAAGACACGAGCATAGCCCGCTGGAATCGGGGCGCAATGGAAGGTTGCTTCGGGGGTAATTGTAAAAGCAACGGCGTCTGCCACCTTCATGGATATGTTCTTCACTTTGAAGTGTAGCTCACAGTTAGTGTTCTCTATGATGTCATCCACAGGGTATGTATCCAGCAGTGCGTCGCCCGGGGCGGAACCAACGCTGCTTCTCGGCATGGATGGGACGGTGCTATCCAATGCTGGATGATCATCCGCTTACTGCTGCCGCTGCTGAGACCCCCTTTCCTCGCTAAGTGAGTCGATCTGCTGCTGCTGCTGCTGCTGGAATTTGAGTGCCAAGTCCACGTGCCTTGCGTCTAGCCTTGAAGGCGTTCCGTGTCCTTCTTCCTCTGCTCCTCCTCCAGCTTCCTCTTCTTCTCCTCCTCCATTTTCTTTCTTTGCACGGGTACCAGGGAATAACGCCCTTGCCTTGTGTTCTTCCCGGGTGCTCAGGATTTCCCAGGGCACGCGTAAGCTCGTCGTTCTCTCTGTTGGGCGTGAACACCCCCTTTCGAGCATCTTCTATTGCGTCAAGTAACTTTTGTTCTGCTCCTTTTAGACTTGCCTTCTTCGAAACCAGGCCTATCTTTGGGTCCAACTGTTGGGGAACGTAGTAATTTCAAAAAAATTCTACGCACATGCAAGATCATGGTGGTGCATAGCAACGAGAGGGGAGAGTGTTGTCCACGTACCCTCGTAGACCAAAAGCGCAAGCGTTAACACAACGCGGTTGATGTAGTCGTACGTCTTCACGATCCGACCGATCAAGTACCGAACGCACGGCACCTCCGAGTTCAGCACACGTTCAGCTTGATGACGTCCCTCGAACTCTGATCCAGCCGAGTGTTGAGGGAGAGTTTCGTCAGCACGACGGCGTGGTGACGATGATGATGTTCTACCGACGCAGGGCTTCGCCTAAGCTCCGCTACGATATTATCGAGGTGTAATATGGTGGAGGGGGGCACCGCACATGGCTAAAAGATCGTTGATCAATTGTGTGTCTAGAGGTGCCCCCTTGCCCCCGTATATAAAGGTGCAAGGATGAGGCCGCCGGCCTAGGAGGTATAGGCGCGCCAGGAGGAGTCCTACTCCTACCGGGAGTAGGACTCCCCCCCTTTTCCATGTTGGACTAGGAGTGGAAGGGGGAAGAGGTGGACGGGAGGAAGGAAGGGGGGGCGCCGCCCCCTTCTCCTTGTCCTATTCGGACTGGGGGGAAGGGGGGCGCCGCCCTGCCCTAGCCTCCTCTCCTCTCTTCCACCTAGGCCCAATAAGGCCCATTAAGTTACCGGGGGGTTCCGGTAACCTCCCGATACTCCGGAAAAATCCCGATTTCACCCGGAACACTTCCGATGTCCAAACATAGGCTTCCAATATATCAATCTTTATGTCTCGATCATTTCGAGACTCCTCCACATGTCCGTGATCAGATCCGGGACTCCGAACAACCTTCGGTACATCAAAACACATAAACTCATAATATAACTGTCATCGTAATGTTAAGCGTGCGGACCCTATGGGTTCGAGAACTATGTAGACATGACCGAGACACCTCTCCGGTCAATAACCAATAGCGGAACCTGGATGCTCATATTGGTTCCTACATATTCTACGAAGATCTTTATCGGTCAGACCGCATAACAACACACGTTGTTCCCTTTGTCATCGGTATGTTACTTGCCCGAGATTCGATCGTCGGTATCTCAGTACCTAGTTCAATCTTGTTACCGGCAAGTCTCTTTACTCGTTCCGTAATACATCATCCCACAACTAACTCTTTAGTTGCAATGCTTGCAAGTCTTAAGTGATGTGCATTACCGAGAGGGCCCAGAGATACCTCTCCGACAATCGGAGTGACAAATCCTAATCTCGAAATACGCCAACCCAACAAGTACCTTCGGAGACACCTGTAGAGCACCTTTATAATCACCCAGTTGCGTTGTGACGTTTGGTAGCACACAAAGTGTTCCTCCGGTAAACGGGAGTTGCATAATCTCATAGTCATAGGAACATGTATAAGTCACGAAGAAGGCAATAGCAACATACTAAACGATCGAGTGCTAAGCTAACGGAATGGGTCAAGTCAATCACATCATTCTCCTAATAATATGATCCCGTTAATCAAATGACAACTCATGTCTATGGTTAGGAAACATAACCATCTTTGATCAACGAGCTAGTCAAGTAGAGGCATACTAGTGACACTCTGTTTGTCCATGTATTCACACATGTATCAAGTTTCCAGTTAATACAATTCTAGCATGAATAATAAACATTTATCATGATATAAGGAAATAAATAATAACTTTATTATTGCCTCTAGGGCATATTTCCTTCAGTCTCCCACTTGCACTAGAGTCAATAATCTAGTTCACATCGCCATGTGATTTAACATCAATAGTTCACATCACCATGTGATTAACACCCATGTTCACATCGTCATGTGACCAACACCCAAAGGGTTTACTAGAGTCAATAATCTAGTTCACATCGCTATGTGATTAACACCCAAAGAGTACTAAGGTGTGATCATGTTTTGTGAGATAATTTTAGTCAACGGGTCTGTCACATTCAGATCCGTAAGTATTTTGCAAATTTCTATGTCTACAATGCTCTGCACGGAGCTACTCTAGCTAATTGCTCCCACTTTCAATATGTATCTAGAGCGAGACTTAGTGTCATCTAGATTAGTGTCAAAACTTGCATCGACGTAACCCTTTACGACGAACCTTTTGTCACTTCCATAATCAAGAAACATATCCTTATTCCACTAAAGATAATTTTGACCACTGTCCAGTGATCTACTCCTAGATCACTATTGTACTCCCTTGCCAAAATCAGTGTAGGGTATACAATAGATCTGGTACATAGCATGGCATACTTTATGGAACCTATGGCCGAGGCATAGGGAATGCCTTTCATTCTTTTTATATCTTTTGCCGTGGTCGGGCTTTGAGTCTTACTCAATTTCACACCTTGTAACACAGGCAAGAAACTCTTTCTTTGACTATTCCATTTTGAACCACTTCAAAATCTTGTTAAGGTATGTACTCATTGAAAAAACTTATCAAGCGTCCTTATCTATCTCTATAGATCTTGATGCTCAATATGTAAGCAGCTTCACCGAGGTCTTTCTTTGAAAAACTCCTTTCAAACACTCCTTTATGCTTTGCAGAATAATTCTACATTATTTCCGATCAAAAATATGTCATTCACATATACTTATCAGAAATGCTGTAGTGCTCCCACTCACTTTCTTGTAAATACAGGCTTCACCGCAAGTCTGTATAAAACTATATCCATTGATCAACTTATCAAAGCGTATATTCCAACTCCGAGATGCTTGCACCAGTCCATAGATGGATCGCTGGAGCTTGCATATTTTGTTAGCACTTTTAGGATTGACAAAACCTCCTGGTTGCATCATATACAACTCTTCTTTAATAAATCCATTAAGGAATGCAGATTTGTTTATCCATTTGCCATATTTCATAAAATGCGACAATTGCTAACATGATTCAGACAGACTTAAGCATAGATACGAGTGAGAAACTCTCATCGTAGTCAACACCTTGAACTTGTTGAAAACCTTTTTGCGACAATTCTAGCTTTGTAGACAGTAACACTACTATCACTGTCTGTCTTCCTCTTGAAGATCCATTTAATCTCAATGGCTCGCCGATCATTGGGCAAGTCAATCAAAGTCCATACTTTGTTCTCATATATGGATCTTATCTCAGATTTCATGGCCTCAAGCCATTTCGCGGAATCTGGGCTCATCATCGCTTCCTCATATTTCGTAGGTTCGTCATGGTCAAATAACATGACCTCCAGAATAGGATTATCGTACCACTCTGGTGTGGATCTCACTCTGGTTTACCTACGAGGTTTGGTAGTAACTTGATCTGAAGTTACATGATCATCATCGTTAACTTCCTCACTAATTGGTGTAGGAGTCACAGGAACAGATTTCTGTGATGAACTACTTTCCAATAAGGGAGCAGGTACAGTTACCTCATCAAGTTCTACTTTCCTCCCACTCACTTCTTTCGAGAGAAACTCCTTCTCTAGAAAGGATCCATTCTTAGCAACGAATGTCTTGCCTTCGGATCTGTGATAGAAGGTGTACCCAACAGTCTCCTTTGGGTATCCTATGAATACACATTTCTCCGATTTAGGTTCGAGCTTATCAGGTTGAAGTTTCTTCACATAAGCATCGCAACCCCAAACTTTAAGGTCCGACAACTTTGGTTTCTTGCCAAACCATAGTTCATAAGGTGTCGTTTCAACGGATTTTGATGGTGCCCTATGTAGAGTGAATGCAGCCGTCTCTAAAGCATAACCCCAAAACGATAGCGGTAAATCAGTAAGAGACATCATAGATCGCACCATATCTAGTAAAGTACGATTACGACGTTCGGACACACCATTACGTTGTGGTGTTCCGGGTGGCGTGAGTTGCGAAACTATTCCGCATTGTTTCAAATGTAGGCCAAACTCGTAACTCAAATATTCTCCTCCACGATCAGATCGTAGAAATTTTATTTTCTTGTTACGATGATTTTCAACTTCATTCTGAAATTCTTTGAACTTTTCAAATGTTTCAGACTTATGTTTCATTAAGTAGATATACCCATATCTGCTCAAATCATCTGTGAAGGTGAGAAAATAACGATATCTGCCACGAGCCTCAATATTCATCGGACCACATACATCTGTATGTATGATTTCCAACAAATCTGTTGCTCTCTCCATAGTTTCGGAGAACGGCGTTTTAGTCATCTTGCCCATGAGGCACGGTTCGCAAGCATCAAGTGATTCATAATCAAGTGATTCATAATCAAGTGATTCCAAAATCCCATCAGTATGGAGTTTCTTCATGCGCTTTACACCAATATGACCTACACGGTAGTGCCACAAATAAGTTGCACTATCATTATTAACTTTGCATCTTTTGGCTTCATTATTATGAATATGTGTATCACTACGATCGAGATCCAACAAACCATTTTATTGGGTGTATGACCATAGAAGGTTTTATTCATGTAAACAAAACAACAATTATTCTCTAATTTAAATGAATAACCGTATTGCAACAAACATGATCAAATCATATTCATGCTCAACGCAAACACCAAATAACACTTATTTAGTTTCAACACTAATCCCGAAAGTATAGGGAGTGTGCGATGATGATCATATCAATCTTGGAACTACTTCCAACACACATCGTCACCTCGCCTTTTACTAGTCTCTGTTTATTCTGCAACTCCCGTTTCGAGTTACTACTCTTAGCAACTGAACCAGTATCAAATACCGAGGGGTTGCTATAAACACTAGTAAAGTACACATCAATACATGTATATCCAATATACCTTTGTTCACTTTGCCATCCTTCTTATCAACCAAATAGTTGGGGTAGTTCCGCTTCCAGTGACCAGTCCCTTTGCAGTAGAAGCACTTAGTCTCAGGCTTAGGACCAGACTTAGGCTTCTTCACTTGAGCAGCAACTTGCTTGCAGTGCTTCTTGAAGTTCCCCTTCTTCCCTTTACCCTTTTCTTGAAACTAGTGGTCTCGTCAACCATCAACACTTGATGTTTTTCTTGATTTCTACCTTCGTCGATTTCAGCATCACGAAGAGCTCGGGAATTACTTTCATCATCCCTTGCATACTATAGTTCATCACGAAGTTCTACTAACTTGGTGATGGTGACTAGAGAATTCTGCCAATCACTATTTTATCTGGAATATTAACTCCCACTTGATTCAAGCAATTGTAGTACCCAGACAATCTGAGCACATGCTCACTGCTTGAGCTATTCTCCTCCATCTTTTAGCTATAGAACTTGTTGGAGACTTCATATCTCTCAACTCGGGTATTTGCTTGAAATATTAACTTCAACTCCTGGAACATGTCATATGGTCCATGATGTTCAAAACGTCTTTGAAGTCCCAATTCTAAGCCATTAAGCATGGTGCACTAAACTATCAAGTAGTCATCATATTGAGCTAGCCAAACGTTCATAACGTCTGCATCTGCTCCTGCAATAGGTCTGTCACCTAGCGGTGCATCAAGGACATAATTTTTCTGTGCAGCAATGAGGATAATCCTCAGATCACGGATCCAATCCGCATCTTTGCTACTAACGTCTTTCAACATAATTTTTCTCTAGGAACATATCAAAAATAAACACAGGGAAGCAACAACGCGAGCTATTGATCTACAACATAATTTGCAAAATACTATCAGGACTAAGTTCATGATAAATTGAAGTTCAATTAATCATATTACTTAAGAACTCCCACTTATATAGACATCCCTCTAATCCTTTAAGTGATCACGTGATCCATATCAACTAAACCATGTCCGATCATCACGTGAGAAGGAGTAGTTTCAATGGTGAACATCACTATGTTGATCATATCTACTATATGATTCACGCTCGACCTTTCGGTCTCCGTGTTCCGAGGCCATATCTGCATATGCTAGGCTCGTCAAGTTTAACCTGAGTATTCCGGGTGTGCAACTGTTTTGCACCCATTGTATTTGAACGTAGAGCCTATCACACCCGATCATCACGTGGTGTCTCAGCACGAAGAACTTTTGCAACGGTGCATACTCAGGGAGAACACTTTTATCTTGAAATTTTAGTGAGAGATCATCTTATAATGCTACCGTCAATCAAAGCAAGATAAGATGCATAAAAGATAAACATCACATGCAATCAATATCAATGATATGATATGGCCATCATCATCTTGTGCTTGTGATCTCCATCTCCGAAGCACCGTCATGATCACCATCGTCACCGGCTTGACACCTTGATCTCCATCGTAGTATCGTTGTCGTCTCGCCAACTATTGCTTTTACGACTATCGCTACCGCTTAGTGATAAAGTAAAACAATTACATGGCGATTGCATTGCATACAATAAAGCGACAACCATATGGCTCCTGCCAGTTGCCAATAACTCGGTTACAAAACATGATCATCTCATACAATAAAATATAGCATCATGTCTTGACCATATCACATCACAACATGCCCTGCAAAAACAAGTTAGACGTCCTCTACTTTGTTGTTGCAAGTTTACGTGGCTGCTACGGGCTTAGCAAGAACCGTTCTTACCTACGCATCAAAACCACAACGATAGTTTGTCAAGTTGGTGTTGTTTTAACCTTCGCAAGGACCGGGCGTAGCCATACTTGGTTCAACTAAAGTGAGAGAGACAGACACCCGCCAGTCACCTTTAAGCAACGAGTGCTCGCAACGGTGAAACCAGTCTCGCGTAAGCGTACGCGTAATGTCGGTCCGGGCCGCTTCATCTCACTATACCGCCGAACCAAAGTATGACATGCTGGTAAGCATTATGACTTATATCGCCCACAACTCACTTGTGTTCTACTCGTGCATATAACATCAGCGCATAAACCCTGGCTCGGACGCCACTGTTGGGGAACGTAGTAATTTCAAAAAATTTCTACGCACACGCAAGATCATGGTGATGCATAGCAATGAGAGGGGAGAGTGTTGTCCACGTACCCTCGTAGACCAAAAGCGCAAGCGTTAACACAACGCGGTTGATGTAGTCGTACGTCTTCACGATCCGACCGATCAAGTACCGAACGCACGGCACCTCCGAGTTCAGCACACGTTCAGCTTGATGACGTCCCTCGAACTCTGATCCAGCCGAGTGTTGAGGGAGAGTTTCGTCAGCACGACGGCGTGGTGACGATGATGATGTTCTACCGACGCAGGGCTTCGCCTAAGCTCCGCTACGATATTATCGAGGTGTAATATGGTGGAGGGGGGCACCGCACACGGCTAAAAGATCGTTGATCAATTGTGTGTCTAGAGGTGCCCCCTTGCCCCCGTATATAAAGGTGCAAGGGGGAGGCTGCAGGCCTAGGAGGTATAGGCGCGCCAGGAGGAGTCCTACTCCTACCGGGAGTAGGACTCCCCCCCTTTTCCATGTTGGACTAGGAGTGGAAGGGGGAAGAGGTGGAGGGGAGGAAGGAAGGGGGGGGCGCCGCCCCCTTCTCCTTGTCCTATTCGGACTGGGGGGAAGGGGGGCGCGGCCCTGCCCTAGCCTCCTCTCCTCTCTTCCACCTAGGCCCAATAAGGCCCATTAAGTTACCGGGGGGTTCCGGTAACCTCCCGGTACTCCGGAAAAATCCCGATTTCACCCGGAACACTTCCGATGTCCAAACATAGGCTTCCAATATATCAATCTTTATGTCTCGACCATTTCGAGACTCCTCGTCATGTCCGTGATCACATCCGGGGACTCCGAACAACCTTCGGTACATCAAAACATATAAACTCATAATATAACTATCGTCGTAACGTTAAGCGTGCGGACCCTACGGGTTCGAGAACTATGTAGACATGACCGAGACACCTCTCCGGTCAATAACCAATAGCAGGACCTGGATGCTCATATTGGTTCCTACATATTCTACGAAGATCTTTATCGGTCAAACCGCATAACAACATACGTTGTTCCCTTTGTCATCGGTATGTTACTTGCCCGAGATTCGATCGTCGGTATCTCAGTACCTAGTTCAATCTCGTTACCGGCAAGTCTCTTTACTCGTTCCGTAATACATCATCCCACAACTAACTCTTTAGTTGCAATTCTTGCAAGTCTTAAGTGATGTGCATTACCGAGAGGGCCCAGAGATACCTCTCCGACAATCGGAGTGACAAATCCTAATCTCGAAATACGCCAACCCAACAAGTACCTTCGGAGACACCTGTAGAGCACCTTTATAATCACCCAGTTACGTTGTGACGTTTGGTAGCACACAAAGTGTTCCTCCGGTAAACGGGAGTTGCATAATCTCATAGTCATAGGAACATGTATAAGTCATGTAGAAAGCAATAGCAACATACTAAACGATCGAGTGCTAAGCTAACGGAATGGGTCAAGTCAATGACATCATTCTCCTAATGATATGATCCCGTTAATCAAATGACAACTCATGTCTATGGTTAGGAAACATAACCATCTTTGATCAACGAGCTAGTCAAGTAGAGGCATACTAGTGACACTCTGTTTGTCTATGTATTCACACATGTATCAAGTTTCCAGTTAATACAATTCTAGCATGAATAATAAACATTTATCATGATATAAGGAAATAAATAATAACTTTATTATTGCCTCTAGGGCATATTTCCTTCACCAACGCCCCCATGCGCATAGAACCAAGTTCTGCACCTGGGGGGCCAGCTCCTAGTAACCGGAGTGACCCCTGCATCCTCCATCTCTTGCTGAGACTTATCCCACTTAGGCATTGCCACCGCGTAGCCACCTGGACCCAGCCTATGGAACTGCGTGTTTTTTGCGGCATTGTCCTTGTTTTTTCTCGACCGTTCCTTAGATAATTCTGATTCCTTGAATTTCACGAAAGCGGGCCAGTGTTCTCTTTGCTTCTCCAGTGTTCCCTTGAATTTTGGAGTCTTCGTTTCTGCAGCGAGGTAGTTGGCCCATACAGTTTTCTTGTGGGTGTTGAATGCAATTGCCATCTTCTTAAGAGCAACGTCCTTGACTCTCTGCACATCTGCATCAGTGAAATAATCTGGTAGGGTGAAATGTTCCATCAGAGATTCCCAAAGCTTTTGTTTTGCTCTGTCGTGGACCCAAGTAACATCTGGGCGTTTAGTTTTTGGCTCTTTCCATTCTTGAATGGAGATCGGGAGTTGGTCCTTCACAAGAACTCTGCACTGACGAATGAACTTGTTCGCAATGTTCTTAGGCGTGAGGGGTTCGCCACGAGCTTTGATGGAATCGATGTTGTACTTTACACCCTCCTTCAACTTTTTTCCCGGGCCGCGCTTTGTCCTGCTGTCTGTAGAAGCAGATTTGCTCGATCCGGAGGGCTGAAAGAAGAAAGATCGATTCGTTAATATATCTTCAAATAAAAAAACATGTGATGATCACTAGAAGCCTGCTTATATAAATATACCTCGCTGGTAGTCTTTGTTATTTCAAGATCAACATTGTATTCGTCATCATAATCATTGTCTGCGTCATTATAATCATAATCATAGTTCATGACTTCATCAGCTCGGTCGTCGAGATCGAATATCTTATCATCACCCTCCCCGGTATTGTTCAGATATTGGGAGCCGTCATTTGCTTCATTCAGATCATCTGGCCTGCTAGGGCTGCGTTTGATCTCGAACAGGGCCTCTTCTCCCTCTCTGCCGGTATTGTCCACCATTATTTAACTAATACAGAAGAAATATAAAACAATTTAGTATTCAAATTACAATGCATGGATGCAATCAACAAGGAAAAACTGAATCATATAGTACATAATATGCATCGTCTCGAATAATATATAATTTCGAATACATCGTCTCGAATAATATATAATCTCGAATACACACTGGCTAGGTAGCTAATAAGGATCGAATACTATAGAAGAATCTAGGCCACTCGCGGTTCCTGGGGCGCGGGCGGTGGACACCCAAAGACAAGGAACCATCACAGGATCATATCTCCAGTCATCTGCCCAAAGAACCTGCCAGGTATTGGAGAACCTGACGTCCATAGCAGCCATGTAGCGATGGACGTGCTCGTCCTCCTCCCTGACATGACGACGCACCACCTCCGGAGGGGCCGGCTCCCTCTGCACCGAATATGGCCCACGCAAACGCCACCAAAGGAGATCAGGGTCGACGACGGGACCCGAGGCCAGGTTCCTCACCAAGCGGCGCGCCCCTCCAGGTAGCACCTCCCAGTGCCAGCCCGGCGGAGCCCAATCCCGAACATGGGTCAGCCGGACGTCGTCGCGAACGGGTCGACGGCGAGGATGCGGGCCGAGCATCGTCGAGAACAAACACTATATGCCCGCAAAAAGTAACTTTTTGAAATGATTGGATTGTGATAACTAAAATTCCATATGCAAATTCTAACAATTTCACAATAATCTAATTCATCTAACTAAAACTAATTCTAAAATTTCTAACATTTCTATGTATATAACTAACATTTCTATAACATTTCTAATATTTCTATAACTAAAAAACTGAAAAATTGCTAACATTTCTATAAATATTTCTATAACTTAAAAACAGCAAAATTTCTAATATTTCTATAACTAAAAAATAGAAAAAATTTCTAACATTTCTATAAATATTTCTATAACTAAAAAACAGAAAAAACTAAAAAAACTATAAACACAATCCTGTGTGTGTGTGTGTGTGCGTGTGTGTGTGTGCGTGTGTGTGTGTGTGTGCGCGCGCGCGCGTGCGCGTGTGCACCTACGGCGCCGGCGGCGCGACGGCTTTGATTGGAGGGAGGAGAGGGGCCGGGGAGAGGGGCTCACAGCGCGGGCGACGGCGACGGCTAGGCGGCGGGACGGTGAGGCAGAGGGGACCGCAACGGACGGCGACGGGGCGGCGACGACGGTGACGGACGGTGACGAGGAGCAGCGACGAGGGGCGGCGACGACGGGGCAGAGGAGAAGAAGCAGAGGAAGAACGAACTGACGAATTTTTTTGAAGTGTTTTCTTATATAGAGCCCCCCTTTAGTACCGATTGGAGGCAGCAACCGGTACTAAAGGTCTGTTTTGGCCAGGCGAAGCAGCGGGAAGCACACCCCCTTTATTACCGGGTGGTGGCTCCAACCGGTACTAAAGACCACCCTTTAGTACCGGTTGATGCCACGACCCGGTACTAAAGGGAGTGCGCTGCCAGGCGAGGGGCGCAGAAGTTTAATCCCACCTCGCTAGTTGAGGAGCGCCAAGACCAGTTTATAAGCCCCGGTGCGGGCACTGCATTGAGCTCCTATCAAAAGCAGGCCTTCTGGGCCTACCTCTCCTACTCTGCCCGTGGGCCTACTGGGCTTGCGGGCCTGCATCCTGGCCCAACTATAGGTTGGGTTTCTAGTCGTATGCAGGCCGCTCTGGCCCAATAGGTGGGCTTTTTTATTTTCTTATTTTTTTGCTTTATTTATTTTTGAGTTGTTTTTTGCTGTATTTAGAGTTTATTTGTGAATATTTTTGCTTTAGGTACAAAAAATTACAAACTTTCTGTTAGTGCCGGTAGTTTTCAAATTTGAATAGTTTAAATTTTGAATTATTTGAAATTTGTGTGAATCACTAGTTTGTGAATAACTTAACTTTGAAAATAGATTTTTCAGTGATTCTTTTTTCTTATGTTTAATATTAGTGTGTTTTATCATTATATTCAATTTGGTAATGCTTAAGTTATTTAAAAAATAAAATGCCTTTGTAACAGATGACTTTTCGTCCGAAACCCTGATACTTCGAAAGAGATTGTCCATTTTGTTCACGAAGTGCATCCAGTTTTTGCGGTAACACTCTCTACTTTTTTGCACATGCTATCTGGGTGAAATTATGATACCATGCAAACTTTCAACCTTTTCCGAGTTCATTTGGAATGCTTTTCAATTTCAGGGTCATTTAGCTGAAAAAATCAGTAAATGCGTTTCAAATGCCAAAACACATAACTACCCTAACTATTACAGAGATTCCCTCCTGGGTGTGAAACACAGAAGAAAGTGATGATAGTGAAGCCGATCACATCCCATATCTTTGGGTGTGAAACTTTTTCTTCGCGTGTGTCCCTTTGCGCCGTAGCCATGGAAAATCTTCATCATTTAACTGGATGCTCGGGTCAATATTCACTGTGAATGGAGCAATTTCATCAAACTTTTCATAATCTTCTGACATGTCTGTCTTGTCATCCACTCCCACGATGTTTCTCTTCCCAGAAAGAACTATGTGGCGCTTTGGCTCATCGTATGATGCATTCACTTCCTTTTCTTTTCTTTTTCTCGGCTTGGTAGACATATCCTTCACATAGAAAACCTGTGCCACATCATTAGCTAGGACGAATGGTTCGTCTGCATACGCAAGATTGTTGAGATCCACTATTGTCATTCCATACTGCGGGTCTTCCGTTACCCCGCCTCGTGTCATATTGACCCGTTTGCACCAAAACAAAGGGACCTTCAAACCACATCCATAGTCAAGTTCCCATATCTCCTCTATGTAACCATAATATGTTTCCTTTCCCGTCTTGGTTGTTGCATCAAAGCGGACACCACTGTTTTGGTTGGTGCTCTTCTTATCTTGGGCGATCATGTGAAATGTATTACCATTTATCTTGTACCCTTTGAAAGTCATTATATTCGAAGATGGTAACTGGGACAGCGAGTACAGGTCATCATCAATAGAGGCGTCATGCATGGTACGTGTCTGCAACCAGCCGGCGAAACTCCTGGTTTGTTCACGTGTAATCCAGTCATCAGACCGCTCCTGGTGTTTGGAGCGTAGAAAATTCCTGTGTTCGTCCATATACGGAGCCACCAAGGCGGAATTCTGTATAACTGTGTAGTGTGCTTCAGTGAGAGAATGTCCGTCCATACATATTTTTTGATTCCCTCCTAGCGTGCCTTTTCCATCCAGTCTGCCCTTATGCCGCGATTCAGGAACACCAATCGGCTTAAGGTTAGGAAGAAAGTCAATACAAAACTCAATGACCTCCTCATTTTCATGGCCCTTGGAGATGCTTCCTTCTGGCCTAGCACGGTTCTGAACATATTTCTTTAAGATTCCCATGAACCTCTCAAAGGGGAACATATTGTGTAGAAATACAGGACCCAAAACGTTAATCTCTTCACATAGGTGAACTAGGACGTGCGTCATGATGTTGAAGAAGGATGGTGGGAACACCAACTCGAAACTGACAAGACATTGCACCAAATCATTCTCTAACCTTGGTATGATTTCTGGATCGATTACCTTCTGAGAGATTGCATTGAGGAATGCACATAGCTTCACAATGGCTAATCGAATGTTATCCGGTAGAAGCCCCCTCAATGCAACCGGAAGCAGTTGCGTCATAATCACGTGGCAGTCATGAGACTTTAGGTTCTGGAACTTTTTCTTTGCCATGTTTATTATTCCCTTTGTATTCGACAAGAAGCCAGATGGTACCTTAATACTGAGCAGGCATTCAAAGAAGATTTCCTTCTCTTCTTTGGTAAGAGCGTAGCTGGCATGACCCTGATGTATGCCGTCTTTTCCATGCATACATTGCTGGTCCTCCCGTGCCTCAGGTGTATCTTTTGTCTTCCCATACACGCCCAAGAAGCCAAGCAGGGTCACGCAAAGATTCTTCGTCACGTGCATCACGTCGATTGCAGAGCGGACCTCTAGATCTTTCCAATAGGGCAGGTCCCAAAATATAGATTTCTTCCTCCACATGGGTGCGCATCCGTCAGCGTCATTCGGAACAGGTTGTCCGCCAGGACCCTTTCCAAAGACTACCTTCAAATCCTTGACCATATCATGTACATCAGCACCAGTGCGGTGGCGAGGCTTCGTCCGGTGATCCGCCTCACCTTTGAAATGCTTGCCTTTCTTTCTTACGGGATTCCTGCTCGGAAGAAATCGACGATGTCCCAGGTACACATTCTTCCTACAATTGTCCAAATATATACTATCGGTATCATCCAAACAGTGCGTGCATGCGCGGTATCCCTTGTTTGTCTGTCCTGAAAGGTTACTGAGAGCAGGCCAATCATTGATGGTCACGAGCAGCAAGGCCTTTAGGTCAAATTCTTCCCCCATGTGCTCATCCCACGCACGTACACCTGTTCCATTCCACAGCTGTAAGAGTTCTTCAACTAATGGCCTTAGGTACACATCAATGTCGTTGCTGGGTTGCTTAGGGCCTTGGATGAGCACTGGCATCATAATGAACTTCCGCTTCATGCAAAACCAAGGAGGAAGGTTATACAAACATAGAGTCACAGGCCAGGTGCTATGGTTGCTGCTCTGCTCCCCAAAAGGATTAATGCCATCTGCGCTTAGACCAAACCATATGTTTCTTGCATCAACTGCAAACTCCTTCACGTACTTTCTCTCAATTTTTCTCCACTTTGACCCGTCAGCGGGTACTCTCAACTTTCCGTCTTTCTTACGGTC
The DNA here is from genome assembly GCF_018294505.1 of Triticum aestivum. Taxonomy (NCBI): domain Eukaryota; kingdom Viridiplantae; phylum Streptophyta; class Magnoliopsida; order Poales; family Poaceae; genus Triticum; species Triticum aestivum. The sequence continues at coordinate 616,460,383 of NC_057814.1, forward strand.
TTCTTTGTGCCATCACATCGCCTTGGCATGCTCTTTGTTTTGGAACAAACGTTTCAATCGTGGTATTATAGGAGCATACCACATCACCTTGGCAGGAATCTTCTTCCTGGGGTGCTCGCCCTCGACATCACCAGGGTCATCGCGCCTGATCTTATAGCGCAATGCACCGCATACCGGGCAAGCGTTCAAATCCTCGTACTCACCACGGTAGAGGATGCGGTCATTAGGGCATGCATGTATCTTCTGCACCTCTAACCCTAGAGGGCAGACAACCTTCTTTGCTTCGTACGTACTCTCGGGCAATTCGTTGTCCTTTGGAAGCATATTCTTTATCATTACCAGCAACTTTCCAAATCCCTTGTTAGATACACCATTCTCTGCCTTCCATTGCAGCAATTCCAGTGTGGTGCCCAACTTTTTCTTGTCAGCTTCGCAATTCGGGTACAACAATTTCTTGTGATCCTCTAACATGCGTTGCAACTTCTTCTTCTCAAATCACTTGCGCAGTTTCTCTTTGCATCGGCAATGGCCCGACCTAGATATTCAGCGGGCTCATCTGATGCCTCTTCTTCAGCTTCTTCCCGCATTGCCAGCTCAGCTTCTTCCCCCATTGTTGTATCATCGTATTCAGGGAACCCATGGCCAGGATAGCTGTCGTCGTCCTCTTCTTCTTCATTGTCTTCCATCATAACCCCTCTTTCTCCGTGCTTGGTCCAAACATTAAAGTGGGGCATGAAACCGGACTTAAACAGGTGGACGTGAATGGTTCTTGACGTAGAGTAATTGTGATCATTCTTACAGACTAAACATGGACAAGGCATAAAACCATCCGCCCGCTTGTTTGCCTCAGCCGCAAGCAGAAAAGTTTGCACACCATTAATGAACTCGAGAGAGCATCGGTCATCGTACATCCATTGTCGGCTCATCTTCATTACACAACACCGAATAGACCAAATTAATACAAGTTCATACATAAAGTTCATACAAGACTTAAATGCAACAAACAAATAACTCTCTAACTAAAGAATTTAAATGCAACAACAAATGCGATCAAGATCGCAACTAAGGTAACAATTGATCCAACAGCATAATGATACCAAGCCTCACTATCAATGGCATATTTTCTAATCTTTCTAATCTTCAAGCGCATTTTCTCCATCTTGATCTTGTGATCATCGACGACATCGGCAACATGCAACTCCAATTCCGTCTTCTCCCCCTCAATTCTTTTCAATTTTTCTTTCAAATACTCGTTTTCTCTTTCAACTAAATTTAACCTCTCGACAATAGGGTCGGTTGGAATTTCCGGTTCACAAACCTCCTAGACAAAAATATCTATGTCAACTTGATGGGCATAATTTGTCATAAACACGAAATGCAACAACTAGTTTTAAAAGAGAATATACCACATCCGAATCATGACAAGGACGAGGGCCGACGGGGACGGATATCAAAACCATGGCACTATGTATAAAAAACAACGTACGGGTAAGATAATTATACGAGTAACTATATATCCAAGTCACACAAACATCAATTTGGTAATGTAAAACATTCATGAACAAGAGGCTCACCACAAGGTGGTGCCGGCGATGGAACGGTGCGGGCGATCGACTGTGGTTACGACGGAGATTTAGAAGGCACTAAGTAAACCACACCTACATATGCAAACTAAGTGTTAGTTTTGACCACAAATTGCATATAAATCAAATACTAGCACATATATTTTCTACCAAATTACTAAACTCATAAATTAATCACTATACAAAGCATTGCAAGAGCTAATCTAGCAATGAGAGATGAAAGGACAAAGTTGCTAACCTTTGTGATCATTTGAATGGATGGGGCCTTCAAATCTTGACAAATTTTGGGCAAAATGTGTGATGAGCTCGAGAGGAAGAGGGGAAGAACAGAGAGGAGAGGGAAGGGGAAGAACAGAGCGAGCTCGGGTGGACGAAGGGTTTATGTAGGATGACCTTTAGCACCGGTTCGTGCCATGAATCGGTACTAAAGGTGTTGGAGGGGCCCCGGACTGACAACATCCTGTCACCACTCACTTTAGTACCGGTCCGTGGCATGAACCGGTGCTAAAGGTCGGCCACGAACCGGTACTAATGAAAGCGGGTGGCTAGCCGTTGGAACCGGCACTAATGCACATATTAGTGCCGGCTCAAAAGCAAACAGGCACTAATGTGCTTGACATTTGACCCTTTTTCTACTAGTGATATAGGCCTACCCCTAGGGGTACAATGGTAATCCGGCTAGATGCGGGTCCTGGCCGTCAGTGTCTGCATTCGCCGGCTTCTCCGCCGACTTGTGGGTCCCGCCGGCTGCCGGCCTCTCGGCCGACAGGCCGGCCCTACCGTTTGGGGGCCTTGTCTGTGGCTAGTTACTGTCGCCTCGCCCCTGATGACACGGGCTTCGTCGAGGTAAGCATGGCTACAGTGCCGCCGCCTTGCGGGCTATCACTGTAGCCTTACCTCGTCTTGTCTCCTTAATGATGCACATACTTCGAGGGAGGGAGGTGGCCGGCTATTGGGAGCCGGAGACGCCCCAGGCTGACTGGGGGAGGCCTGGCCGCCTTCGAGCATCTCTCTGGCTGAAGGGGCCCGCCGCCCGCGGGCCATACTGGCGCCTGTCGTGGGTGGCGTCACGGTCAACATGGCAACAGTGCCACGCCGGACGGGGGATGGCCGACCCGTACGGCGCACTGTGGGCTTGCGTGCTCCGGGATTCGGGGGTGGTAGGCTGTACTGTAGCCACGCCCCGTCTCATCACCGTTATGTGGGTGCGGCCTTTGAGGGTGCAGTCTTGGCCGGCTTCTGGGAGTCAGCCTTCTTGTGGCCGGCTTCTAGGAGTCGGTCTTCTTGGGGCCGGCTTCCTGGAGTCGGCCATCTTATGGTTATCTTCGGGAAGGTTTTTGAGGTCGGGTAGCCTTCCAGTAATCGGCCTATGAGCTACCTGACCAGGGGAAGGCGGCCCTGTGGTTTTGGATGCTTGAAGGCTCGATCGGCTTGATAATTTCTTGAGGTGCCAGGGGGAGTCGGTTAGGCTACCCGTGGCCATTTACTCCGACAGTAGTCCCCGAAGCTGGTTGGGCTTCGAGGCTGAAGGAGGACGAGAAGCTCAGTCAGCTTCCTATCTTGAAGAGCCAGCAGCTAGGAGCCGGCTTTGGTCAGGTACGCCGTCTTGGCGAAGGTTTGAAGTCTGAAGGCGGGAGCCAGCTGGCGTGCACGACGGGCTGCGAGCCGGCCGCTTGCCGGCCGCGCGCCACGTGGCGCCCTCCGGCTGAAAAAAGCCTGCCAACCCACGCGCGCGATGGGACGCCACCGCAGGCCGGGGCTCACCACTTCCACGCCTAGGCCTAGGTGTGGATCTTCTGTGGCCCAAAATGGGCCGTTCGCCCTCCAACGGCAGTTTCCGCACGCCGTTAGGGCGCAATGATCGCGGGACATGGGGGAGTGGGTGCAGTTAACCCCACGTTCTCCCCCACGCCTCGCCTCCTCGGCTCCGCCGCACGAGGCTATAAATAGTGGGAGGAGGGGGAGCGGCAGGCGCTCGCACGCTCGCCCTCGCTCCGCCATCTTCTTCTTATTCTCCGACGCAGCAGCCCCTTGCCGCCGCGGGGCCGTGGCTTCGCCGTCACCGCGCCCTTCCTCATCAGCTTCTTGCCATTATGCAGCACGGCAGAGACTGGGACGGCTCCAACGTCCATGCGGACCACATCGACTTCCTCCGCAAGACGCGGCGGTTGCCCGGCGAGGACCAGGTGCGGGTCCGTCTTGCGCCGAAGAAGGAGATCACGCCGGCGCCGGAGGAAGGCGAGCGGGTAATCTTTCGCTCGCATTTCCTACGCGGCCTTGGCCTGCCCGCGAGCGCCTTCTTCCGCTCCTTCCTTGAATTCTACCAGCTCCAGCCGCACCAGCTCACTCCAAACACGGTGGTGCTGCTGTCCGCCTTCGTCACTCTGTGCGAGTGCTTCCTTGGCGTTCTCCCCACCCTCGAGCTCTGGGGGGAATTCTTCCAGTCCAAGCTCGGCACCCGCATGCAGGGCGTGTCGGCTCAGAGCGGCGCCTTCATCGTGATGCGGAGGCCGGTAGCCGACAACCCCTTCCCTGCCATCGCGCTGATCCAGTCGGTGAAGCTCTGGCAGAAATCGTACTTCTACGTGAAGAACGTCGCCCCGCGAGGCGACTTTGTCAACTTGCCGGCTTACGTAGCCGGCCCGCCGGCTGGGAGGTGGCCCTAGTGGTCCTATCGGGCCAGAACGCTGTCGCCGGTTGGAGCCGCCGCCGTCGCCCGACTCCGGGTAATGATCCAGTCGGAGGGCCTGACCGGGTCCGACCTGCTGGCCGCCTTCGTGGTGCGCCGGGTGCTCCCGCTCCAAGGCCGCCCTCAGTTGATCTGTCAAATGAGCGGCCAACTCGATGTTGGGGAACGTAGCGAAAATTCAAAATTTTCTACGCATCACCAAGATCAATCTATGGAGTAATCTAGCAACGAGGGAAGGGGAGTGCATCTACATATCCTTGTAGATCGCGATGCGGAAGCGTTGCCAGAACACGGATGAAGGAGTCGTACTCGTAGCGATTCAGATCGCGGTTGATTCCGATCTAAGCGCCGAACCACGGCGCCTCCGCGTTCAACACACATGCAGCCCGGTGACGTCTCCCACGCCTTGATCCAACAAGGAGAGAGGGAGAGGTTGGGGAAACTCCGTCCAGCAGCAGCACAACGGCATGGTGGTGATGGAGGAGCGTGGCACTCCAGCAGGGCTTCGCCAAGCACTGCGAGAGACGAGGAGGAGAGGGGTAGGGCTGCGCCAAGAGAGAGATGTTCTCATGTCTATGGCAGCCCCAAAACCCCCACTATATATAGGGGAGGGGGAGGGGCTGCGCCACCATCTAGGGTTCCCCCCCAAGGGGTGTGGCCAGCCCTAGATGGGAGTTGGAGGGGCGGCCAAGGGGGGACAGAGGGGGGCACACCACTAGGTGGGCCTTAGGCCCATCTGAGCCTAGGGTTTCCGCCTTCCCCCCTTCCTGCGCCCTGGGCCCCTTGTGGGAGGTGCACCAGCCCACCTAGGGGCTGGTCCCTTCCCACACTTGGCCCACACAGCCCTCTGGGGCCGGTGGCCCCACCTGGTGGACCCCCGGGACCCTCCCGGTGGTCCCGGTACGTTACCGATAGCACCCGAAACTTTTCCGGTGACCAAAACAGGACTTCCCATATATAAATCTTTACCTCCGGACCATTCCGAAGCTCCTCGTGACGTCCGGGATCTCATCCGGGACTCCGAACAACATTCGGTAACCACGTATATCTATTCCCTATAACCCTAGCGTCATCGAACCTTAAGTGTGTAGACCCTACGGGTTTGGGAACCATGTAGACATGACCGAGACGTTCTCCGGCCAATAACCAACAGCAGGATCTGGATACCCATGTTGGCTCCCACATGTTCCACGATGATCTCATCGGATGAACCACGATGTCGGGGATTCAATCAATCCCGTATACAATTCCCTTTGTTAATCGGTATGTTACTTGCCCGAGATTCGATCGTCGGTATCCCGATACCTTGTTCAATCTCGTTACCGGCAAGTCTCTTTACTCGTTCCGTAACACATCATCCCGTGATCAACTCCCTGGTCACATTGTGCACATTATGATGATGTCCTACCGAGTGGGCCCAGAGATACCTCTCCGTTTACACGGAGTGACAAATCCCAGTCTCGATTCGTGCCAACCCAACAGACACTTTCGGAGATACCTGTAGTGCACCTTTATAGCCACCCAGTTACGTTGTGACGTTTGGTACACCCAAAGCATTCCTACGGTATCCGGGAGTTGCACAATCTCATGGTCTAAGGAAATGATACTTGACATTAGAAAACCTCTTAGCAAACGAACTACACGATCTTGTGCTAGGCTTAGGATTGGGTCTTGTCCATCACATCATTCTCCTAATGATGTGATCCCGTTATCAACGACATCCAATGTCCATGGTCAGGAAACCGTAACCATCTATTGATCAACGAGCTAGTCAACTAGAGGCTTACTAGGGACATGGTGTTGTCTATGTATCCACACATGTATCTGAGTTTCCTATCAATACAATTTTAGCATGGATAATAAACGATTATCATGAACAAGGAAATATAATAATAACCAATTTATTATTGCCTCTAGGGCATATTTCCAACACTCGATCCGAGTCGGATGTGCACCAAGGAGATGCCTCATGACGAGGTAGCTCACATGGTGAACTATCTCGCGAACTGCAAGCTCTCCGAGGAGTGGCAGTTTGGTAAGGAGCCGTACTCCCGTGCCAATCCCCCGCCTATGGTAAGCTCTCTTTATCTTCTCTTCTTTTAGTTTTGTCACCAAGTTTTTCTTGGCCGACTCTGACCAGTCGGTTTGTCTTGGCAGAGCCCTCTCCTTCGACCGGCGGCTGGGGCAGTGGGGGCGGACCGCCAATTTCTCCCTGACCGGGCGGCGCATGACCTGGACGACCCCGACTTGGGGGCGGCCGCCATCGACGACAACACCGAGGGAGGAGGCGGCGAAGCAGGCGGCTCTGGGCTTGGAGCCATCTTTGACGACTGGCTGGATGACGACAAGGCAGAAATCGTCCCGCGCCGCCAGCCGGCGTCTGATCAAGGCGCGGGTTCATCTGCCGCGCCGGCTGCCTGAGGCAGCGCGCAGAAGCGCTGGGCCGCGTCGGGCCTATTCGGCAGTCGGCCGAAGAAGCCCAAGAGCACGGCGGCGGCGACCAGGCGGGACGAGGCCGCCGCGAAGGCAGCCTGCTTCCGCAAGGTGGTGAAGCAGCCGCAAAAGGTTTCAGCGTAAGCGTCGACCTTCTTGCGTATTCCTTCTTTTTTGTCCATACTCTTCTTTTGAGTCCTTGTCTTGATTCATCAAACAAGGCCCCGCTCTCTCTTGAGCGGACCGCTGCCGCCTCCGTGGTTGGATCGGCGGGAGGATCCTCAAGCACCCACCGCGTGGACCCCCGTGCCGAGCTTCAAGCGGCGACGGAGAGGAAGGCGCGGGAGGAACGGGAGGCGGAGGAGCTGAGGGCGGCCGCCGCCAAGGCGGCGCAGGAGATGGCGGAGGAGTCGGCGAAGGCACAAGCCGACGCAGCAGCCAAGGCTCAGGCGGAGGCTGCAGCGGCAGCGGCAGCGGCGGGGGCCTTGCTTGCCACCCCCCTGCGCGCCGTGGCGCCCGAGATCCCGGAGCCCCCGCCGGAGGAAGCCGGTGGCGACTTGCCGGGGACGGAGAGGGAGGAAAACGACATCGTCCAGGAGAGGGAGGCGGTACCGCCATCGCCGACTGGGGCGGGCCAGGGCAGCCGGCCAAACGCGCCGCCCGCGCAACCGGCTGGAGGCGAGCCGGCTGCGAGGACGGACCTGGTGGTCCGAACGCCATCGCGCCAACGCGCGGGGAAGGCGGCTTCGGCGCCGGACCGGCAGAAGGCCGCGGGCTCCAGCACGTCGGCTCAGGATCTGGAGACAGCCGTCGCCAGCTCGGGTGGACGTCGGGTGGTGGGACGGCCGTGGTAAACGTGGCGGCGCAAGAAGTCCGGAACCGACTTCAGTCCCAGGCCGTCGTGCTGAGGCAGTACAACCAAGAGTTCCTCGCAACACGGACGGCCATTCGGGTAAGTCTTCCCGCTTTTTTGTTTCTTGATCTTGATTTCTCCCGTGGGGGCGCGTCTGCGCACCCACTGGGTGTAGTCCCTGACTTACGAGTCGGCTGCTGAGCAGGCGGCTTGGAACTTCTTAGTAGACTTTGATTGCTTATCTTGCTCTTGCTTGCTTCTCTGTCCGACTTGCAGGACTACCATAACCTCCGCGCGACTGCCTTCAACTCCCAGGCTCGGGAGCTGACCCAGAAGACCGCTGATCTAACTGAGAGCCGGCGTAAGTGCTTCATCTTTTATCTCACGTGGGGGCGCGTCAGCGCACCCACTGGGTGTACTCCCCGAGATTCAGGCCGACTGCTGAGCAGTCGGGTCGGATCTTTCCTGGCGACTTCTTTCTTATTGATTTTTTCTTCTTTGCCATATCTGCAGAGGCCAATGCCAAACTGAGGGAGCAGCTGGGTGGGACCCAGACCGCCTTTGCGCCAAGGAAACCGAGTTCGACGCCTTGCCTCAGGAACATGACCGCTTGGTCAAGAAGCTGGCCGACCAGGAGGAGAGCCACAAGGCGGCCTTGAAGGCGGTGCAGGACAGCGAGGCCGCCCTCCAAGCCGAGTACGAGACCGAGGCGGCGAGCTGGGCTGAAGCGAGGCAGTCGTTGATCAATGGCTACGGCCAGATCGAATACTTGGTTGATGGTAGGCCGCCTTCTTCTTCGTTCCTTGCTTGCCGCTTGCCATTTGGTTCATTCTCTAACTTTGTATTTTTCTCTTCCTTCTCTTTCTTTCTTTCTTGTGCAGAGTACTTCCCTGGTTACTCTACTGCCGCCAACCAGGTCGTCGAGGCCCACCGCGAGGCGCAAAGGCAGGCTGGCGCTGAGATCGCGCCGAACGCTCGCCAGTCGCTTAGGAACAGCTCCTGGCGATTTAAGCCCGCCTCCAGCCGGCTCACCGCATGCTCCGCCGGCTTCAACGTGTTGGGGCGCAAGTGCTGGCAGCCCTCTGGCCCGGCGAGGTGATTCCCCGCACTCCCAGTCGTACTGCCGACTGGCTGGAGGTAGCGGCCGGCCGCTTCGAGGCCTGTAAGGCTTCTGCTGCTCGGTCAGGTGCCAGGCGGGCGCTGCAGTTCGTCAAAGCCTGGTATCCTGAGCTGAGCTTGGACCAGCTGGCCACCTGGCGGCAGGAGGCCGACACGGAGCTGGAGCCGGCGCGGCCGGCTATCATCCGGCGTGCCTCGGCGATCGCCGACTACACCGACATCAGCGCCTTTGCTCCTGAGGTGGATGATGACGGCGTTGCTCAGCCGGAGGAGTGGTTCGGGCTGAACCCAGCAGATGGCGAGGACTCGGCGGAGGAGATCGACTCCAGCGACGAGGGCGAGGAGGAGGAGGAGGAGGATGGTGAAGACGCCGTGCCAGATGGTGGAGCAGTCGGCCAGCCTCAGCTTGATCGTGCCTCCAGCAATGAGGCGCGTGCGAGCGCACCGCCTTCAGCCGGCGATGATCAAGCCGAGACTCGCTAGCCGGCCACTCCTCCAGCCGGTGCTGCCGTCTCCACCACCCAGCCTGGCTCGCCTGTTGCGCCCTTAGCCTAATCTGCCGCCTTTACTTTCCTGTTTTATTACTCTTTGAACAATATTTTGTTAAATTTGCGCAGGTTCACCCACTAGGGGTGTATTCAAACTATGTTAAATGCCGGCCTTTCCAAGGCCTTTTGTGTAAATATAATCATGCATGTGTTTGGCTTCCCATTGTTCTTGCTTTTCATCCTTTGGCTGTTTCCTTTGCCGCCCTCCCTTGGTCGCCGCCTTCCCAGCCGGACAGCTGCTCTGCAGTCTGTGGCTAGAGAAGTGCTTGGCCGATTGGGAGGGCAAGTACTCTAGCTTTCTTGGATTGTAGCAAAGTGAATGGGTAGCCGGCCAGCCGGCTGTCCTGACAGCCGGTAGGCGTTCTGGGATGCAGGCTTGTGTTATATAGGTTCATTAGTCCTTAGCCATTTTTCGTGTGGGCATCCTTTCCTGCCTTTCGCTCTTGCCAGTCGGTCAGTCGGTTCTTCGAGCTGCGACTTTCAACATGAGAGGGCTCGGGTGTTGGCACACTACTTGTCTGACTGCAGGTAGAACTTTAATATAACTCAAGGCGGCAAGTCCCCGGGCCGACTGGTCGAACCCGGTGCCGGACAGAAAATCAAATGTAACAATACATTCATAGGTATGACACCCGTCATACATAGATAAAAGAGGGTAGTCCCCGAGTATACCTCAAGGGGCCCGTTGTCTTGTACTTAATACAAAAAGGTAGCGTGGTACATACTGCTTTTTAACTGTAAAATCTTCGAAGGAGATTGGCGTTCCATGGTCGTTCCGACTCCTTGCCGGAATCATCTCTCTTGCGTGCCTTCAGCTTCTGTGCGTCGATCAGGTAGTAGGAGTCGTTGCCTAGGGCCTTGCTGACGACGAAGGGGCCTTCCCAAGGGGCCGAGAGCTTGTGCTGGCCGGCTGTTCGCTGGATCAGCCGGAGCACAAGATCACCTTCTTGGAAGGATCTTGGCTTGACCTTCCGGTTGTGGTAACGGCGCAAACCCTGCTGGTAGATGGCGGACCGGCTGAGTGCTAACAGCCGGCCCTCTTCCAGCAGGTCGACGCCGTCTTCTCGCGCTTCCTTGGCCTCCGCCTCTGTGTACATGGTGATCCGAGGCGAGTCGAACTCGATGTCAGTTGGGATGACAGCCTCGACACCGTATACAAGGAAGAAAGGGGTGAAGCTGGTTGACTTGTTCGGGGTAGTACGTAGACTGCAGAGGGCAGCCGGCAGCTCATCGAGCCAGCAGCCGGCCGAACGCTCCAGTGGTACGACCAGCCGGGGCTTGATGCCGGAGAGGATGAGGCCGTTTGCTCGCTCGACTTGGCCGTTTGACTGCGGGTGGGCAACGGATGATAAGTCCAGTCGGATGCCCTATGTCGCGCAGAAACGTGCCAGTGCTCCTTTGGCAAAATTTGTGCCATTGTCGGTGATGATGCTGTGTGGTATGCCATACCGGGTGGTGATATCTGCGATGAATGTCACGGCAGTCGGCCCGTTCAGCTTCTTGATTGGCTTCACTTCAACCCACTTGGTGAATTTGTCCACGGTGACAAGCAGATGAGTCATGCCGCCGCGCGCCGTCTTGAATGGGCCTACCATGTCCAACCCCCAGACGGTAAAGGGCCAGGTGAGGGGGATGGTCTTGAGTGCAGAAGCCGGCAGGTGTTGCTTGGAGCTGAAGACTTGGCACCCTTTGCAGCATTTGACTAATTCCTTGAACTCTTCCAAAGCAGTCGGCCAGTAGAAACCATGGCGGAAAGCTTTGGCGACAAGTGATCTTGAGGCCGCGTGGTGGTCACATTCGCCTTGGTGGATATCCTTGAGGATTGCTATGCCCTTCTCTGGCTCGACGCAGCGCTGGAAGATTCCAGTGACACTGCGCTTAACGAGTTCTCTGTTTATTATTGTGTATGCTCCAGCTCGGCGTTGAACTTGTCTTGCCGAGATCTCGTCAGTCGGCAGCTCTCTGTTTACCAAGAAGTTGAGGATGGGTTGGGCCCATGATGGAGTTGTGACTTCTTCTATTGCCAATACGGCTACTGTGACCCGGGTGGATGGGTTGGGTGGTGAAGAGTTGGAGTCGGCCACAGCCTGTTGTGTCGTTGCAGTCCTCGGGCCGACTGCTGCAGTCCCCGGGCCGGGTTCTGAAGTCCTCGAGACGGGTGCGACGATGGCAGTCCCCGGGCCGCCTGTCGAAGTCTCCGAGCCGGATCCGACTGCATCAGGGGCAGGCGGTATGAAGATGGAGTCTGATTCTGGAGACGGTTTGACAGACGGTTTGAGGAGGCGTTCGAGAGAGACGCCGGTTGGTACAGCTTGTCGGGTGGAGCCAATCCGTGCTAGGGCATCTGCTTGCTCGTCGTCGGCCGTGGCACGTGGAGGAACTCGCACCCTTCAAAGTATCCGCTGATTTGCTGGACGAGGAATCGGTAGCTCACCATGTTTGCGTCCTTGGCGTCCCAGTCACCGGATGATTGTTGGACTACTAGATTCGAGTCGCCATAGCATAGGATCTGGCGTATGCCGAGCTCTTTGGCTAGCCGGAGCCCGTGTATGAGCGCCTCGTACTCGGCCACATTATTGGAGGCGGCAAAATGAATTTGCAGTGTGTATCTGAGTTTGTCGCCCTTGGGAGAGGTAAGGACGATGCCGGCTCCCAAGCCGGTGCGCATCTTGGACCCATCGAAGTGCATCCGCCAATGAGTGGAGTCGGGAACCGGCGGTAGGTACTGGGTTTCGGCCCAGTCGACAAGGAAGTCGGCCAATGCCTGGAACTTGATGGCTTTGCGGGGCTGGTAGAAGATCGTGTAGGGAGCCAACGCAATGGCCCACTTAGCCACCCGGCCGGATGCATCCCGGCTGCCTATGATCTCGGCAAGCGGGGCAGTGCATATGACCATGATGGGATGCTCTTGAAAGTAGGGCTTCAGCTTCTGGGCAGCGAAGTATACTCCATAGCACATCTTCTGGTAGTGCGTGTAGTTTTGCTTCGAGGTGGACAGTACTTCGCTCAAATAATATACCGGCTTCTGGACTAACTGAGCTTGGCCTTCTTCTGGGCGTTGGACCACAATCACTGTGCTGACCACTCGGCTAGTCGCGGCAATGTAAAGGAGCATGGGCTCTTTCTCAGTCGGCGCTGCCAGGACAGGCGGTGTGGTCAGCATCTTCTTCAACTCGTGGAAAGCTTGGTCTGCTTGGTCATTGCACTCGAAGTGGGTGGACTTCTTCTTGAGTTAGTACAGGGGGAGAGCCTTCTCTCCTAGCCGGCTGATGAAGCGGTTTAGGGAGGCCAGGCACCCGGTAAACCTCTGGACGTCTTGCAGCTTGGTAGGAATCTCCATTCTCTCAATGGCCTTGATCTTCACTGGGTTGCACTCAATGCCGCGTTCGAAGACCAAGAAGCCTAGAAGCTGGCCGACTGGTACCCGGAACACGCATTTCCCAGGGTTGAGCTTGATCTGGAACCGGCGCAAGTTGGCAAATGTTTCTCCGAGGTCTTCCAGCAGGGTGCCGCGCTTCTCCGTCTTCACCACGATATCGTCTACATAGACATGGGCATTTCTGCCGAGTTGCTTGAGGAGGCATTTCTGCATGCAACGCTGAAAAGTGGCACCGGCATTTCTCAAGCCAAATGTCATAGTCAGGTAGCAGAAAGCTCCGAATGGTGTGATGAAGGTGGTCTTCAGGCGGTCGGCTGGATCCAACTTGATCTGGTGGTAGCCTGAGTAGGCATCCAAGAAACTCAACAGCTCGCCTCCGGCTGTGGAGTCTATCACTTGATCAATTCGGGGTAAGGCAAACGGATCTTTGGGGCAGGCTTTGTTGAGGCTAGTGTAATCTATACACATGCGCCATTTGTTGTTCTTCTTCAACACTAGGACCGGGTTGGCAAGCCATTCTGGGAAAAACACCTCCATAATGAAGCCAGCTACCAGGAGCCGGGCTATCTCTTCACCTACTATCCTTCTCTTCTCCTCCGACAGTCAGCACAGAGGTTGCTTGACTGGCTTTGCGTCTGCTCGAACGTGTAGCTTGTGCTCGGCGAAATCCTTCGGAACACCTGGCATGTCCTTTGGGGACCATGCAAAGATGTCCCGATTCTCACGGAGGAAGTCGACGAGCTCGCCTTCCTATTTGCTGTCTAGGTTTGCCCCGATGACAGCAAACCTCTTCGGGTTCTCCGGGTCCAGCGGTATCTTCTTTGTTTCCTTGGCTGGCTGGAAGGAGCCTTGAGCGTCACACTCCTTGGGGTCGGGGGACAGGGTCGGCTGCTTGCCGGCCATGGCCACGACTCGGTCTAGCATCTTCTTCTCTTCAGCAATCATGAGGGACTCGGCTAGCCGGCTGCTGGCTGCTACACACTTGGAAGATTTCTTGTAGTCTCCGGCTATGGTGATGATCCCCTTCGAACTCGGCATCTTCATCTTGAGGTAGGTGTAGTGGGGCACAGCCATGAACTTGGCCAGGGCAGGTCGGCCAAGCAATGCGTGGTAAGGGCTCTCTAGATCCACCACTTCAAACCAGATTGCCTCTCGGCGGAAGTGATTCTTGTCTCCGAAGAGAACATCCATCTTGATCTTGCCGATTGGGGAACAGGACAGGCCGGGTACGATACCATGGAACACAGTCCGGCTTGGCATGAGTTGCTTCGTCTTGAGGTTCAGCTTCTCCATGGTGTCACGGTACAATATGTGATACTGCTCCCGCCGTCAATCAGCACACGGGAGAAACGGGCAGCTCGCCTTTCTGTCGCGAGGGTGGCGTCCAACACCAACGCATAGGAGCCAGGAGACGGCATCACCTCTGGGTGATCAGCCTGGCTCCAGCTGATGGGCTTCTCAGACCAATGCATGAACTCGGGGTTGTTGGAGGCGTCCGCGTTGACTTCTTGGTGCTGTCGGCGCCGACTGCGCCTGTCTTCAATTTGGCTTGTGAAGACGACGTAGGTGGCGTGCTCGTCTGGGAACTCATCTTGAATGGCTCCGACTGCTGGGCGAACAGCCGGCTGCTGAGGGGCTGGAGGCGGCGGACCAGCAGGTGGAGGCGGCACCAGCCTCTAGCCCTTGGAGATCCGCGTGAGCCAATGGCACTTCCGGGTCGTGTGGTTGGACGGCTTCGCGCTGCTATGGAACTTGCAGGGGCATCAAGGGTTTGCTCGTAGGAGAAAGCCGGCTGCCAAGCCGGCCTGCCGCCCTTCTGCTTCTTGGGTGCGGGCCGCTCTTGAGGTCGTTCGTCTTCGACTGTGGCTACTTGCCGACTGGTGGAAGGCGGCATAGGGGCCTTGCGCTTGTTGTTGCTCTGGTAAGGGGGTCGGTTGGAGTTACCAGCCGGCGTCTTGGGAGCCGGAGCGAGCACCTTTCCAGAGGCATCCACTCGAAGCTCGGTCTTCATTGAGGAGTCGGCCGTGGCTTACTTGTCTGCTATGATCAGCAGCTCGTCGAGGGTAGTCGGCTCGTCGCAGAGGAGTCGGTGCTTGAGGAGGGTGCCCTCTCGGCACCCGGCGGTGAAGTACTCTATGGCTTGAACCTCGTGCACCCCCTCGCAAGAGTTGCGGAGCTCGGCCCAACGCGTGAGGTAGTCGCGAGTTGATTCGCTGGGCCCTTGGACACACAAGGAGAGCTGGCGGGGCTTGGGAGGCCGCTTATACATGCTGGTGAAGTTGCGGATGAAGACTTCCGTGAAGTCCAGCCAGCTGTTGATGCTGTAGGGCTTGAGGTTGTTCAGCCAAGTGCGTGCCGTGCCTTGAAGCATGAGCGGGATGTACTTCACGGCAACGCGCCTGTTGTCGTTCGCTATGCTAACTGCGGTGGAGTAGTCGATCAACCAGTCTTCCAGCTTCACGGAGCCGTTGTATTTTGGCGTGTCTCTTGGGAGCGAGAACCCTTTGGGGAAGGGCTCGTCGCGGATGCGGGGGCCAAAGCAAGGTGGGCCGACATCATCTTCTTCTTCTAGCGCCAGGGATCGCGCTAGGCGGTCGATCCGGTGGCGGGCATCATTCTCACCGACTCCCTCGCGGTGGCCTAGCCGGCCGCCGAGAGTCGAATGCGTGACAGGTGGTGGGGTAGGATATTTCTCCCCACGAGGCGGGGGAGGAGGCGGATCGCCTCGTCGTTCCACAGCTCGGGGGTGGCCTTCTGCGTCGCGCTCGATGGTAAGCCGAGTCCGACTGCGGCTAGCAGCCGGCTCCTTCTCTTTTCTTGCGCGGGCGCCATCCGCAGTCGGCGTCCGGGATGTCGCGCCGTGCTCTCGGTGTTGGGGAGGACTTTCAGCACGGGCGCTGGCTTCATGCCGCTCTGCGGCTGCGTCGATCAGCTGCTGGATGCGTCTAGTCATGTAGGGAAGCTCGTCGGCCCCCAGCCCATTCAGCTCGTCTACGGCCGACTGAGCGGCACGCAGGTTCTCGAGTGGCGTGGCGTAGACCGGGCGGTCTGCTCCCAGCACGCTGGCGATGGCTGCGCCGCGCTTCTTGACGAAGCCGGCCCAGCTCGGCCCGCCAGGAGGCGGCGTACCGAAGGCGGCGCGGTCGACTTCGCGGTGGTGAGCCTCAGTGAGGCGTCTCATGCATGCTATCTTCTGGCCTTCCGCGACGAGGGCGAGGCGGCGTGCCTCCAGTGTCTCGGCGTCGGCGTCGGCCGGGATGGGGACGGACAAGTCGTGCAGCGCCGCTTGTAGGGCGTCGTGGGCGTTCTCGCCGGAGACGGCGCCGTGGCCGATGACCAACACCTCAGTGACAGCGCTGCTGCTACTGTCGGCTCAAGGGAGAGGGTCGTCGATGATCACCACGTTGGTGGGGAAGGCGTCAAACAATGCCGTGTCGGAGTCGACCAGCATCGGGTCGGTGGAGCCGACCGACTCCAAGTCCACAGCAAGCTCGCTGGAGATGTGGAGCTGGTCGAGGAGGCTGACGAGGCGGCTCTCGGGGCAGTCTGTGCCCGTGTCAGACGCAGGGTCGTCGGAGATGCGAGCCTCGCCAAGAAGATCGGCGAGGCAGCTCGCCGCGCAGGCGTCGTTGGCGCCTTGCAGCGTGTCGGGGCAAGCGCCATCGGGCGTGCCGGGCTGGCTACGCTCGCTGGGGAGGAAAAGGGTTCTCGTCCAGAATAGATCTCCGGACGACGGTGCACCTGGCCCCACGGTGGGCGCCAAATGTCGGGTGGTAGGTGCGACATATGCCAATGGGTGGCTTATCATTGTGGGAGCCAGTAAGACGTCGCCGGTGCCTGGAAACTGGATAAGGTGAAGACATGCACGCTGGCGGATCTTACCCAGGTTCGGGGTTCTCCGTGGAGATAACACCCCTAACTAGATCAATACACGTAGCTACAAGAGGCTCCTTGAGCTATTTGGCTAGAGGAAGAAGAAGGGCAAGGCTAGCTCTCCTTTTCTCTCTATGCGGTGTCTAAAACTATCTGAGATCAACCCTTTGCATGGGTGCCCTGGGGGGTTTATATAGGCCTACCCCCCAGGGGTACAATGGTAATCTGGCTAGATGCGGGTCCTGGCCGTCAGTGTGTGTATTCGCCGGCTTCTCCGCCAACTGCTGGGGCCCGCCGACTGGTGGGTCCCGCCGGCTGCCGGCCTCTCAGCCGACAGCCGGCCCTATCGTCTGGGGGCCTTGTCGGTGGCTGGTTACTCTAGCTTCGCCCCCGATGACACGGGCTTCGTCGAGGTAAGCATGGCTACAGTGCCGCCGCCTGGCGGGCTATCATTGTAGACTTACCTCGTCTTGTCTCTTTAATGATGCACATACTTCGAGCGAGGGAGGTGGCCGGCTACGCCCCAGGCCGACTGGGGGAGGCCTGGCCGCCTTCCAGCATCTCTCTGGCTGAAGGGGCCCGCCGCCCACGGGCCGTACTGGCGCATGTCGTGGGTGGCGTCATGGTCAACATGGCAACAGTGCCGCGCCGGATGGGGGATGGCCGACCAGTACGGCGCACTGTGGCCTTGCGTGCTCCGGGATTCGGGGGTGGCAGGCTGTACTGTAGCCACGCCCCGTCTAATCACCGTTATGTGGGTGCGGCCTTTGAGGGCGCAGTCTTGGCCGGCTTCTGGGAGTTAGCCTTCTTATGGCCGGCTTCTGGGAGTCGGTCTTCTTGGGGCCGGCTTCCTGGAGTCGGCCATCTTGTGGTTATCTTCGGGAAGGTTTTTGAGGTCGGGTCGCCTTCCAGTAATCGGCCTATGAGCTAGCTGACCAGGGGAAGGCGGCCCTGTGGTTTTGGATGCTTGAAGGCTCGATCGGCTTGATAATTTCTTGAGGTGCCAGGGGGAGTCGGTTAGGCTACTCGTGGCCATTTACTCCGACAATCAAGCTTTTATATTGATATTTATTGCATTATGGGTTGTTATTACACATTATGTCACAATACTTATGCCTATTCTCTCTTATTTTACAAGGTTTACATAAGGAGGGAGAATGCCGACAGCTGGAATTCTGGGTTGGAAAAGGAGCAAATATTAGAGACCTATTCTGCACAACTCCAAAAGTCCCGAAACTCCACGAAAGTTATTTTTGGAAATAATAAAAAATATTGAGCGGAAGAAATATGTCAGGGGGGCCTCCACCTGGCCACGAGGGTGGGGGGCATGCCCTACCCCCTGGGCGCGCCCCCTGCCTCGTGGGCCCCCTGCCTCCAGTGCCCATCTTCTGCTATATGAAGTCTTTCGTTCGAAGAAAAATCATAAGCAAGCTTCCGGGACGAGACTCCGCCGCCACGAGGCGGAACCTTGGCGGAACCAATCTAGGGCTTCGGCAGAGCTGTTCTGTCGGGGACACTTCCCTCCGGGAGGGGGAAATCATCGCCATCGTCATCACCAACGCTCCTCTCATCGGAGGGGGGCCATCTCCATCAACATCTTCACCAGCACCATCTCCTCTCAAACCCTAGTTCATCTCTTGTATACAATTCTTGTCTCCAAGTCTGAGATTTGTACCTGTAGGTTGCTAGTAGTGTTGATTACTCCTTGTAGTTGATGCTAGTTGGTTTATTTGGTGGAAGATCATATGTTCAGATCCTATATGCATATTAATTCTCCTCTGATTATGAACATGAATATGCTTTGTAAGTAGTTACGTTTGTTCCTGAGGACATGGGAGAAGTCTTGCTATTAGTAGTCATGTGAATTTGGTATTCGTTCGATATTTCGATGAGATGTATGTTGTCTCTCCTCTAGTGGTGTCATGTGAACGTCGACTACATGACACTTCACCATTGTTTGGGGCTAGAGGAAGGCATTGGTAAGTAATAAGTAGATGATGGGTTGCTAGAGTGACAGAAGCTTAAACCCTAGTTTATGCGTTGCTTCGTAAGGGGCTGATTTGGATCCATATGTTTCATGCTATGGTTAGGTTTACCTTAATACTTTTGTTGTAGTTGTGGATGCTTGCAATAGAGGTTAATCATAAGTGGGATGCTTGTCCAAGTAAGGGCAGCACCCAAGCACCGGTCCACCCACATATCAAATTATCAAAGTACCGAACGCGAATCATATGAACGTGATGAAAACTAGCTTGACGATAATTCCCATATGTCCTCGGGAGCGCTTTTCTCTATATAAGAGTTTGTCCAGGCTTGTCCTTTGCTACAAAAAGGATTGGGCCACCTTGCTGCACTTTATTTACTTTCGTTACTTGTTGCTCGTTACAAATTATCCTATCACAAAACTATCTGTTACCTATAATTTCAGTGCTTGCAGAGAATACCTTGCTAAAAACCTCTTATCATTTCCTTCTGCTCCTCGTTGGGTTCGACACTCTTACTTATCGAAAGGACTATGATAGATCCCCTATACTTGTGGGTCATCAGGCACCCCAAACGGCGCCTCAAATTCTCGGCGGGCGGCCCGTTCAGAGACCGGTCAAGAAAAACGGATCCCGGACGGGCGCCTCAAACGAGCCTTAGACGCTCGGGCTGACCGACACCCCTCATATCCAGCCCAAATGTAGGGCTGATATGGGGGCGCCCGGGTGTGTCCCCCACGTCAGATTGATGGTGAAGTCCCGCACGTAATCGCTGATACGTCTCCAACGTATTTATAATTTTTTATTGTTCCATGCTATTATATTATCTGTTTTAGATGTTTATATGCATTAATATGCTATTTTATATTATTTGTGGGACTAACTTATTAGCCTAGAGCCTAGTGTCAGTTTCTTTTTTTTCCTTGTTTTTGAGTTTCGCAGAAAAGGAATACCAAACGGTTTCCAAACCTAATAAAACATTCGCGATGATTTTTTTTGGACCGGAAGACACCAAGGAGACTTGGAGTTCAAGTCAGAGGAGCCACAAGGCGGGCACAAGGGTGTAGGGCACGCCCCCTGCCTTGTGGCCCCACGTGACTCCCCTGATCTAATTCTTTCGCCTATATATTCCCATATGTTCCCAAACCACCAAAAGTATCCACGAAAAGACTTTTCCACCACCGCAACCTTCTGTTTCCATGAGATCCCATCTAGGGGCCTTTTTCGGCATCCTGCCGGAGGGGGATTCGATCACGGAGGGCTTCTACATCAACTCTATGGCCCTTCCGATGAAGCGTGAGTAGTTTACCACAGACCTACTGGTCCATAGCTAGTAGCTAGATGGCTTCTTCTCTCTCTTTAATTCTCAATACCATGTTCTCCTCGATGTTCTTGGAGATCTATCTGATGTAATATTCTTTTGCGGTGTGTTTGTCGAGATCCGATGAATTGTGGATTTATGATCAGCTTATCAATGAATATTATTTGAATCTTCTCTGAATTCTTATATGCATGATTTGATATCTTTGTAATTCTCTTCAAACTATCGGTCTGGTTTGGCCAACTAGATTGGTTTTTTCTTGCAATGGGAGAAGTGCTTAGCTTTGGGTTCAATCTTGTTGTGTCCTTTCCCAATGACAGTAGGGGCGGCAAGGCACGTATTGTATTGTTGCCATCGAGGATAAAAAGATGGGGTTTTCACCATATTGCTTGAGTTAATTCATCTACATCATGTCATCTTACTTAATGCGTTACTCTGTTATTCATGAACATAATACTCTAGATGCAGGCAGGAGTCGGTCGAGGTATGGAGTAATAGTAGTAGATGCAGAATCGTTTCGGTTTACTTGACACAGACATGATGCCTATATTTCATAATCATTGCCTTAGATATCGTCATAACTTTGCGCTTTTCTATCAATTGCTCAGCAGTAATTTGTTCACCCACCGTATTATTTGCTACCATGAGAGAAGCCTCTAGTGAAACCTATGGCACCTGGGTCTATTTTCTATCATATAAGTTTCCGATCTTCTATTTTCTATCATATTAGTTTCATATCTAATATTTTGCAATCTTTTACTTTCCGATCTATAAACCAAAAACCCAAAAATATTTACTTTATCGTTTATTTAGTTTCATCTATCTCTATGAGATCTCACTTTTGCAAGTAACTGTGAAGGGATTAACAACCCCTTTATTGCATTGGGTGCAAGTTGTTTGATTGTTTGTGCAGGTATTGGTGATTTGTGTGTTGTCTCCTACTGGATTGATACCTTGGTTCTTAAACTGAGGGAAATACGTATCTCTACTTTGTTGCATCACCCTTTCTTCTTCGAGGGAAAAAACAACGCAAGCTCAAAAAGTAGCAATCTCCTGGAAACCCGACGAATGTCTCCTCCCGTGGGGGTGTGAATGTCGTGTGGCGCTGCTCCAGCTCATCGCCCGAGGCCAAGTCCAGCTATTTAAGCCAGGCGGTGTCCCCCACCCTAGCCATATCCACCTCCTCCCTCTCCGCACTGCCACCCCGAGCCCATCCACCTCTCTCCCGCTGCGCCGCTCTTCGCACACCCTATGGCTATGCCATCGCTCGGCAAAAGAAGATCATGCATGATATGCTCACGCCGAAGCGCAAGTTTCATATTGAGGATGAGATCCTGGCGAGGCGTGCCGCCCGCATCGTTGTCGGCCTGCCACCGGACTCGCCGGAGCTAGTGAGTGACACGCTTTTCGCCGAACTTGCCCATGTACCCGGAGGAGGTAGTATAGGTTGATTTACGTAGGATTTCCTTGTTTGAAAGCCTTGTATGGATTTAAGGTATCCAGATGCAAATAAGTAAGTTTGAGGCGTCACCGGTCAGTGCTCGTGGATACGCCCGGGCGCGTCTGCGGGCCTTTGAGGCCCGGATTTGCCAAGTCCTAAGAATAATTGCTACCACCATGGTTCAAAAAGTGAGCATGTTATGTCAAACTCGAGCTCAGAACCTCATGGTTTACAATTACACGAGTTAACACTGGTAGAAAAAGAGGCTTCCATACGCCCCCATTAGTCCCCAAAACAATCGAACCGCGACCAAAGGGGTCTTTAGTCGCGGTTCGGGAGAAGACCCGGGACCAACTATCTGGGCCCAGCGCGCTCGGTCGACAGCTGGCGGACGGGAGGGGCTTTAGTCCCGGTTGGCCTGGCCAACCGGGACTAAAGGTCCCCGAAGGCCTTTAGTCGCGGTTGGCCAGGCC